>NC_133584.1:14414351-14745914 GCF_964106895.1 Numenius arquata
CTAGTAGGGAAAAGCAAAACAAGGGCCAATTGCTCCACATTTCTAGCAGTCCGGGTGATTAACTCCAGAAGGAGAGGCAGGAACCCAGGCTGCCTTCCGGGGCTGCTGCAGGGCTGGGGGGCCTGCTACCCCAGCATCACCTGGAGCCGCACATTTTACCTTGACATAAGGTACGGGAAACTTTTGGAGGTAGCAGAGGGGCTGAAGGGCTGAGACAGCATGGGATGACCTGTCAAACACTTCAGTAGCAGAGGGCACACCTTGGCAGGCGAGATAGCCATTGCTGGTCCTTGGGACAAGGCAAAGTACAGGTGTTATTGTCCAGGAGCAGTGGAAGCATGGCACGGGGTGGGTGGCTCTGGCCAGGGAATCTGCAAATTGGTATTTATGTTGAGATAGAAGCCGAAGACTCTTTGTGCCAGCCGGATCTTCAGTTGCTGAGATCTGAGCTCCCCACAGAGGGCTGAATGACACCCTCTCTGCAAGCTCACAAACCCAGCCGAAGCTCCTGAAGCCACAGGGGAGCCAGATCACACAGCAGCACTCAGGGCTGATCCTAGTAACCCTGGCTGGACACAGCTAACAGGTACTGGGCAGCTGCATCTCCATCGTGCCAACAGCGTAGCGAAGCAGAGGGAGGAACGGAGCACTTATCCCATAGGGCCATTCATGTTTCTATTTCAATCCTATTTTCCCACTTGTTTTTACCGTTTTCCACTTAAAAATTAACAGCCTGGCCAGAACCCCATTGCAAAGCACGGGGAAGAGCCCGGGCCCGGGGGGGGCGGCACGGGGCCCCCCGTGCAGCCCTGACGCCCGGCGTGCCGCCGGCGGGGCTAACAAAAGGCCAGCAGCGGGGCCAGCCCGTGCTGGGAGCGCCGCGGTGCCGCTGCTGAATGGCTCTTCCCGCACAGAGGAAGGCATGAAGAGGCGTAATCAAATAAGGGTATCAGCATGGTGCTCCTTGAACGGCGCTCCCAGCGTGAGCCGGCGGTGGGGCCGGGCGGAGGTGACAGGTATCTTTATCCCACCACGCAGGAGAGCTCCAACGTCCCGCTGGCAGGAATTTGTCTGCAAATTTTCCCCCATTGAAAGGAGCGAGGCGGCCGGCGAGGCGCGGGCTGAGATGATCGCTTGATTAAGGCCGGGGCAGGCGAGGTGGAGAGACGGGGCAGCTCCCGGGGAGCCGTGCTCCCAGCCCTTAACCTCTCCTCGGGAGACCGCAAATTATATCTGTTAATGTATCAGCCCCCTGGTATCCTACAAATAAGTCGTCTGGCTAAGTGCGTGTCAGACATTTGCAGGAGGAGTTGTTACCTTTTCATCGCTTAATCATTTTCATCATCATCATTTAATTTATCTTGCAATAAAGTTTAACCCGGTGAGTCCCGGGGAAGGCAGGTAAGGAGGTTTACCAGCCCAGCTGGGCTGTAAACACGGCAGCAAACCGGCCGCAAAAGGGCTTTGAAGAGCCGAGGGAAACAGATTTTGCTGCTCCCCCATGGAAATGGGAAACCCTCTGCCACAGGAACAG
This sequence comes from Numenius arquata, assembly GCF_964106895.1. Taxonomy (NCBI): domain Eukaryota; kingdom Metazoa; phylum Chordata; class Aves; order Charadriiformes; family Scolopacidae; genus Numenius; species Numenius arquata. Next base: position 14,415,886 of record NC_133584.1, read on the forward strand.
GAGTATTCCAGCCCTGATTCCCATCCCGCTCCCCTGCCAGCCAGGGACCAGGAGCGTCCGGAGGGAGGATGCTCCCCTGGTGTACCGAGTCTGGGGAAGGGGGGGACACATCACTCACTCCTCCCGGGTGCCAGAAGTGATTTACAAAGTGCACCCGAGAGCAGAGTCAATTAAGGTCACATTTCTGTGTTGCTAAACAACAGGCGGCTCTGGGTTCAGGCCCGCTGAAAAGAAAACAAAAGCCACCCCTTGAAACGGGGGCTTTGAGAGGGTTCAAAGGAGCACGAAACAAAAGGCGGGCTTTGTGGGCTGCCCTCGCCCGCGCCTTCCCGGGCCCTTCCGCCACCAGAGACACCGTTAATGTGGCAAGGGGGAGTTTTTAATTGTCCGGCACAAACAATGCTGGCATATTTAGGCCGGCCTCATTACAGAGCCATCCGAAATGCTTGAGAAGCATTCCCACCGCTTAGCATAAATAGCAGAAACGCTCTTTCACCAGAAGAACAGGTCCCATCTGCTCCCAGCCCGTCCTCACCTTGACTTGGGATGGTGAGCCCGTGGGGTCGGCCCCTCTGCCCCACTGCTCCCGAACCCCGGCGCGGGAACCTGCCCCCCTGCCCTTGGCTTGTCCTGCTGTAGGGTGCTCCCAAACCCCACAGGAGCAGAGAACAGGACCCCTGGGGATTTGCAGCGAGGGGTGCTCGACTGACCTGGCTGGTGTGGTAGCCCTGGATGGGGTTTTCTCTGCCGGCCTTGCTCCAGTGGCTCAGCTATGGGTGCCAGGGGTCTCGAGGGCCATCATGTACAGCTCCTGACCGGACAAGGCAGTTCACATGTGTCCCCGCTGGGTGCTGGCTTGTGTGCTTCATAGGGAATGAGACAGAGAAGGTCTTGGGGACCTTCCGCAGTTTGGCTGAGTCTGAATGGGGAATAACACTGACATTTCCCAGAGAGACCCAAACCCAATTGGGAACCAGGGTCTGGACTTTTCATGGCTGTGGATGTTTCAGGTTTATACCCCATTGCACCTATGGGAGCTCGCTACCAGCTTCCCAGCTGCTACATGGGTGCCCCCCACAGAGTGTCCCACCAGCCCCTTGCAGTGAGCCATGCTGGCAGGTCATTCCCCAGGCTGGGCAGAGAAGCCTGTGGCAGGGACACAGTGCCCTGGGGCTGGGGAATGGCATGGCTACAAACGCCACTGGCTCAGTTGCCACCACCAAGCCCAGCCATGCACTGGCACTCCCTGGGCCAGCAGTGCTGACAGGCTGTAGCCCGGCAGCCAAGGCAAGGGCAGAGCTGTGCCAAGCGGGGTGGTGAGGCTGCCGGCACCATGGGGCTGGAGAGCCAGGCACAGTGACAAACCATCCCCAGTGTCCCCAGTCAAGGTGTCCCCACAGGGGCCGAGCTGCCCTCCCTGCACCAGGACAGCTAGGAGTAGTCAAAGCACTGTGGTTACTCACCCTGTGTTGTTTGGGGAGTGCAGGGACCCCTTTGCAGCCCAAGCAGCTTAGAATCATAGAATCGTAGAATGGTTTGGGTTGGAAGGGACCTTAAAGATCCCCTAGTCCAACTCTCCTGCCCTGGACAGGACACCTCCCACTGGACCAGGTTGCTCAAAGCCCCATCCAACCTGTCCTTGAACACCTCCAGGGATGGGGCATCCACAGCTTCTCTGGGCAACCTCTTTCAATGTCTCACCACCCTTACAGTAAAGAATTTCTTCCTAATATCTAATCTAAATCTCCCCTGTTTCAGTTTAAACCCTCTGTGCCCTCTGCCCTTCCTGGCTTCCCGGCTTTCCCCCGGGAATCGCAGCTCCCATCCCCAGAGCCAGCCGCCCCGGCAGCGGTGGGCAGCCCAGCGCAGGGCAGCCGGGGCGGTGAGCCTGTTGTTCGCCTGCGTGGGTCCTGGCAAAGAGCCTCGTCAGCCCACAGGGATCAAAGCAAGCGGCGTATCCTGACCGATACCTGATCCCGGAGCTGGAAGGGAGCCGGGAGGCTGCCGAGTGCCTCCTGCACCGCTCCCACCACCACGCAGCGCCGAGCGTGCCGAAGGCCCCGCGCTGCCGGGCTGCGTTTTATGGCACTGCGGTGTCTGCCAGCTCCCTCTCCCTCCCCTTTGCCTCCCTCTTCTTGGAGGCAACCAGCTCCCCACGCCCCACAGTTTATTAAAAATCCCGGGTACCTTGGAAGAGACAAACACAATAGTGTACTTGTTACAGCTGCCTCGTATTAATGGACCGTCCCTTTTGATTTCAGAGTGGAACTTTTGGCAGAAAACCAGCATCCAAAAGGGAATATGGCTGTAAAAATTGGCAAAAGGGAAAAAAAAAAAAGAAAAGCCCCCATCTTCGATCAGAAAGACTCGAAGATGAATCGCGGTGATGCCCGGGCAGCTCTGCTAGAGGTGAATTTGGGGTTGCAAAGAGGGGAGCCGGGGTAGGCGCGGAGGGGCTGGCCGGGGTGGTGATGGGGCTGGGGTGGGAGGGAGCCACAGCAGCCAGAGGTTCAAAGGCCTCTGCAACGAGGAGCAGAATTGGAGGATTATTCACTTTCTATATTTTCACTCCTGCAGCACACATGGGAATCTAATTGGCCAGGATGAGAAATACAGCCAGACAGCTTACAAGTGGGCTCGAGAAGACAGAAAAATATTTGCAGCTGCAAGCCATTAAAGGCAAACCCAGCCTCGCTCTTACACTTTAATTACCCTGCTCTACGCTCTCCTCCACGTACCAGGGCTCACGTCAGTTCAAAAACCTTTCTGATCTTAAAAGGCCAAGCGCGGTGCCTGGCTGCAGCGGGGCGGCAGCACTGCAGCACAGCAAGGGCTGCACACCTCGCAGGGTGTCCAGGCATCGCCTCTCCCCCCCGACACCCTGCTGCAGAGCTGGAGCAACCCTGGCACTGCTCCTGCGAGGCTGACAGCAGTCCTGAGTCACCTCGAAGGGATTAGTTTGGCTTTTTATGGAGGGACCCCAGCCTCGTGGGGTCGGGACCTCTGCAGGGTCCGACTAAGCTCGTCCCAGCATCTCCCTGCAGTGCCAGCATGTGGCAAAGCCCTTTGTGGGGCGATGCCTGCGGGTGCGTCCTCCCACAGCCATCACTGACGCTTCTGCATCTCAGCCAAGCCACTTATTCCCCGGGATGCAAGTGCTGGGGACATTTCTTCCTTCTTGGCACCTGGACCCGCTCCGACGGCTGGAGGCAAAGAGTGGCAGACAGACCCCATCTCCCCTTCCTCACCATCTCTTCCCAGTGATACAGGCACTGAAGGCTGCCCAGGGGACCACGCTGCCCACAGGCACAGCGCAGCCACCCTGGGGTGCCAGCAGCACTGTGCTGCCCGTGGGAGGGCTCTGGATTTGGCGAGCGGTGGCAATCACAGCCCAGCCCGCCCGGCCACCACCGTGCTGCTGCCAGCTCCCTGACTGCTCATTTCCTTTTCCGCTCCTGCAGTGACACCAAAGATGTTATTGCAGGTGCCGGCCCTGCTCGCTCCCCCACACAGTTCACCCCGCTTCATCTGAAACCTAAGGAGGACTGAACTCATTTTATGCCATTTTATTTCAATGCTCCGAGCATTAACCTTGTGCCAGGCATTTTTAATCCAGCTATAAACACTGGAGAGGAGAGGGGCTGTAACTTTGCTTGATGGGGCAATTTTTTACTGAATATTGTGAAGCTTTGATGTAATCTCCTTCCAAAAGCATGAGTTGGGAGAAAAGAGGGTGTTTGAGTCTGGACTAATTTTAAATTGAGTTTAAAGTTGCTTGACGGTGCTAAAGGGGCATGGGAGGACCTAGGCGAGGACTCCAAAAGATGGGGAAAGACCCTCAGATGGAAGATCTGAAATGAGTATGTGGTGCTAACACTAATCTGGGACATTAAACCCAGATGTGTGCGTGGGACAAGGGGAAGACCTGCCTGGAAGTGCTGGTGCTGGGACTGTGCACTGGGATGTTGGCAGGGAGCTCCCTGGTCCTGAGTCCCCATCGTGCTGGTGCTGGGGGGGCAGAGAGAGCTGCTCTGCTTCTGCCCTGCACAGTCCAGCAAGGAACTGCAGGGACAGGTGGGCTTGGGAGCCTGGTGCTGCCTGGGGACATCTCTGCTGGAGCCAGCGTGCTGGGGGGTGACATGGTGACACCAGCACTGCCCGGGGGCAGATCTGTGGGGCAGCGGTGCTGAGGGGCACAGCAGGGCAGAGCCTTGCAGGCAGGAGGACGCAGTGGTAGCGATGCAGCACTGCCGGCATCCCTAAAGGGCTTCCATGCACGGACGCAGTAAGCAGGACCCAGCCTTGCTCTCTCCTGCCCCAAACCCTGCTGCATGGCCCCAGGAGCCCACCTGCACCCCCCAAGGACGGGGAGGAGGCAGCCATGGCCCCAGCCGACAGCTGGGGAGGGCGAAGTGAAGGCTAAATAAGGATGCTGGCTGCTCCTGGCTGCCAGCCCAGTGCCACCCCCACAAATCATCCAGTGGCAGATGAAAATCAAACCCCGATGGGAAGAGGATGCATGAGGCTGGGCTAAGTGCCAAAGGGGCAATGTTAGCTCCTCCATGGGACACGGGCCAGCAGGGACCTATCCGGGCATGGTGTCCCCAGTGGGAATTTGCCATGAGCTGGTCTCACCCCTTGGGGGGACTGGAGGTTCCCTGTGTCCCCCAGGAGGGGACTGGCCAGGGAACACATCTCAGGGTCAGGGAGCTGGGCGGTTGCCGTATGCCTGGGCCAGTGCCGGGGCTGCTCCCGGCTCTGCCCCGCTCGGCTGCTCCCGGCCCCTGCTGAGCCCCAGGGGGCAGCGGTAGGAGGGGGGAGCAGGGGCTCCAGATTGGAACCACATGGAAGCACATTTGCAATGAATTAGGCCAGGAGCCAGCAGCTCTTGCTTGGCCGGGTGTGCAGCCAATCTTTGGGGATTGTCAGCTCCTCCCAGGTTTCCACAGCGGATGTTCCCCGGCCAGAGCGCAGCTGGGCTCTGCGCAAAACTGCGGCCAAGGCAGCCCAGAAGGAGATGAGCACACGCATGGGCAGGGACCCCCGCCCACACGCACAGCTCTCATGGGTCGAGCGGGCCCCCATGTGCTCCCTGCCTTGGCCAGGAATGCTTTTGCGGGGTGAGGATGCCCCAGTGTACTGGGGGAGAGGAGGTGGTGCACCGGAGGGGTGGTTAGGTCAATTCCCAGCCTGGCAGCCCTGGGGTGAGGGGGCAGCTGCAGCAGGCATCGTGTCTCCCTGCCTGCCTTCGCTCACCAATGCATCAAGCTGCACCCAAAATTCAGCAGCTGAGGAGCCCCAGCTCAGGTGCTGGTGTGAAATCACCTCCTGAGGATACCTGAGAAAAGGGCTGACCTGAGAGGTGGGGAAGAAAATCTTCACCTGGCAGCCCTCCGGGGGGGAGGGGGGAGAGGGGGGCGGCGAGAGGGTTAAATCAGTGGCTTTGAGTGTGCATGTCAAAGAATGACACTAACAACTCATGTGACAACCTGCCAGGAAAACTTTTCAGATCATAATTCGCATAGCGTTTGTATCATGTTCCCTTCCTGTTTAAAAAGGCAATATGGAAACCGTGCAAGGGGTTATTTGCTGGTCAGGCTGGTTTGCTGGTTACTCCCCCTGTCATGCGCGTCCCTTAGGAAGTGATGCCACTGTGACAGACATCATTTCTAAAAATACCACCATCCCATGCATTAGTCTCCAGTGCCATTTGTTCTAATAATTCATTCCCAGTTAAAGAATAAAGTCTAATGATTAGCGGTGGGTGCATTCCAAGTCCCTGGCAGAGCAGGGAACTGGGCATCTTCCTGGGTGGGTGTCCTACCAACGGCAGAAGACAGAGAGGGAGCACTGCCTTCCTCTGCCCAGCCCAGCCCTTGCAAGTCCATCAGTGGTATTTCATCAACCCTGCCCCATGTCAAAAGGACAAATCCCAGGGGCACCCTGAGCCCCCGCGCAGCTGCAGAGCCACAGCCTGGGTGCTCGGCTGGATGTGTGGGGGCCCCAGCAGCACTGTGGCTCTCCGATAAGGCCACGTCTGCTGTAGAACAGCCTCTTGTTTCGCAAGTAAGGGTATTTAAGAAATGACAGGCTGCCGTGTTAATCTCAGGCTGGCAAGCGAGCCTGCCAGCAGCACAGCGGCCGGGCCCAGCCTGCCTTTTGCTGCAGTCAGGGCAGGGGGACACTCGGGGAGGTCCTGGAGATCAGCCCATCTGCCGGTGGGTTTCACCTCCAGCGCTTTGCACGGCTCCTGCTCCCTGATGCCCGCGCTGCCCATACCCAGCTCTCGGCATGGAGGGGCTGGGGCAGGAGCTGCCCACGCGTGGGCATCCCCAGCTGACCTGCAATACCCCCTGCTCCCCGAGCTCCCACTAACGGCCCTGCAGCAGCAGTGGCCCAAACACAACTCCCCCTTGGAATTTTTTATCACCCGCACAGCACTGGCGAAGGAAGGGAGGCCACCACTGGGGAACATCTGGGCTCCATTGCTCATTGTCTGGCAATTAATGTCAGCGCTGAAGACAGAAGGGACGTCAGATATTAAATAAACACGACCGCACTCTGCAGACCAAAACAGCCCCCCTGGGGAAAGGCGCACATGCACCCGCACGCCCCCCCCCCCACAGCATGGCCCTGGCCAGGGCGCAGGACACAGGCAGCTCGCCGCACACACGTGTGAGCACAGCCACACACACTCGCAGGCTCCCACACAGCTTGGGTTTCACGTCAGCTAAGGCAGAGCAAGGGAAAAAAAAATAGAGCTCTTTTTCCTTTTTGGTTTTCCAGCAGGCGGATGACATCTGCAAGTGCAGGGACCACCGAAAACTCTACCCCGTGAAACAGGGTGGTACAGGGAAGGTGGCCAGAGCCCCCCGGGGTTGGGGCTGGCCGGTACCCCCGTAGCCAAGGCTGCTAATGAGGGTCTCGCTCCTGGGCTGGATGCATGTCTCTGGCAACCAGCAGCCACACAGTGGTCCCCGTGGGTGCACACACTTCACATGTGGGGCCGTGCGGGCTGTGCTCTGCCTTTACTGGTACACCCAGCCCCTCCTGCCACTCCACAATGCCAGCACAGCATAGTGTGTTGGGGACCTGATGGCAAATTAGCACAAGTCACTGCCCTACGGTTTCTGTGCCTCCTGCCAGCCAAACAGTGTGGACGGACAGTGACAGCCTCCCTTCCATCAGGCTGGTTAAAGGCTATGTTTTCCCCCCTCTAACTTCAGAAGACACCAAAAGCCTTTTCTTCTGCCCTTTCCCCACCTGTATGCAGAGGCAGAGTGAGGGTGAAAGCGGCCGGATCCCCAAAGTGCTGGGAGGCTGCCTGGCCATGCCCCAGGCTGAGCCAGCTGGGGCATTATTAAATTCACAGGCCAGGGAAGCTATTCCCTTCAGGTTGTCTTGTGTCGGGCAGAGGATGCGGAGTTCCACCACTGGCCCAGCCCCAGCTCTCAGAGCATGCCGGTCAGGTCACCGGAGCACGGCAGGGCTCAGCATTACCGCTGGGTGCTGGGCTGGGCTTCACGCTTCCGTACGGATGCTGCTCTGTTGTGTGTGTAAGAGCCACACCACGGTGCCAGGGCACAGCAGGTGCCGGTGTTTGCTGTGCGGGATGCTCCTGACCTCTGCCCACTGCTGCTGCTGCAGCTGCATCGCTGGGCTGGTTTCCTGCATCCCAGCACGTTCCATCAAACAGGAGGCATTTCAGGAAGGATGTTCACCCTGCACAAGTGCAGGGGAAAAGCAAAACTGTGGGGTGGTATGTGCCCGGGCTCAGTCTGGGTGGTCTCCTGTCCCTTCTGGCCTTAAACTTGTGGGTCCCGGAAAGGGCAGGGAGGAAAGGGACCGGCAGTGCGACATGCCCTGTTCACATGGGAGAGGAGCCAAGGGCAGTGCACAGGGTTTTCTGCTCCTGTGTGCGGCGGGGACTCATTAGCTCAGGGCTGGCTGTGCCTACTTTATTCTCTGGAAGCTTTTGTTCCCTTACAGAAATGTAGTCTCTCTCTCCCTCACCCTTAGCCCCTTTTAATATTAAGGTCAATAGGTTGACGATTAAGCAGGAAAAGGGCATGAAGAATCAACCAAATTAAATCTTGTGTGCAAACAGGTGGGTGTGAAATTTCAATCAATGGCTGGTGTTAGCGGGGACCCCCAGGATCCCGATTTCCCAGGGGAAGGCTGGGCAGCCCCAGGGGGATTTAGGTACAAAAACTCCAGACATGGGAGAATAGAAAAAAGTCTTCTCAAAAACCAATATTGACAAGGTCCCTGTGTTTGCACCCCGGCTTTCCCCGGCAGCACAAAGGGAGATGATTATCCCGGGTCCGGCGGGGAGGGGACGACGGGAGCTCAAAGGTGAGCTGGGCCCCCCCCAGATCCCCCGGCCCCAGCCCCTCCGCTTAATCCCCCTCTCGCCCCAGCTTTGAAGTCGCCAGAGGTCGAATATGGGATGTAAATCACGTTAGCCGCAGTGTGTGATCACAACGCCGCTGCGAGACAATGCCGCGCTTCCCCCGGCACCCGGGCATCCCGCCGAGCCGCGGCCGGCACCGGGCTATAAACAGCCCCGAGCTGCAGCCAAAAGCGGGGACCCAGGGTGGGCTGTGGTTTGGGGCACCCGTGGCAGGCGGGAGAGAGCCTCGTGCTCTGCCACGGCGCCGGGAGCGGGAGCCACAGCAGGCCACCGGCGGCCAGCGGCCATGGGTCTGTCAATAGCAGGAGGCTTGTCCCTGGGATTAATTAGCAAAGGCTGCGGCCACAAAGCAATGTAAAACACGAGCCGTTTGCTGGGGCATTGGTTACCGGGGCTGTCCCGCAGCGTTGCACATCTTGGAAGCATTAGCATCACGTAAGAGGAGCCTGCACAGAAGGATGTGGGGTTTATGGGGTTGTAAACTGCGTTGTTCCCGTTACAGTAACGACATTGCCAGTGAAGAAATGTGCCTTTCGCACACGAGGCTCAGGAACCAGGTGTGCCGGGAGGAAACACAGTAGGGTTTGGAGGCTCTGCTGTCACTGCTAGAAGAGAGAACCAAAGCAGGCATGGGAGAAAGCAGGAGGAGATACCAGGGAGATGCTACTGTTACTCTAGGGGTGCTGTGCCTTTCAGCCCTTTGCATTTATGTGCTCCAGTCCCATCTCACTGGTGCTCGGCCCACCTGCTCCCTGACAAGGGGCTGCAGACTCTGTCCACCACTTGGGAATTTCAGACCCAGGATGCGAGGGGTGACAGAGAGACAGCAGATATCTGCCGGCTCCACGGCTCTGTTTCGGTGCCCTTTGCTCCAGCACTTGCACTGCCTCCGGCGGCACCTGGGAAGATGTGACACATGGGGTTTGCCGCCCAGCGCAGAACAAGGGCACCGCTGCCCGAGTGAGCACCGAGAGCTTCCCTGCCCCGTGGAAAAATCTCCCCTGTTTAATTTTCCCTTAGCCGAGGAAGCAGCCTCCAAAAAATAGTGATGGCACACCCAAATAATTGTCTTTCTTCTCCCTACCAAAAATGCACCATTCTCTGCAGGCAGCAAGTTGGCTGTTTTAAGTCTTTTTTCACCATTTCACACCAAAACCGTGACTAATTATCCAAGATCAGCACTAGAGCTTATCAGCCGTCGCCGTCCAGCTGCACAGATCTGAACAAACTGCATTACAGGTGTGTCCCCACCAGCCTGGCTCCAAATGCCCCTGGTTTCTCCCTGGAGCTGCCACTTGCCTCAGTGGCCCCAGCAGACCTTCCCCAGCAGGTACCTGGTGGGAAACACAGGACCTGTCAACCTCCCTGCCTGGTGATGGGTGATGGAGAGGACCTGGGAGATGCTGGGGATCTGAACCGCATGGCATCAATGCCACCACACATACCCACTAGCAGCAGCCAGGCGCAGGTACCAGCCAAGCCCACCCCATATCCCAACCCCCCCGGGCTCCCCTTCACTCCTCTGCAGCTGGAGGGGCTTCTCCACCCCTGTACAGCGAAGCAGCGCCCAGGCACAGGACCCTGGCAGTCAGAAAATATCTGCTTTCAAAGGCTTTTTTCTTTCTTCTTAATTGGGAAACCAAATGCTTTTTTTTTTTTTTTTTTAACAAAAAATGTTGTTATTGTGGAAAATATCTGCTCTCCACACAAAATGCCTTGCATTCACTGTACACATTGTGGGCCATACCAGAAAACATCTGATGTGCTTCCAAAACCACCGGGGCATTTCTTTTCTTATTAGAGTGGAAATTTTCTTCAAGAAGCAAGTTTTACCTAGTTTGCACTGACACATGCTGCAGCAGAAAGCAAGCAGCCCTGTCCCCATGCCACCCCTCCGTCTCCAGGAGATGGCATCTTAGGGGTACCTTGGAACAACCAGGCACCCAAACCTGCAGCAGGAACCCAGTGTTTGACCCAAGCCTTGACCCCAGCTTAGACCCAGGCCCTTTGGGCCACCAAGCACCAATCACCACCACACACCTGCGTTGTCTCAGAGAGAGCCATGGCTCTCCTTGTAGCAAGGTGGTATCTGTTTGAGGAAAAGAGGCAAATACATTATTTTAGTCCTATCAACAGCTCCCTGGTGCCACGCGAGAGCTGAGAGGAGCCCTGTGTGCCCACCAGGCTCCCAGGGTCACGCTGGCCCATGCCCTTCTCTGCCCCACTGTGTGGGCTGCCCAGTACTGCAGCACAGCTCTGTCCCAGGTCAGAAGAAAGGTCTGAAAGGTAAATTTGCTGTGAAATAGCAATGTTTGACTATGAGATGTGGAAAAGTGACCTGATTTTATCACCATATCTTCTGCCCATATTGCTGATATTTCACAATGTGAAGCACCAGCAATGCCCAAGACAAAACACCTAATATATTCAACATTAGCCAGTACAGCTGTACAGCATCAACACTAATTAAAAGTGAAAACCAAACACTGTCGTTTCAATTTAGCATTTTCCATTATTATCTCGTAGAAATAAATAAATAAATAAATAAATCTACAAAAAAAAACCCCTGCATATTTCAGTCATGTCTTTAAATTCATTTGTGATTAGCACAGATGTTAGGATGGTGATTACAGCAACTCTACCCACCGTTTTTTCCTGCTGTGTTCACAGCACAAGGTAGGAAGCATGCGGAGACGGCTGTTACAGTCCCTTCCACAGCAGCTCTGGCTGGGTGTGAATCTGACAGCCAAGGACCTAAACTCTGCCCGGCTCGGGAGGAACTGAACCCTTTCCAGTTGGGGACTATTCCTTAACAGTGTTCCCCCCATAGCAAAGCCTCCAGGGGCAGTAAAGAAAATTACCTCTGCCTTCCCACCTGAAACACCTTGTTTACTAACCGCTCCTCATCAAGTGTTTATGGGTTCAAACCCGTGGCAGCTCGTCTCACGTGCCGGAGAGTCCGGGGTCTCCTTAGGCAAGGGCTGGCTTTGCCGGCGACAAACCCAGCGAAGATGCTGCGGTGCCGCGCTGTAGCCAGCCAGGCCACAGCCATATTCTGCATTTCTTTCTTTTTTTTCCAAGCAGTCTTCTGAGAAAACATCTGCTGTGCCCCAAGCCCGCACCGGAGCTGAAGATCAAAATAAAGGACTTTTGTCTTTTTATTAAGCATTTTAGCAAACGTGACTATTACATTCATATTGTATTTCCCTGTTTTGTACAAACACGTTTAAGTCAGCACTAAGAGGATTACGTTTATGGCACACCAATCTCTGCTCAAATGGGCTGACTAAAGAAACTCTTGTTAAACAGTATTTTCTCTAATGCCTGTTGCTTTTCTTCCTTGCCTTAGTGCTCAGACATCTATCCAGGCTCCCTAAATCCACCCTCCTCATAAGCTTTCAGATCAAGACTCTTCCCCCCTCCGCCCCCCTCTGCACCCTTTAATACAGCTGAAGATGAACATTAGCGCTTGGTTCAACTGCACTGGAAAGGGAAAGGGCAGATTCATCAAAATCTTTATACCTCCATAGAAAAATGTAGCCTTTTGCCTTTCCTCGAGTGAATGCCTTTTCTAGAGGGTATTCATTAGGGGTTCGGTCTGTTTTTGCAGACAGCTCCACAGATGTTGACATTTTTTTTCTTCGCTGGGTTAAGACTCCTTCTATAGGCTTTCAGCCTTCATTTGTTACTTCTTTATTATCCAAGAGGGGTTTTTCTTTCTTTTTTTTTTTTTCTTTTTTTTTTTTTTTCCTCCTTTCTTCCCAAGGAGTTGACTCGGTTCTCTGAAGAGAGCAGTGGTAGTCAGGCTCATTATTATCTCGGACCCTTTTTCATCGCCCCGGCAGGCCGGCCGGGGCCGCGGGGCCATTGTGGCGGAGCAGCAGGTAGCTGTGGCACGGCGGGGTCAGCGCTCCGGCCGGCACAGCGCCTTTGTGCGCCCGCCTCGTGCTGCCGGCTCCGTTTGTCCGGCGGTGGGAAAGGTCAGGAGCACGCCGCCGCTCCATACCTGGGCTTTTGTCTCCGGCCTCTGACCAGAGCTTATGGAAATAATTTGTTGGAAAGCAATCGCTGGACCCTGGCCGGGGTGGGGGGAAGCAGAGTGAAGGGGTGGAGGTGTGCGGGCAGGGATGGGGGTGGTACCAGAGCTGCCTGATCCATCAGACAGGCTGCTGCTTGGCCAGAGCTGTTGCCTGTTGCCAGTGTCCACCCTCTACATGCTCCCCAGCCATGCAGAATGTGGAGGCTTAAAGCATGATGCAGGAAGCACCCCTCACTGATGTCCCCATCTCTGAGACCAAGCACATCACACTTTGTCCAAGACCCATCACCCTTGCCTCCAAACATACACTAGTCAAATACTCCATCCCAGGGCCAGCAGGTGTCCAAATACCTCCACCTCAGCTCCCAAAGAAAATTCGCTGTGTATCTAGAGATTTTTTCCCAAAAAAGATTGCTGGGCCAGACACAGGGACCGGCAAAGGCATCATAATTCAAGTGGTGCTTCAGGACCTGCCGTAACAGACACTGGAGGTAAGGGCTCCAGCCTATTCACAGCTGGGCTTATTGTGTTGCCTCCCCGCTGCAGGCCATGCATTATCTGAGGGAAAAGAAAAGCCCTCCCACTCTTCCTAGGAGCCCTCCTGGCCCGTTCCCACACTGCCCAGAGCCACCCGCCCCACAGCCAGCACCAGGCTCCCCAGCCACGCTCCCAGCATGAGCTGGCAGCAGGGCCGGGTGGAGGTGACAGGTGTCTTTATCCCACCACCCAGGCGAGCTCCAATGTCCCACTGGCAGGAATTTGTCTGCAAATTTTCCCCCATTGAAAGGAGCAAGGGGGCCGACACGATCACTTGATTGTGGCTGGGGTGGGCGAGATGGATGGACAGGGCAGCTGTGGGGGAGCCATGCTCCCAGCCCTTAACTTCTTCTCCCCCTGATGATTTAATACCTTAGTGGGGCACGCTGGCTCCAGCCATGGGGCAGCGGGTGGGCATTCAGGGTGACATCATTGCAATTACCCCTTGCTGTCTAAATAATGCTGGGAGTGGTTGGGAAGGAAGATTCCCGGTGGCAGGCACAGCACCCTCCTGCCTTTGCAACCCCGCAGGGTTGTGCTGCTGCTGCTGGGTGCCCACACTTGGTGCCCAGGGGCTCCCCAGCCACCCTCGCCCAGCTGAAGGAGGAGTGGGAGCAAAACAACTCCCCCCACCAGCTGCAGCCCCTTATCCCAGCATGAGATCACTGGCCGCAGTCCGGATGGGAATATTGATGGGGATGCTTAAAACCATCACATTCAGCTCCCACCAGTACGCTAAAAGCTCCTGCTATTTTCCCTTTTTACCACGGCTTTAGCAGGAGAGCTCCCATTAGCTTTACACACCATCCCTGGGGAAATAGCACTGATAGATGCATGAGAACAGGCAGGTGCATTTTCTTTTCATCACTTACGCCAGAGAAGCCTTCCACTGCTAAAAGCAAGAGGAGAATGAGCCAGCTCTTGCAGCCTGCTAGTGATCCACCCAAAGGGTCACAGCTGGATTTCACACACCTTGCTCTGCACTGGTGCCTTGGGGACTACTTGATTCCCGCGGGCAGGACAGGATCTGACCCAGAACATCACTGACTCAGAAGCACTTTCCTCGGAGCTGGACTCCCCTTTTGCCCCTGCACAGGGGTCGCTCCCCTCCCAGCATTTCACTCCAGCAAACTTCCAGCACAACCACGGACCAAAAGCAGCTTTGCTATAGAAGAGGAGTGATGGCATCCCTTGCTGCGCCTGCCCTTTCTCACTCTGGTGTGTTTGTTTCGGCCGCTGTCCCCCCAAGAGTGTGCCACAACCTTGTTGGTGCTGCCTGGCACTTTCCGGCACCGACCGGGATCAGGGATGCGAAGGATCCATCCCTGGGAGCGGGATCCGCAGCAGCCTCCACATGAACGTTGTGAGCACTGAGGTTTATAACCCAGAAAATCGAGGCTCTGAAGGGCTCTCTCGGGGGGGGGCAGGAGGCGTGCCGCCCTGCCCAGAGCCACTTTTATGCCATTGTGCCTTTTCAGCATTGCATTAAGGCAGCCAAAGAAGGGGGATTTTTAATGGTTCCAGGGGAACAAAGCGGGAACATTCGGCCCAACTTCATTACAGAATCATCTGAAACGCTTGAGGAACGTTTCCCACTAATTATCATAAATAGCCGAAAAAAATCTTTCCCTCCCAAAGCAGGTTCCAGCTGCCCCTCTGTGTTTTCTCACCTCCGCTTCCAATAGCCTGACCCTGCCCCTGCACAAAGGGGAGACCCCATCTCCGCTCCCCCCGCACCCGGGGGCTCAGAAGAAATACAAACAGGCAGCAGATTAACAGCACCTTAAACAAACAGGCGACTTCCGACCCTCCGGGCTGTCCCGCTGCCCAGGGGAGGATGCGCCGGCTGGTTTTCCTTGCCCTCGCTCTCATGCCCTGCCCAAATCCTGGATAAAAGCATGGAAAGCACAAGGCATGAAGGAGGTGGACCAAGGATGGGAATGTCAGGGGTGCCAGCCCCGCACCCCCTTGAGCCCTGTGCCCCCGTGCCTGGGTGTCCTCTCGCTGCCCCAGCTGCCCTGGAGGAAGTCAGGGCCCTGCCCTGGTGGGACATGGCTGCAGCCCTTTGGCAGGAGGGCTGGGAGATGCCAAGGCCAAAGCAAACGAATGAATGTCCCAGTTCAGCTCCTGTCCCATGCATCTCACAGGGTTTCTTGGCAAGGAGCAGCCTGACACATCTGGGTGCCATGAGTGGGTGTGGGGTGGGATGCTGCGGGTAAAGGATGGGGAGGGAGAGACAGACACGCAGAGGACATGCAGAGGAGTGGTGCTGGTGTTCAAAACCAGCACCACCATCGAGGGGGCACAGCAGCAACACCAAGCAATGACTGCCAGACCACGCTTGTCTCTGCTGAGCCGCAATAGGGGATGGATGGGTGCTGGACATGCCTGCCTGGCCGGTCCTTAGGCTGATTGCGGCAGCCGCAGCTGCCTCTGCCAGGGAGCTGCCCCGGCTCTGGTCCTTACCCTGCAGGTCCCATGTTGCCCGTCCCATGTCCCTGCTCTGCAGGACACAGTGCCAAATCAACCCCTTCTTACCCTGCCTGCAGCATGCAGAGCAGCCAGCCCCCAGCTGCTCCACCCAACTGGGGCAGGTGGTCATGAGAGACGTGGGGGCTCAAACCACAGCAGCAGCAGTGAGATGAGCTCCCTGCACAGCTATGGCACATGTTTGGGGCTGGCAGACGAGGTGGGCGCCCGAGGAGGAAGCCACAGCAGCACGGCTGCAGGCTGGGGCAGGTTCCCAGCAGCGGGACTTGCCCATCAGAGACCCAGGTTTGGTCCCCACCCGGGTTTATTGTGCAAATCCCCCCATGCAGGTGTTCGCTGTCCCCCTTCCCACCAGCCACAAGAAAGGGTTGCTGCTCAGAGCCCCCTTCCTGCCCCTGGGGGGCACCAGGGACAGGAAGGGGACTGGAGGCAGCTGGCAGGGACAGGCCACCGCATGAGCAGCATGGGGGGCTGACAGCAGGGCTGACGGGTAGATCAGTGCCACAGCACGAGCAAAGGGGCTGTGGGAACCATGTCTTGTCTGCATGGGGCAGGAAGAGAGCCAGCAGCAGCTGTGGGACTCCCAGGCCACGCTGGAGACCCCCTGGACCCAGCACCAGCCAAGGACATCCACAGTATCCCATCTCTGCTTCTAACTGGTTAGAAGCAGAGTCACCCGAGGTTAACTACAAAGACCTCAATGGCAACTGGGAAGAGGTTTACCGAGTCACAAGCAGCCTGGAGATGTCACACAGGGATGCTCACCTTTTTTTTTCTTCCAATGCAAGAACCAAAGGCATCCCGTGCAAGGAGCAGATAGCAGGGGGAGAGCAAAGGGAGGTGCTGCCTCATTTGGTGCATGGGTAATCGTGGGCAGTCCTCACTACAGGCTGTGGAGGCTAAAATCTTACCTGAGTTCAGAGAAATGAGAGAAATTCAAGGATTGAAAAAAGCTCCCTGGGTACCCACCCTGGCCACGTACCTCCCCGCTGGGAGGATGGCCTCTGCTCACCATCACAGGTGCAGCCCCCAGGCAGCAAACCTGGATGCTGGTGTATCCCTGGTGCGGATACCCCACGCCCTGCCCCATCCCCACATGTGCTGTGTTCAGCGATCAGGAAACCCAAGCCTGTTCCCCCACAGGCTGTCCAGGCACATCGCCCCCAGGTCACCCTGCGTCCCACCGGCCTCTCAGCCCCAGGAGGGACACCAGAGCAAGCCCGGGCAAATGGGAATGGCTGCTAATTCCTCCCAGCTCAGCACAGCCGCAGCCCTCCGGACATCGGCCCCACGGCGATGGAGGGAGCTGACTCTGCCTGCGAGCCAGCTGCACCAGCCCAGCCCTGGCAACACGGGCGGCTGTATTTTCATTGCAAATTAGAAATCAATCATAGCAGGAAATTCCCATGCTGAGAACACCCTGGCTATTATTATTTTACAGCACTTGGAGGTGTTCTGGGCACTTAGAAAGATGTGGCCCTTTCGGGGTATTATGGGGCAAATTAGTTTTAAAGGCGGCTGTAGGAATGTTGGCCATTTGGTTTCCGGAATGGGATGGGCGCAGGTGGAGGCCGCAGGGTTTTGTGCTGCTTTCGGATACACCACCCCTCTGCAAAGAGGGAATCAGCACGCTCTGGAGCGAACACCTCTAGCCTGACCCCAGCTTTATTAATAACAAGTAATTAATATGAGAGCGGACGTGCCTTGTGTCTCTGAAGACCTTTTAAGATGTGATTATGTTGTGCTAATCTCACCCCGAAGTACTTCCCTGTTTAGACTGCGCTGGGCCATTAAATATCTGAAAAGCCAGTGGAGACCCCCCCTCGCCGCCCCGGGAAGTGCTCGGGGTCTGTTCCCCAGCAGCCAGGCCCCTCTTTCAAACCCTTTAAATCAAGTATTAAGTTGAGCCCATCTGGACTGCCAGGAAAAACACTCCCTCCCCTCATCTGTGTCTCATTACCTGCCGTGCCAGCCCCGGCCCCGGAGCCGCTCGCTCCATCCCGCCCAGATGTGCTGCCCCGCGCTCGCCTCCCGTATTTCACAGCCGTCAGCAGGACTTCAAGGAGCAGCCGAAGGGCCTGTAACACTGCACAGGCTCTTAGCAAAGACATATATCCAGGTCCCTAATGCATAGCCCCTTTCCCCCTCCCTTGGTCTTGCGGCAGGCAGGGGAGCTGGGGTGCTCGGGGCTCCCCGGCCAAGAGGTTTCTGAGCAGCTTCCCCATGGCTCGTTGCCCAGCGCCTGCCCAGACTATTGATTTTCAGGGATTCTCCCCACAGAGACCCCCCCAAAGCCAGGAAGCCCCTACATCCCACAGATGGGGAAGGAGACCCAAAGGCAGGGCAGGACGGAGCAGGCACCGGTGGCAGCGGTGAGGGGCTGAAGGCAGACACACCTGCAACCCTGTAGTAACGAGGGTGATTAAATTTGGGAGCAGCTCACCTGGCATAGGGCACAGCCAGCACTGAGCCTAGAGCACAGTAAGGTACCCAAAGACCCAAACCAAGGAACAACCCCTGTGTTCATTGGCTAAAAAAAATCTCCTGGGCTAAAGCTTTCCAGTGAAAGCTTCACCACTTCCAGAAAACCCCCAAAACCAGCCACTTTTGTTTAAGTTTAGTGCTTTCCTGGCCCTAGTGGCAGCCCAGGGCCACAGAGGTGACAGTGCACATCAAACCTTCATTTAGGAGAGTTATCCCCTTCCTCCCGAGCTCCCGAAGAGCCTTCTGCTGCCCATCCTGCTGTCGGGGCTCAGTGTCAGGTGAAGTTATGGTATGAGAGCCACGCAGCTGGCCATGCTCAAACATTACTCTTCCAGAGAGGCCAGGGCAGGCAGCATCGCAAAGAGGTGCTGGAGGCACGAGATTAAAGAGGGGGGCGAGAAGCGTGTCTCTTGTCTGACTATGCCTCTGCCTGCAAGAGGGTGTGTGCAACCCTGGTCCTAGACCGGTTCCTGAGGGCCAGTACTGGCGGGGGACCCCACGCTCCAACAAGTAACAGGAATCTCCTGCAGCAGGTCATGGCGAGAAAAGCCCTGGGATGAAAGTACTCCTCTTGCCAGCCCTTCAGCGCACAGAAGAGATGCAGGGGAGGCTTTAATATCAGTGAAGAGGAATGTGAGAAGGAGAGGGAGAGAGGTCAGGGTGTTATGACAGACACACAGGCACTGGCACATCCCGTCACGCGATGTGGGGAAGAAGCCGGGGCACAGGGCAGGAGGTCTTGAGATGTCCTTCCCCAAGGACCGCTTGCAGCCTGCAGGTACCTGCCAGCAATGGGGAGGAGATGCAGGCGGGAGCCCCAACCTACAAACCAGAGTGGGCTGTGACCGAGGTCCAGCGAGGGATGGGCAGATGATGGCAGGCACTGCCTGTGTCGGGATGCCATCTAGTGTCACTTGCCAGAAGGGCCCATCAGGCAGTGACCGTGCACCGGCTCCCCAGGCTCACAGCATCTCCAGGGGCCAGCTGGGAGGCACCCCAAAACAGCATGGGTAGTGGGACACCCTCTCCTGGGTGACTGAACCCCACCAATGCTGGTCCATACCCCATGACATACGGACCCTGTGGCCAGGATGGCTCCAGACCCCCAAGGAGGACGATGGGCATTGGCTAGGTCATGCAGGGGCAATGAAGCTCAAAGCAGTGCCCAGGCTTGCTCAGGGGACCCCGGGGCAGCCAGGGCTTGGAGACTCAGCAGCCTCACTGGTGGCACAGGGTCGCCCTGGCAGCGGGTGGCTTGGTGAAGGAGGAGGGTGAGCATCCCCCATAGCAGCGTGCAGGCCACCTGCAGTACCAGTGCGGCCAGGCCCAGGGCCAGGGAGACCTGGCAGTGCCGTGGGCTGGACCACAGGACAAAGCCCCAGGCGTGACGGCCGCTGGGAGTCAGGGGTGGAGAGGCTGGCCAGGGGCTTGTATGGTCTCTCACCGGGGGGACAGGAGGCATCGAGAGTGGGATGGTACCTGCAGGGGTGGGAGCTTGTTGGGGGACAGTGGGAGCAGGCTGGATGCCAACTGTGGACAAGCTCCACGTGGTAACGTGGTCCCGCTCCACACCTGGCGCAGCAGCCCTGCAGGCTGGCCAGAGTGCCATGGCTGAGGCTGAGACAAGGGAGATGCTGGGTGACACCCCTGGGGCAGCGTCTGTCCTCTCTGTGAGTGCCAGAAGAGCAGGGAGCACTTGTCTGGTGGTGGCTGCCAGTGTGCTGCCTGGTGCTGGTGTGGTGGCAGAAGCTAGGATGGACAGTGCAGGCTCTGGGTTGGTGGCTCCGGGAGGCTGTAGACTTATGATGGCTGAGGTTGGACACAAGCTGAAGGCCTCCTGTAGCATATCTGGCAATGGGGTGTTGATGGAAGCCTTGGGAAGTACAGTTGTTGATGGGATGGTGATGGAGGCCTCAGGTGGCACAGCTGGTGATGGAGTGGTGATGGAGGTCTTGGGCAGCACAACTGGTGATGGAGTGGTGATGGAAGCCTTGGGCAACACGGTTGATGATGGGGTGGCGATGGAGGTCTCAGGCAGCATAGTTGGCGATGGTGTGGTGATGGAGGTCTCAGGCAGCGCAGTTGGTGACGGTGTGTTGACAGAGGCCTTCACCAGCACAGCTGATGACAGGGTGGAGATGGAAGCCTTGGGCAGCATGGTTGATGATGGTGTGGTGATGGAGGTCTTGGGCAGCACAGCTGATGATGGGGTGGTGATGAAGACCTTAGATAGCATGGCTGATGATGGAGCAGTGAAGAAGGCCTTCACTGGCATGGTGGGCAACATGGCAGAGGTGGCCACAGGTGACAGCATGGCTGGCAGTGCCATGATGGGAAAGGCTGCCAATGACAGTGTGGTTGGTGCTGCAGTGGACAAGGCTCCAGGTGGCAGCAAGGTTGACATCCTTTGTGGTGGTGTGGAGGCAAATGGCAGAGATGGGGTAAAAGAAGCTGAAAGAGGAAGAGTAGCTGGGCAAATTAAGTGGTCATCCCTCAGTGATGTCACTGCTTGCCCTGCCAGGTGGGGTGGACTCTTGCATGACACTTGGGTGGACAGTTTAACCTTCTTACTGTTCCCCAGAACCCAGCTGTGCAGGTAGCAGAGATTGCAGTCACATCTCCACGGGTTCCCACTCAGATACACTGAGCCGAGCTTCTTCAGGGGGTCCAGAAGCCCTTGGGGGACACTCTCCAGCTGGTTCTTCCGAAGGTTGAGGGTTTTCAGATTTGGAAGAGAAGCAAAGATATCATCATCCAGAGCAGAGAGCTGATTTGTGTCTAGCTGGAGGTCTGAAAGCTTGCTGAGCCCAGCGAAGGCTCCTCTTGGCAGGGTTGCTAGCTGGTTGTGGGACAAGATGAGTTTTCCGAGCGATGTGAGGTTGACAAAGATGCCATCTGGAAGTGTAGCCAAACTGTTCCTGCTCAGGTCCAGCTCACGCAGGTGTGGCATGGTGTCAAAAAGGCAGCAGGGGAGTTCTGTAATGTTGTTTGAATCCAGAGTCAGCAGTTTCAATTTGTTTAAACCAAAAAATCCCTGGAGTGGGAGAGCCCTGATGAGGTTGTTGTCCAAGAGGAGTTTCTCCAGGTGAGGCAGGCTCCTCAGAAGCATGGGTGGCAGCACCCTGAGCCTGTTCCTCTGGAGACTGAGCTCCAGCAGATGTGTCTGACCATCTAGCAGCTCCTCTGGAAGGTCCTGTAGCTCATTCTCGTATAGCCGGAGGACTTGCAGACGGGGGAGTTTGCTAAAGGCACCCCCAGGAAGAGCCGTGATCCTGTTTCTAGCCAGGTCCAAAAACGTTAGATTGATGAGAGAATCAAAAACGCCATCTGGAAGAGAAGGGATTGCATTGATGTGCAGGGAGAGCTCTCCCAAGTTCTCCAGCCCATCAAACAGGCCTTTGGGGATGTGTCTGAGGTGGCTGTCCCTCAGCTCCAGCCTCTGCAAGCTTGGGAGGTTTTGGAAAGTGCCCACAGCTAGTTCCTCTAACGAGGCACCAGAGATCTCCAAGTCCCTCAGCTTCTCCAAACTGTCAAAGGCTCCAGGTTCAACTGTCTTGATCTTGTTGCCAATAAATAAAATCTTGATCAGGTTGGGCATGTACCGGAAGGCACCTTTCTTTATAGCAGTGATGTTGGTTTGCACGAAGATCATCTCAGAAATGAAGGGCTTTGCAATCTTTGGGATCTCTCTGATGTCATTTTTTGTCCCTCTGTAGACCTCCCGGTAGTCTTTGGGCATTTCATATGGATCTTCACCTGGGATTTGATCTTGGCATTTATGGTGATGGAAGGAGAGGAAGAAAAGAAAAAAGAAATGCTGGTACATTGTCCTGAAAAAAAGGTTTCAAAAATCAGTTATGAAGAACAGAAAAATCTCTGTCCACAGCTCCTGAACTGTGGTACCACACTTCATTCAGCTCTCAAGACTCTTCTATTCACATACCACAACTCGTTTTATGAGAAAGAGGCAGACTGTGCAAGCCAATGTACGCTGCGTTTACAGGAGTTCACTGCCATCGGTACCGAGGGACGGAGAGGAAGGGAGAGTGACCCAGCTTACGGCTTGGCACTGGCAGACGCTCCAGGAGGAGCAAGGGCTAGACAGTCTGTTCTCTGGCCCTCCTTCTCCCACGTTTGGGCTGCAGGTTTGGCATCTGTCTGGGTGAAGAAGGCAAAGTGCTGCTGCCCATTAACGCTGCCCCAGTGGGTCCAGTTACTCAGCAAGGCAACAGCCCATTCATCCAACAACAGAAGCAATCAGCCCTGCGCTTGCTAATGAGGGATCAGCAAGGGTCCCAGGAGCCAGCCAAGACCAGGTGACCTTGTTTATTCAAAATTTCCACACAGTGTTGGATGGACTAGCTATTTCACTCAGTTCAGGAGAGTTATTTAAAACATTGCTTCTAAGCATCTCCTTTTTGGGATTCTTTCTGATCACATCATATTTTGGCCTTAGTTATGCAATTTTTTCAGATAGAAATGGTTGAGCAGCAGCCAAGTTTTAGGGTGAGGCTCATTAAAAGACTATGAGATGTCCACAGATTAGCTGTTTAATACCTAACATTTAGGCTGCAACCTGCAGTTAGGAGGTGAAATCACTGACGCACACCCACCAGCAGCCCACCACTTCCATCAAGCCATTTGGAAACATCCAGCTAACACATCAGCTGGGGTTTAACGGCCGTGAGCATCGCACTAGGACAGTAGTTTCCAGCTTGTGATTCACAGCCCTGGGTGGCAGCAGGGGAAAGAAGGGCTGTGGGTTGTTTCTTGGGTGGCCATCAAATCCGACCACTCAAAAAACTTAGGCTGGGACGGTAAATTTGCTATGAAAAGTTAATTCCTGAAAAATGTTGAGACGTCAGCAAATATAGGAGGCCAAAAGCTACTGGGTTTGAAGAGAAACTGATGGGCGATGAGGTATGTGCCAGCTGCTCCCTGGGGCTCCCCAGGGCAGAAGTCGCTGCTGATCCCTGAGAGTGCCTGCTTCACTTCATCTGCAGGGGTAGTGCAATGGGTTAAATGCAGTGGTGGGAACGGCCAGATTGACTGCATAGGGATGAAAATAAACAGTTTTGAACTGCAAAGGTTTTTTTAAAACCCTCCCTCACCCCATCTGACTGCAGTAGACCTCAGTGTGGTCCCCTGCTCGTCCCACCCTCCAGGAGCGCAGGGACATGGAGGCACAGCCCCAGATCATGGCGCTGCAGCCTCTTGTGATCCTTGCTGGAAGGAAATGATCAACAGCTCCCCAGAGCTGTCCCTCCCCACATATTTTAAAGAGCAAAAAAAGCATTTTGCATCACTTACTTGGCCAAGCACTTGCGAACGAGTCCAGCCACCGGAGAGAGCCACACCAGGCAAGGAGCGAGGACACCAGACTGGGGTCCCATCACCTGGCCAGCTCTTTATCCACGGCCCAGGCGCAGGGCTTGGTTTCATGTGAGGTTAGGGCGCAGGTCTGCGCGGGGAGATAAGGGACAGCCGGGGAGCAGGCAGCGGAGCTGTGCCCCAGCGTAGGGGCTGTTGCAGAAACCCCTTGGGGAGGATGCAGGCACGTACTCCCTAGGCATTATCTGCTGGTGCCACTCAACTAGTCACATCCAGGGAAACCTGAAGATCTCCAGGCCAGCCTGTTTTGTAGCTGATGGTCTCTGCAGTCCCGTATCTCCACCAGCGTAACCCAACAGCTTCACAGGCACCACTCCCACCAACACAACTGAAAAGAATTTTCCTATTTAAAGCTTTTCCTATTAAAAATATCCTGCTGTTTCCTTCCTCAGGAATTAGCTTATGTAACTAAAGGTGCTGCTCTGAAGCTGTTTGTTTAAGCTTGTAAGGGATGTTGTCTGTGGCTGGACAGATACTCTGACACCTGGGTCTGGGCTCAGTCCCACAGCCCCACACCTCACCAGCCATAGGGCTGGGGCTGTGTTGTGCCACCCGAGCACAAGCCAAAGACCCTCCCGCAGGGACACCCAGGGCTCCTGGATGGTGCAGGGTGTCTTGTGGGAAGAAACACCCTGTTTGATTCTAAGACTTAAAGTGGCAAGGCATCCATTGCTTCCCATCAGATAATTGTGCTAATTGCATTTCTTTGTTTTTCACCTGCTGTTTTTAAGGTTCAGCTTGTGCTCCTGGGCTTTCCTGGCAAACTAAGAAACACTCCAAGCTACTGCACATTTTCAACAGCCTTACCCTTTTCCAGTGCCAATCCCATATGCATCTAGGTCCCCACTCAGTGCCAGGCTGCTCCAGAAGCTGTAGGGTGGCAGGAGACAGGGGGCACAAGGGGATGGAGCTTGCAGCAGGAGTGACACCAGCCTCCCCAGGCCATGGACCCTGTGGTGTGGCAGCTGTGCCAGGGCTTGTGAAGCTGCAGCCAGCCGCACCATCCCTGCTCCAGGCTTGGGGCTGGCCACACCAGCATCACCTGGGGGGGGTGGCCACAGCAGGGTGGCAGTCCCGTGCGCGGGGCAGGCAGCAGGTTGCCTATGCAGGATGGTGTTTGGGGGCGCAGCATGGCCCACCTGCCTCCCAGGAGCACGGGGCCAGCATCCAGGGCACCACTAGCACAGGTCGGGCTAACACAACACAGAGCCTCCACTTTGCTCTCGGCTTCCGGCTGGGCAGCAGCTGGCAAGGGGCTGGCAGAGCCCACAGCGTGGCTGCGAAAGCTGCAGGCAGGGCCGGGAAGGCTGGCCCGGAGATGGCCAGGGGCAGGCGGGGCTCTCCCGGCTCCGTCTAGCCCGGCTGAGCCCCTGTCCCAGCGGCCGCAAGATGGTGCAGCAGCACCGCACCGCAGCCCCGGCAGCGCTGCAGCCTGCGGGCGCGCACTGGCACAGGGACAGGCGTGCTGCACACACACACTCACACACACACTCACACGTGAATGCACCCACGCACTCACACACGTTTGTGGATGCCCCCAGGAACTCACACGTGCGTGCACCCACACACTCACACATGCTTCCACCCGTGCACCCATATGCAGGCACACACTCACACCCATGTATACACACACACACACGTGTGTGCACCACACTTGCTCTCTTAGGGGATCACCCTCCATACCTGCTGACCCCTTGGTATGGATCACCCACCATATCTGCTGTCCCCTGGGCTAGCAGCCCTGCTGGGACTTTGTGCCCCGTCTCCATGGTCCCCGGGGGTTCCGAAGGGGCAGCAGGCCGAGCTCTGCCAGGGTGGTTGGGGGACCTGCTGTTGCACAGCCCTGGGCTGGAGCCCACCCTGCAGCCAGGCAGCCCTTCCCCTCGCTGGGCCGTCAGCAGCACTCACCCATGTCTCCCTGAGATGCCCCACACCACAGCCCTGCCCCGGGGGCTGGTGCCAGGCTGCAGTGAGGTCTCTGCAGGGAAAGAGGTGAGGCTGGAGAGCTGCAGCGGGCAGCGATGACCCCACCAGAGAGCAGCACCTACTCACCGCCAGGCACCTGCATCCATGGGACACCAAGCACAGCCCCAGCCTGGTCCCCGCTGGACCACAGCGACCTTCACTTCCCCCAGATATGCAGGGGAAGTGTTTCCTCTCTCCCTCATGGGAACTGGTTGCACAAAAATAATATATACATTTTAATGGTATTTGAAATACACAGAAAATGCATGGCTGCAGGAATAAATACCACCAGGCCATCTCAGTCGGAAAGCTCGGTGGCAGCTGGTGACCATGGCAGGGGTAACAGAACAAGATGAGGTGCTGTTTCACAGCCTGGTTCAGAGGTGGCCAAAACAATAGCTGAGCCAAAGCAGGCACCTGCCCGATCCCTAGGGCGCAGCAGGGAGACCTGGCGAGGTGGTTTCATCCTCACTCTGTGCTGTGATGAGGACGCTGACCTGCAGCGTGCCGCAGCGGGAGTGCAGCACCCAGGCACCCTGGTATGCCAGCCCGGGGCCCACTGCCTGCCCAGGAGGAGGAGGAGAAGGAGGAGGGAGGCGAAGGCTGAGCTGCTGGCAGCTCGTGGCATCACAGGCCATGTTTATGGTACCCTCGGGGTTGCTGTAGGTGCACTGTCCTGGAGCATCCTCCCCTAGCTCCCTGTCCAAGCCCTCCTCCAGCGGTACGCCAGGCACTCCTGGGCACTTCAGCTGCCCCTGAGGGACTTCTAGCAGGGACTGTCCCTGGAGAGCAGCTGGGCTGGCACAGAAGGCTTGTGCATGGGTGAGGGGCTCGACAAAGCTCTGGAGCCAACCCAGGAGGTAGGTGAGGCGGCAGTCACAGGCCCAGGGGTTGTAGGCCAGTCCCAGGCGTGCCAGCTCCTCATTGGCGTCGAAAAGCCCCGGGGGCAAGCGGGCCAGGTGGTTGTGGTCCAGCTCCAGGGCAGTGAGGAGGGGCAGCCCAGCCAGCAGCCCAGCCGGCAGGCTGGAGAGGTTGTTGTGGCTCAGCTGCAGCTCCACCAGCCCCACCAGTCCCTGGAAAACCCCGGCAGGGAGGTGGACCATGGCGTTGTGCGAGAGCACCAGGGTCTGCAGCACCGAGAGGTTGGCGAAGAGCCCCTGGGGCAGTGTCTCCAGCTGGTTGCGGGCCAGCGAGAGGTGGAGGAGGCCAGGGGTGCTGGCAAAGAGGGTGGCAGCTAAGGTGGCCAGGCGGTTGCCCTCCAGGCTGATGACGGTGAGGTTGGGAAGAGCAGCAAAGATGTCGGGGGCCAGGCTGCCCAGGACATTGTGCTGCAGCTGCAGCCGCCGCAGCCCCCCCAGCCCAGTGAAGGCACCATACGGCAGCTCCTCCAGCTGGTTACCATCCAGGTGGAGTTCGGCCAGCTGGCCCAGTGCCCTGAAAGCACCAGGGGGCACCCGCACCAGCAGGTTGTCACTGAGCTTGAGGAGGCGGAGGGTGGTGAGGGGGGCCAGCAGCCTCTCTGGCAACTCAGCCAAGACATTCTGGGAGAGGTCCAGAGTCTGGAGGTGCCGGAGGGGTTGGAAGATGCCGAGGGGCAGTGCCTCGATCTTGTTCCCCGGCAAGCGCAGGTCCTGCAGGTGGCAGGCAGCTGTGAAGAGCCCTGGCTGCAGGGAACGGAAGTTGTTGGCACCCAGGGAGAGTTTGCTGAGGCTGGGCAGCCCCATCAGCACCCCTGGCCTGACTGCCAGCAAGGGGTTGCCTGAAACCTCCAGCTCGGTGAGGCTGGGCAGACCCTGAAAGGCACCAGCCTCCAGCTCCTGGATTTTGTTGTTGAGGAAGACCAGCTTGGTGAGGGTGGTGCTGGGGCCCAGGTCCCCACTGCGGATGCTGCTCAGGGCTGTCTCCACGAAGAAGAGCTGGGTGGCATTCCCTGGCAGGCCCGCTGGGATCTCCCGCATCCTCTCCTCTGAGCAGAAGACTTTGGAGATGTCGTAGCACTGGCAGGCAGGGGGGCAGGACAGGGACAGCCCCTGCACCAGCAAGGACCCCAGCTCCAGCAGCACGTAGACCACCAGCCTGCACTGGAGAAGGAGCCGAGCCTCATCCCCTGCCTTGGCAGGGCAGAAATTGGCACCCACAGGTGGGTGCTGCTGGGGAAGTGGCTTTTGCAGCCAGAAACACGGGGGAACAACCAGTGCCAGTGCCAGCAGCTGCCCCAGCCATGGGGCATCCCTCAAGCCGTGCCCCCCCCACATCACCCCAGTGCTCCCCCTGCGGGAAATGGGAGTACTTTCCTCCCAAATCTCTCCTCACCTGCCCTGTACAGAGCTCTTCCCCTGCACCCCAGCCCTGGTCCAACCCATCCTGTGACAACCAGGGTGGTGCCACCTTTGTGGACAGTCCCCACATCCTGCAGAGCAGCAAATGAGGTAGGAGCTGTGGGATCCCATGGGTCTGTCGGGGGAATAGGGTCTCAGGAGATGTCCCCATGGGCATGGACCTGGCTGCTGGGGCAGGGGAATGTGTAAAACACAGGGATGTGCTGCACACACAGGGTGGTGGGGACAACACTGCAGGGCTGCTCTGCGCTCAGTGACAAAAGGAGCAGGCTCCACTGGTGATATTTCTAATTGCCCATCAAGTATTTCTTTCTTTGCAAGCAACCAGAGCAGCATCAAACCCGCCCGAGGGATATTTGGCTTGGCCTGTTTGGCCTGTTCCCAGTCTGGGAACAGGGAGGCACTTTTTGAACACCTGAGCAAAGCGGTGGCCTCCAGACCTCCACTGGTCCCTCCCTACTTGGGACACATGTCAGTGATGCCAGGTAATGGGGGATGCTGTGTGCCCCACAGCGATGCCCACTTGCAGACATGGGGATATCCTGGACTTATATCAGTGCTCGAGAGCAGCGTTGGGATTGGCTTTTCCTTTCCACCATCTCACTTCTTGTCACACAGAGCCAACAGCAGCTCCCACCCATCCCGGAGCCACCCCCCGCCTCCCGCCCTGAGCCACCTGAGCGGTGTAGCTGACGCTTACCGAGCCTGGCATTGTGGGGACCGCCACCAAGCCTGCGGCAGGTTTGCAGGGACACCGCTCGCCGAGACGGGACGATGTTCTCTGGGGCGGATGGGAAGCCGGGCGACAAGCCGTTCCTGCTGGGGCGGAGCTGCCCCTTGCTGCTTATCGGCAACAACAACCCGTGTCCTTGGAGCAATTCGAAAAATAGCCTGACCCCAGAGGGCTGGAGGTGAGGCCAGAGGCAGCCGCCAGCGAGCATCCTGGCAGGGAAGCGGGGTCCTGGCCCCGGATGTCCACTAGCCCAGGGACAGTGGCAGGGCACTCTTGTCATGGGTGGCACTGGTCTCACACCAGTGTCAGCATCTTTGCTTGCAGCAGCCCTCCAAGAGCTCCCCTAGACTTCATTAAATCTCAGTGGGGAATGGGGCCAGCAAACATCCCTTGCATGAGAGAGGGGACCAGGCACAGCTTAGCAAGGCAAAGCAATGCCATGAGGAGGGGACCACCCTTGGACCATCATGTTGAGATGTACCAGGTGCTTTGTAGCCTGGGACATGCACTCAGCCAGCAGTGGGATGGCCAGAGGGATCCGTGGACCAGCTGGACTCCCCGGGAGCTTGCGACCTGCCTGGGGGAGCAGCATATGCCACTTTAAGGGCCTGTGTTGGAACAATCTAGGGTGGCAGTGGCCACAGAGGCACCCCCAGAGGCAAGAGGAGGGACATGTGTATGTGCATTCAGCCAGACCAATGGAGCAGACAGTGACACACAAAGAACTCAGCTGACACAAGCCAGCGGTAGCCAGCTCTGCAGGGAGCCACATGAGCGGCCCCCCCCACCCCAGGCTGGTGCTGGATAAGCCCTCACGTATCCTCACACACCATGGCCTCCTGTGCAGTCCTTCTTCCTGGCGCCTGTCTTGAGAAGCTTGCTGAGGTCTCAGCTCACTCTCCAGAAGCCATCCTGCTGCTGTTGGATAGCCAAGCCCTTTTAGGTCCCTCACCTCAGGTTGGAGACCAGCGACCACCATGGGCTCTGCGACTACAGACCACTAACCCTCTCCCAGCCCCACCAGCCGGCAGAGGCTTTTCCTCAACATGAAAAAAATCTCTCAGCAGAGGAAATCAAGCACAGCTCCTGTCCCTGCTGGGTTATTCCCCAGTTGCATACCACAGAGGAGCAAACACACAGCTCTTGGCACTGGGGGTGGACAACTGCACTTTAATGGAGAGGTCACAGAGCAGCACCCAACAGACCCGCGGCACGGTCCCGCATCTCCCAATGCTGTGCATGTCCCAGCCCAGAGGAGCAGCCCATCATGTGCATGAGCATGGGGCTGCTTGTGCCAATGCTGGCTCATGGGGTGCCATGAGCAGCCAGCACCATGGGGTGTACATCAAGTGCGACCCTCGTCCCGTGGCAGTGATGCCCAGGCAGCCTGTCACTGCTGTACCATGCATAAAGGTGGGCTGGACTCTTCCGTGGGCATACCACGGTGTGCACCACCAGCAACACCCCTGCCTGAGGGCTGCAAGCAGGCAGCAGAACTGGGCACACAGAGTGGGACACTTGGGGTGGGAAGAGGAAGAGGAGAGGGGAGGAGAGGATGTAGCTTTGCCAGGCAAAGCAGGGCCAGGCTGCTCACAGGCCAGCAGGGTACCCAGGAGTGTGTCGAGGCAGAGAGGACCAGAGATAGGGTGCAGCAGGAGCGGTCCCATGGGGCAGCAGCCCCAAGGATTCTTCAGCAGCCCTGGGGTACTAGCGCAGGAACCTCTCCCAGCCCTTGGCAAATAGCCCTCGCACGGGAAAGGGCATTTGCAACCTGCCCCTGGGGAAGAGACACAGCCAGACAGCAGGTCCACACTTCCCACCCATCACCCCACCTCTATAATTCCCCCATGGCAGCAGCTCATGCAAGCTTTCCGGTCACCCACCCATCTGGGACAGGGTGCTGCAGGCAGGGGCATGGCCATGGGAGGGTGAGCACCAGCGTGAGGGGAGCAGGAGGTTGCTTGGGGTGAGGGAAGATGATGCTGGCAGTGCCTGCAGGCAGGGAGGGCAGCTTGGACGCAACAGCGTCACTCAGGGTGTGCCACCCCAGCAGCAGCACCGGGCCCAGGCAGCCCAGCCCCACGGGGATGTTCCTGCCCAGACGCAGCCATGCTACAAAGCAGGACAAGGACACGTGGATCTGCTTGGGGCAAAGACGCTTGCTCAGCTCCTGGCCCTGCGTGAGGGCTAGCACCTGCCTGCTCGGGCTGGGGCTGAAGGCATGGCGGGGTGGCGGGGGGGAAGATGGGGAAAAGGGGTCTGGGGAAGGGCAGCAGGCAGTGCTGGAGGGGACAACGTGGGGTGAAGGATGGGGAAGTCCTGGTGTTTGGGGTAAGCACCATCATGGCCAGACCGTGGCTCCTTGCTCAAGGGGTCCCTCTCAGCACCCCGGCTGCTGCCCCCAGGCAGGGAATGAGCACAGAGGCTGCGCTGGAGGCAGGAGGGGCTGGGGACAGAGGGCAGATGTGGGGGGTCACCCGGGGGGACACCCTGCTGTGGAGCAGGGGCAGGGCAAAGCAGAGCAGGACAGGGGGACACGCAGCACGCAGGGTGATGCTGGTCTGTCCAAATCAGCGAAGGCAGCTGACACAGAGCTGCCGTCCTGTCCCTTTTCCCCGTGGGGAGGAGACACCCCACCAGCACTGCTCCCCCCAGGGTCTGCCAGGCGCTCAGGCTTCGTTAGGTGCCTTCATCCTCATGAGCACAACATGGCTCTTCTTCCTACAGCCGTAGACCACCAGTGCCACGAGAGCAGCGAGCAGGGCCACGCACACCAGCACGATGACAGCCACCACCACCCCGCTCTGCGTGCGTGTCAGACCCCACCGGCCCCTCTCCTCCTCCTCATCTTCCTCCTCCTGGGGGGAGACGGGCAGCCCCGTGGGGGGCTCCGTCCAGGCACCCTCCGGCAATGACACCTCAGAGGGGTGATCAGAGAGCGGGGTGCTGAGATGGGGGGCAGCAGTGGGGGACCGGGGGGCAAGGAGCTGGTCCTGCGTCAGCCCAGCAATGGGGATGCCCTGCAGGGCAGGGGGCTGGACGCAGAGGGGGGGTATCTCTCCCACCTTGTGGGGGTTGTCCTCCAGCCATCCCCGCAGGGGCAGGATGCCCTCGTCGCAGCGCCAGGAGTTGTTGTGCAGCTTCACCTCCCGCAGGGTGGCCAGCGGGGAGAAGATGCCGGCGGGCAGGTACTCCAGGGTGTTGGTGTGCAGCTGAACGTGCCGCAGCCCTGGGGTGGCCCTGAAGAGGCCCCGTGGCAGTGCCTGCAGCTGGTTGTGGTGCAGGGAGATGTTCTGCAGCTTGGGCAGCCCCTCCAGCACCTGGGTGTCCAGGCGATGCAGGGCATTGGAGTGCAGTGACAGCTCCAGCAGCTCCCCCAAGCCCCTGAAAGCCCCCGGTGCCAAAGAGCGCAGCCGGTTCTTGCTGAGGACCAGGAGTTGCAGCTGAGTGAGGTTGCTGAAGACAGCGGTGGGGAGAGTGGAAAGCTCATTCTCATAGAGCCACAGCTCCCGCAGGTTAGGCATGGGCCCAAAGGCGCTGGGGGAGATGTCCCGTAGGCGGTTGACATGCAGGGTGATCTTGGTGAGGGCACTCAGGGGCAAGAAGATGCCACTTGGCAGGGCGGCGAGGAGATTGTTGGACAGGTAGAGCTTCTGCAGGTTCCCGTTGTGCACGAAGAGCTCTGGGGACAGGGTCTCCAACTGGTTCTGGTGCAGCCCCAGCTCCTGCAGCTCCGGCAGCCCATCAAAGGCTCCCGCCGGGATCTGCCGGAGCCGGTTCTCATAGAGCCGCAGTACCTGCAGTCGCGCCAGCCGCTCGAAGGCTCGGGGCGGCAGGCGGTCGATGTTGTTCCTGGCCAGGTTGAGCTTGGTGAGGCTGGTGAGCTGGTCGAACACCCCCTCCTTCAGCTCCTGCAGGTTATTCCCGTGCAGCTGCAGCTCCTTGAGGTTGCTCAGGTGGGCGAAGTGGGAAGACTCAACCTGGAGGATCTGGTTGCTGGAAAGAAGCAGAGACTCCAGCTTGTCCAGGGGCTCAAAGACCTGCACGGGGAGCTCCTGCAGCTTGTTGCTAGCCAGGCTGAGGTAGCGCAGGTCGGGCAGGTGCTGGAAGGCCCCGGGGCTGATGCGCGACAGGTTGTTCTTCTCGATGCGCAGCCCGATCAGCAGGGAGGCGTTGCCAAAGGACGCGTCGCCCAGCTCGGTGATGCGCGTGTTGATGATCTGGAGGGTCATGGCGTTTGCAGGGATGGGGCTGGGGATGGCAGTGATGCCAGCACCAGAACACTCCACCTGGGCGGTGCGGACGCACTGGCACTGTTCCGGGCACTGGCCACTGGCAAGCTGGATGCCCACCAGCAACAGCAGCCACCGCCACCAGCCTCCCCACTCCATTGGGCCTGCAATATAAGCAAAAGAGGGGGGCTCAGTCCCCGTGATTTCCCAGCCCCCCAAGGCCACTGCTACTGATGGATACTGCTTTCCCCCTGGAAAAGGCCACCAAGCGTGGCCACACTCCTGCCCCCAGTACGGCAGAGGAGGGCAGGCAAGGAAGGCTGGGGACAGACAGGGCTAGGCACAGCCCAGGCGGGAGCACGGAGCGGGACAGAGCCAGGGGCTGCGGCGCCTGGCTGCCATACCACAGCTATTAGTGGCATCCCTGGTGTCCCCCTCGCTCGCCCCCTCCAGCAGCCAGGAGCGTGGTGGTTTCCTGTTTTGCAGTGAGCATGGCGAGCTGCTACCAGTGTCACTGGCGCCCCCCACCACCAAACAGCCAAGACCTTCACAGGAGCCAGCACGCAGCACCCACAGCTCAGCAGGTCCTGGGGATGCTGGGAAGAGAGTACTCTCCCCGCAGCACCCCTGAGCACCCTCCTGACTCTGCCCAGCAGCAAGAGCTCCTGTCGTAGAGCCAAGAGCAACGCTGGCACTCGCTGCCCGGGTGTGCATTAGCTCTGATCCTGCTGGAGCACGGGTCAGCTGGACTCTCTGCCAGCTCCCCAGACCATGCTGGGTGCCGGGGTGGCCCTGTCTGCCCCCCATTCCTAGGCAGAAGGTCTCAGCCCTGGCTGACTTTGGCCATGAGAGCAGGATGTTCAGTGCAGGTACCCGTATACAGGGTGGTCCTGGGGGCAGTGTCCAGGGGAGTCTTGGAGCACAAGGGGAGTGAGAGCTTTACAGCAAGGTCCTCCATCACTCCACAAGCACAGCCACCACAGACACCCTCTCCTCCCTCCTCTGGCCAGGGTGTTTTCCCCTCTCTGTAGATCAAAGCAGCAGCCTCATGCCAGGCTGGCACAGAGCAGCCACCCACTAAAAACTTTGAGCGGCACAAGATAGAGAGAAAACCTGTGGCTCCCCCCGGCCCCAAGCACAGCTCAACAGACGGACAAGTCCAGCAGTGAAGGGGTCCGGGCATGGCACCCTGGTTGGCACAGTGCCCCAGGGTGCTGGGGCACAGCCCCTGCCCTCCACCCCGGGTTCCCTCCAGGGAACGCGCTTGCTCTCCGGCGGGGAGGGAGGAACCCTCCACAAGCCAGCGCAGTTTACGTTTTCCATATGGAAACAATCTGCATCCAAGAACAGCTTTGTTTATAGCAAGCCATTTATAAACTTCCCCAAACGCTCTGCACATCAAAAGCCCCTCTCCTGTCACTCCCTGGTAAGGCAGCTGAGAGCGCATCCAAGCTGGAGCGCCCTTCAAAAAAGGCAGCTGGAAACAATTTATCTCCTCTTTTCTTCTAGGGACAAAAAACTTACAGAACAAGAGGCTGAATATTCCCTATTGCTCAGCCCCTCGTCCCACTGCTCCTACCCTCAGCCCCCCTAAATGTTACTTTGTCCCCCTTGATTTTCTTTATGGGTTATTATTTAAGATACATTGCCTATGTAACTATTTCAGCTCCCACAATGCCGAAGGAGGCTCAGTTAGTTGGAGAACCCTTGCAAGGCAAACGTCTCCAACAAATCAAAAGAGGCTGAACACGCAGATCCTGCCACCACCACCCAGAGCTGCCCCCGGAGCTGCCCCCAGCCTCTCGCAGGGGCAGTGGAGGAGAGGAGACTTACCCAAGTGTCCTGCAGCCACGAGCGCCGAGCGAGCACAGCTCTGTGCTGGCAAGAGAGCCGAGTGTGGTTCATGCTTCCCCTCCCAGTATATAACCCGTCCAAATCAATGAATCAGCACAGGGGCAGCGTCGGGGTTAGGGAAAGCGCTGGAGCAGAGCTGCTTCCAATTCTGATTTCCTCGGCAAACAGAGCGAGCATCTCAAGGATGGAGGTTTGGGTTTCCCTCTCCTGACCCCCAGTGCTCTTGTTTGAAGACAAGCAGATGCCCCCACAAACAGGCTGCTCACGTCAGCCTTTGTCTGTGTAGCAGCTCAGCCCTGGGACCCCCCTGGTCCCCCCGTGGGACACAGCTGGCTGCCCCAACCCGTGGGGACAGGCAAGGCAAAGCCAAGCCCCTGGGCACGATCCTGCCCTTTGCTGTCACGCATTCCCACTGGGACTACTCCACAGCATCGCCTTGGCACACACACACAGCACTTGCCTCCCCGGCTACAGCCCCTGCAAACGTCAAGACCTCTGGCCATGTCCCCAGCCCAGGGCTGGCAGCCCCCCCAGCACGCCGACTCTGCCCGGGGTCCCAGCTCTCATTCATGCCCCCCCAACAGGAGATGCAAACCGGCCGGGAACCTGCAAGCACCAGCTCCGAGGGTGCTGGAGGTGTCACAGAGCGGCCACCAAGCAGGGGTCAGTGTCGCTGCAGGTGCCAGCCAGAGGCCAGGCTGTTTCAGAGAGCCCTTGGCAGGCCAGAGCATCTCCCACCAGCACTGCCTGTGCACTGAGACACCCCCTCCGTGCCGATGGCAGGCAGCCTCGTAGCCCCAAAGCGGCACACGCTGCCATCTCCCAAGGGCTGTGGTGCAGCCTGAACGCTGCTCTTCATTCTCAGCAGCCCCGACACATGGTGATGGAGCCCAGCACCCGGGGCATTTGGGAATCGGGGCAAAAGCCCATCCCATCCTCTTGTTCAGGGTGCCTGCTGCCACCCCTACCCTGCCCCCTCCAGCTCACACAGGAGCATGGGGGTGCCCTTGGTCCCTACCACCCAGCCCAGGTCCCCCCCCTTGCCCACCTCTCCTGGGCAGCCCCGGTCCAGCAGCCACCGGGAACGGATATTCGGAAGGAAGCAGCTAAGGAGCGCCGACGTGCGTGGCCCCTTTGGGCTTCCCGGAGCCAGAGCAACCCCGTGCTAACCACGGGGCAGCTGGAATTTCCCTGACCACGTCTAATCCCGTCTCAGCCCACCCGTGTTTCCGCCAGCCACAGCAGCCCCTGCTCAGGTCCCAGCCGGCGCTAACGAGCTGCTCGAGATGGGAACAGGACGGGGCTGCCGCCGGAGAGGGGTGAGGAAGGCTGGCTCCATCCCCACGCTGCAGCATGTCCTGCCGTGCCAAGAGGGGTGGGAGGGTGAGGGTTCTGCAGGGGACGGGGACCCTGTTCAAAGCGGAGATCAGACCAGGATAAACAACAGTGCGGGGACAGAGAGAGGAGTTTCCAGACAGACTCAGAAAAGGTGACAGGGATCGTGGGAAGAGCGTAGGGAGTGGGACCTCAGCTGGAGGCAACCACCACCAATATGTCAGATTGCATGGTGGGCCCAGCTGCTGCGGGACATGCTGGATGGCCATGGTCCCCTCCCCAGCCAGGGATGAGCGCTGAGGCTGGGACTACCCCTCGGCCATACTCCTCGACTGCTCCTGGGGCAAAGCCCAGGAATTTGGGCACGGAGAAGGGGCATTTTGAAAACACCACCCACAAGTTCTTCAGCTCACACTCTATTGACATAGCATATTTTCCCAGCGCCGCGGTTCCCAAAAAAACCGCCCCGTTTCCTTGACAGCGATGCAGCCGGAGGTCAGGCTGTGGGCTTGGGAGCTGCCTGCTCCCTCCAGCCCTGGCATGAGAGCCTTATCACCCCCTTATCACCGGCTCTGTCTGCCCACTGCCAGGGCCAGCACTGCTGGGCTCCTGCCCGCTCTGACTCATCCCAGAAGCACACAGCTTTTCAGCGAGGCAACACAGAAATTAAAACCCAGCACTTCCGAAAAACCACCACCCCAAGCCCAGTCCAACAGAGGAATGTCAGACTCAGCTCCTTCCAAGCAGCGCTGCCCCGGGGGGAAGGCAGGGATGCAGGGGTGGATACCCTCAAACACCCTGCCCCCCGGGAGGGGAGCGATCAGGTTAGGGACCCCATGGCCACCCAGAGTGTCCAGGTGACAGCCCTGCCAAAAATCCAGCTGCCTCTACCCAAGCCCTGGGAACCTGGCTCCGGCTCCTGGTTGGGGCGGATGAGTCTGTTTTCAAGACATCCCTAAAAATAAAGCAAGGCTGAGTAACAGCACAAGCCCGAGCACCGCACCCGCAGCGGAGAGGGAGCCGCTCCCGGAGGTGAGAGCAAAGGAGCTGGCCCCGGGCTACGGGCAAGGGAGGGGAGCAGAGACCATGGGAGCCTGGGACGGCAGCACAGACAGACAGACAGACAGACACAGCACAACCGGAGAGGAGAGGCAGCTCCCAGAGACCGTGGATGTGATTGAGGGTGAGATCAGCGTTTTGCAGAGGGAGGCTGCTCTGCACAGCTGAGAGCTCACACGATGCTGGATGGAGCAGAGAAAACCTCATTCCATGGGAAAGCCCCTGGGTCCAGCAGTGCTCTTGGGGGCCTTCCCCAACTCCAGCCAGGCTGAAACCCCACCCCACCCCGAGACTAAGCTCGGGATGGCATGGAGTCACTGCTGTGTCCCTACACTTCTAAGGGGACGATGGAGCCCAAGGGTGCCCCTGTGAGATGGAGCTGGCAGCAAAACCTGGGGTCACGGCTGTGCTGGGGGAGGTGGCTCCTTCCCCCAGAGCCCCCAGCCCTCTTCTCCAGCTGCTGTCTGCACAAACATGATTTTCCGATTCCTCACCAAAGGCAGTGGCCAAACGCCGCTGTGCAGGAAAAGCAAGTGTGTGGTGCTGCTGCAGCCCATCCATCCTCTGCGGCAGTCCCAGCCCCGCCTGGAGGTGCCCGTGCACCCGAGAGCCCCCAGCGCTTTCTGCAGGCATTTCTCCATGTGCTGCTGAGCCCACAGGAGGGCTGGAGGTCCTGTGGCAAGTCGTCCCAGCTAGGGTTACCCCCTGTGCTTTGATGTAACACTGCCTAGGGTTCCCAGAGGCTGGGAGCAGGCAAGCCTTGGCCACGCTCTCCAAGCTAATTGCATTTAACACAGCCTGGGATCCCAGCCCCACCAGGGCTCCCGTCTGTCCTGTGACCTCTTGCACAAGCCCTGGTGCTCCCCCGTGCTGAGCTCAGCCCTGAAACACCACCAGCCAGCGAGGTCCCAGGAGCCCCAGCACAACAGCATCACCTATTCTGGGGGAGGTCAGCCTCGCTCTTGGATAGTGGGACAGTCCCAGGTCCCCCCTGTACTGACACACCTCCAGAGCATCCCCACAGCCAAAGTGGTGGGCTCAGCAAAGCCAAGAGGCTCTGAATCATCAAGGGACTCGAGACTGCTTGGAAAAATTCATGTAATCGCTAAAATTAGCAGTTTGTGGGCTTGGCCGGGAGAGCATGTCGCTCATCTGCCAAACAGCTGAGCACGCTCACCCACGCCACGCTGCTGCACAGCCCGGCTCCCCCCAGCCCCTGCTCCCCCCACACCAACCAGCTAAATTGCAACCTCTAGGAGGGACAGGACATCCCCAGGACCTGCCACTTGCCCGCCACCCAGGGCAGGGACACCCCCCCACCCCCCGCAGTTATTTTGCGCTGCTGCAAAATGCCCATCTCTCTATGAGAAACCCCCATGGTGGCCCCCGGTGCTCGCAGAGACCGGCTGGTCCAGGGCATCGGGCCAAACTCTGCTCTGCTGCAGCGGGGGAGGAGTGTGTAGGGCTGGGCTGGGGGCCAGGGGAGGGGGTCCCCTCGGTGCTCCAGTATGGGGGGGGACACCTCTG
Organism: Numenius arquata; assembly: GCF_964106895.1. Classification (NCBI taxonomy): domain Eukaryota; kingdom Metazoa; phylum Chordata; class Aves; order Charadriiformes; family Scolopacidae; genus Numenius; species Numenius arquata. The sequence goes on from NC_133584.1 coordinate 14,454,284, forward strand.
CGCTTGAGCCGTGCAGCAGAACATGTAGGCTCGAGCCACGGCTGAGGGGCGAAGGAAGGTGCCTTAGTCCTTGGGGAGCAGTGCTGGGCCAACCCCCCACCCACTAGAGAAGCACCAGCAGCCTCTTCCCCACCACACACACTCCCAATCCCAAAACAGAGGCCTCCTCCATGGGCCCAGTGATCCAGCCCCTTGACTTTCTTGGCTCCCTACTGGAAACAGGGCCAGAGCTGCCTCGCTTCTCATGGCTACAGGATGCCCCATCTGCATCTGGGGACAGGCAGGGGACATGTCCTGCCTTCCCTGGGGAAGCACATGTGCAGGGTAGGAGCTCTGGGAAGGACCAGCAGCCCTGGTACCTCCAGAATAGGCAGCAGTGGTAGCCATCAGGCTAACTTCCATCCAAACACCACCAAAAGACCCACCACAACCCTCCTGGAGCTCCAGGAAAATGGCATTTAGGATCTCAAGCACAAGCAGGGCTTGTGGCCAGCAGAAACGTCTCCTCCAGGCTCAGACCCGGCCCGAGCCCTGAGCGATAGCAGCAGCACACAGGGCTTGGCGCGGGCTCAGGGCAGGGCTAGGCTGGAAGGAATGTGGGGCTTGTGGCCAAGTCCGCCTGGAGAGATAATCCGAAGCGGAAAGAGTTTGTCCGATGGGAGCTGCAAGAAGGGGGAAGGACCGGCTGGAGCGGGAGGCGATGATGGGGGGCTGTCCCTGCTTGTGCACCATGAGGTGTTTGCTGGACCAGCTTCGCCCCGTTCCCCATCTTCATCCCTGGCACCATGGAGTGCCCCACGGACCCCTGCCCGACACCCCAAGGGGGAAGAGGCCCCATCTCTCCCCAGGGCCAGGGGAAGTGCAGAGGAGTGCAGAGCAGGCTGCGGAGCCACTGCTGGCTCCCTGCCCTGGGCTTTTTTCATCCAGGCAGACACAAAGACACAGCTGGAAGCCTGGCATGCCGGGGGAAACACGACAGCCCTACAGCAGTGATTGCACAAGAGGTGGCAGGGTGTCTCCGGGTGCCGCTGGAGTGGCACTCACCCACCATGGCCCACAAGAGACTTTGCCAGGGCTTATCTGCCCAAAAACACCCAGGAGGGGAGGGGATGTGAACTCCAACTCCAGCTAGGAAAAAGGAAGCGTAATACCTCCATAGGTGGCCCGTCTCTGGACATAGCATGGACAAAGCAGGAGCTTCAGGCCTCCTGATCAGTTTGTAAACACTCACAACCCCAGTCTTGTCCCATGGGTACGTGCCTTTGGCTGCGTCTCCTCCCAGCTATTCTGTTATCCCTAGGAAATGCCGTGTTCCGATATCACGGCTGCTGAATCAGCTTCCCCAGGCGAGATGTGCTGGTTGGAGGCCCAGAGCAGACATGGCCAATGCTCTGTAAGGTCAGGCAGGGGATCCCAGAGCTCCTGCCTCGCAGCCAGCAGTCACACACGCTCCTGAACCATGGAGCGCTGCTGTGTGTCTTCTCTGAGCACATCTGCCATCACCAGGTTTCTCTTTGCCATGGGGAGAGGAAAGACCCGAGGTGCAGGCTCCGATCTTGCTGCTGGGTGCTGGAGGGCTGAGCTGCTTTAAGTAGGCACCTACCTGAGCTCTCTCCCCTCTGCAAGCAGCGACAAGGGCCCTCCAGCAGCTACTGGCCGCTTGTGGCAGAGGTGAGATGGAAAGGGCAGAGACACCAGGGACACAAGCACAGGACGTTGGTGCTGGAGGCTTCGAAGGGTCCTGCAGGCAGAGAGTTGCTGGCACTTATGGCAGCAGTTAATTCCCTCCTCGTCACCGCGCTCTTCAGGGACACTGGGCATTGAAGTCCTGACAAGCAAAGGAGAGTGGCACCTGCAGAGACATCAGGCTGGAAACACGCAGTGTTCTGCATGGTCTGGCACAGGGGGTCAGAGCTCCCACTGCTCCAGGATTTCCTAAAGCAGGGAGAGCAGGAGCATCTGCCACGGAAAGGAGCATGTGAGGGAACCGAGAGAGTTACAGAAGACCTTGGGCTCCGCTTTGTTGGCAACATACCCCAAGCACTCCCAACTAGGATGCGGCCCCAGGGGCATCTCCTAGACTCGGAGGTCTGGCTAACATGGAGGGCTGTTAACCAGGACTCTGCATCCTGTACAGGAGCCGAGGATGTGGAGCTGATCTCCTCAGCCACTGAGTGCAGAGATGCTTTGCATCCATCCTTTCCCCAGCAGCAGGGACCCCCAGGACGAGGGAGTAGACACCTCCAAGCTTTTCCAGCCCACTGTCCCACCAAGTCCAGCCTGGTGGTGAAGGTTGGGCAGTAGATCATGGAGGAGTGGTCTGCAGGGAGCGGGAAAACCTTTGCCAATAGAACTGGCAATGGCAAGCCATGGGTGCAGTGGGACAGCAGCAAGGCAATGCTGCCCAGAGAGGGTCCGAGGAGCCCTCCCCCACCGCCTCCCCACCTGCCACAGCCACCCTCACGCTGACCTGGAAGCACAGCAAAACGGAGACAGGGTATAAATAAGCACTTCCCTGGATTTCCCAGTCCAGGGAATTTTGCAGGAAGGGCTGAGCTCTGCTGGGCAACAAGCAATGAATCAGAGGCAGCTGAAAACAGGACACCTCAGAGGAAGAGTTAGTAAAACACCCCAGGCCCTTATTGCTCCAGCCTTTTGTTGTCTGCTGACTTCACTTCCCCGTCCGGTCTGGCTCAGCGCAGGGAAAGCCCGATGACAGCACGTAAAGACAGATCATCATCCTCCTCCTCCTCCCAGCTCTCGCCTGTGAGCAGCCGTGAGCCAAAGCCCCACGTGCCAGAGCTCGGCCGCTGCCCAAGGGGAGCCAAAGGAGCCGCACGGAGACCCAGCCAGCCCCAACGCGGGGCTGGGGCGGTCAAAGGAGGGCTCACGAAGATGGCAGCTGCTGCTCACCCTGTGCTCTTCCAGAGGTCGGGCATCAGGGTGTTGTATACCCATATGGCGACCAAACTGCTGATTTTTCTTACAAATCAGACAGCGTGCATTTGAGTGCCTGTAGCCACGAGACAATAGCCAGCTCTGTTTGTAAAACAATTCCCTCGTTAGGCCGGATTATACTTATCTCCTGCCTGCTGCAAGCAGATGCTTGCGTGGCACCGGTACGACGGCGCTGGAGCTGGCACAGCACTAAGTGGTCATTATAGCTCTCCAACCAAGAACCTAAATTTGTCATAACTGCCTCCTTTAAAGCACTAGCATGTAACAACCCAGAACCACCACCAAGAAAGCTTTGCGTTGGTTTTGTGCTTCTCTCTTAAATATATTAAAATAAATATTCTGGAGCTTCTGTTTATGAATCCAGTCCCAGTTTGCTTTGCACCAGCAGTAGTGACTTGTATTTCTCCTTCTTTAGAGATGGCTCTAATTACCATTTGGCCAGGCTTCCTTAATTTTGTTAAACCTCACCAGCAAGACAATGGCTATTTAACACCAGAGAAGCACATTGCCTCTTTTCACAGCCTAGAAAAGGAATTCAAGTTAAGCAGCAAGAGCACCCTGAAACAACGCAGTCCATAGTTTATTCTCATTGCCCAGAGTAGCCCACAGCAGGGAACACACCAAAAACCTGCAGCAAATGCAAGCTCTCTTCACCTCAGGCTTCTAAGGTGCCATTTTGAGGCCACCCAGAGAAGACCTTGATATTTAGAAAGTCAGTAAGGCTAAAAAAGGGCCCCTAGAGTATAGGGTCTCAGTATCTGAGCAGACAAGGAACCACATCCAGGGGCTCTTTAATCCAGCCTTAGGCTTCGAGCACATCAGAGCTTTTAAGAACAAAGTCAGTCATATAATTAAGATAAAAACTAACAGTTAAATTCAAGAGCTACCAAAGAAGCACATGCAGTCTCACAGCCACCAGTCGACTTACAAACTAAAACGCTCATATCATTCAAAACATTTAAAAACATTTCCGTATGAAGACCAAAAACCCACACGATTGCCTTGGAGCTGCATTCGCACACCAACACTTGAATGGGCTGGAAGTCAGGGAGACGTGCTATGGAATAAGGTAAAAAGTCCTGAGGCTGAATATGACCAAATATGATACTGCACACCAAAATTTGACAGAGATACATACGTTCCCCAGCCAACTTCAGAAAAGGTGGCAGCGCTTCAGGGCCCTTAGTTCAGGCAGGCTCCCTCCCACTGTGCTGCACGCCTGCGCTTTGCTGCAAGCCCAGGAGACACCATCCCCTTCTCTCCCAGCTCACTCGCGACCAGCTCTCAAACCAACAATGCTGTTCTGGAGCTAAGCTGTGCTCCGGGGCATCTGCCTGGTGCTGCGGGTCCAAGACTCGCTCCAACAGGCAGTGAGTAACACCTTGCTTTTCAGACCACTGGGCAAAGTTTAAGGATGAAAGTGTTTACTTAAAATTCAGAGTCGTAGTAATGTTACAAAGTTTCCAAAAAACCAAAACAAACAACAAAATACATCAAGATTATACTCCCTAGCCCAGCATCTTGCTTATCTTGCTCTAGTTAAGCTGAAGGAAAGCACTGTTAGGTTTAAATGGTTCTCCTTCCTCCTGCCATGTCCTGGAAAAGGGCTAAGAACAGAAAGCAAAAAGTAAGACACTTGCACCGTATCATTCTGCCCCCACCCCCATTTTAAAAGGTCTTTTCCAGCATCTCCTCCCGAAAATGCCATTTATTTTCTCCACGAGGAGACAAAACATTGCAGGCAGTATAAGGCATATCAGCATTTGGAGTGCTGTGGGCAACCTCTAAAGCAGGGTTGAAGCAGCTTTCCCGTGTAGGCTGCCCTGCGTCAGTGTCACTTCCACCCGAGGAGGTGGTGTCGGGAGGGACAGGGTTCCAGTCCAAAGCGGGAAACCAGCAGCACACGCGTAGAGGTGACCACAGATTTTCTTTTAGTTCTCCCTCTGGGTTCATGCACCAAGTGCTGCAGCAACACACAGTGATTACAACCACTGTTGGCAAACCCTATAAGGTACAGAAAAGCACATACTCTTTATGCTGTAAAGACAAGGTCTTTATGGTTCCTGCTGTAAAGATTTGTAATCCATATCCAAATCAAGTGTTGACTGCCCAAACGCTCAAAATGCATCCAAAGCGGTGCTTCTAATCCTCTCCTTGGCTGGTATTGTCTATCTTAAAATTTATCAGAACTACAGGCTGAGCAGGAACATTTCTGGAGTGCAAGAGTTGCCTGGTTTTACCCATCACACACAGACTGAGCACAATGGTTACAGTCTGGAGTGCTAAAATCAAACTGTGAAGGCACAAAAATAGCTGACAATAAGCAACCCTGGTATTAAAATAGGGGTTAGCAGTCCTGCGGGCTGGCAGCTCATCCCACTGGGGAAGAGTAATTAAATCTGTTCCTCTGACACTGTTGCTTTCTACTGTAAGACTGGGAGAAATTTGGGTTGGAACGTTTGAGAAATGAAAGCCAGGCTGTCCAACATCTTCAACGTGTGAATAGGTGTGATCTGGAGTTGCACGAGGAACTGATGTGGGTGTGCTGGTATCCGGGCCGGACACCGCTGCCACAGTAGTCTCCCAAGATGATGTTAAGTGCTCCTTCACAAGAGAAGTCAAAGTCGGCGGATCGGTTGAGCTGAACATCTGGTATGTAAAGGCTGTGGTTGGCAGGCAGTTCAGGTGGTCATCTGTTAGACCCACAAGGGAAATATTCTGTAGTGCCGGTGGGCTGTCACACCTTAGGGATGGTGTGTTTTTAACTATCTCCATGCTCTTCTGGAGCCACTCTTGGAAGCCAAGAATTTGGCAATCACATTTCCAAGGGTTGCCATCAAGGAAGACTTCTTGCAGCTCAGGTAAAGCAGTAAAAAAATCTCCAGGAAGAGACTGCAGCTTCGTACTATTGAGGTAAACTTTCTGAAGGAGCTTGAGATTACGAAAGAGGTTTCTAGGAAGAACCTCAAGCCTCGTATCATAAAGCGAAATGTTGTGCAGTTTCTGAAGGCTCAGGAAGATGCCCTCTGGCAGACTGGAAATATTATTTGTATGCAGAGAAAGGCCCTGCAGTTCATTCAGACCACTGAATACATTCTTCGGAAGAACACTGAGCTCTGGATTAAAGCTTAGCACAAGAAGCTCCAAATTTGTCAAGTTACTGAACACAAAATCTGGTATTGTTGAGAGCTTTGTGTGATACAGCCACAGGCTACCAAGACGCCTCATTTCTCCAAACAATACTTCTGGAAGAGACTTCAGTGGGTTCCTGTACAAGGTCAATTTAGACAGGTCATGCAAATGCAGAAAGAGTCCAGGAGGCAAAACTTCAAGCCTGTTTCTGGAGAGCGTGAGGATTCTCAGTTTACGAAGACAATGAAACGCATCAGGGGCAATAGCCTGGATGTTATTGGAATGCAGGAAGAGTTCCAGCAGCTCCTTCAGGCTATCAAACATACCAGACTCTATTGAAGACAGCCTGTTAAAATACAACATCAGCTTCTCAAGCCTGGCTAATGCACTAAATATATTTCTGGGAAGTGCTGCCAAACAATTTCTTGACAAGTTCAGTACTTTGAGTTTGGCAAGTTTCTTCAGCGCGCCACTAGGAAGTGCTGTTAGTTGGTTTTTGTTCAAGAAAAGATCCTCCAAGCTAGCTAGTTTGTCAAACAGATTTTCTCCAATGGATTTCAACCTGTTATTTTCAAGGATCAGCTGCTGAAGTTGTACCATGTCATCAAACACTCCTGGAGGAAGTTCAACCAGCTTATTATCTAGCAGCTTGAGGGCTTTTAGCCTTCTCAAGCCTTTAAAGGCCATTGGTGAAATCAGAGAGATGTTGTTTGAAGACAAGATAAGATGCTGCAGTTCCACCATCCCAGCAAAAACATCTTGCAAATATGTTACACTGGTGCCTGTTATGTGAATTTCTGCCATGTTACAAGGCAGATTTAGTGATTCCAGGTCTTTTATGTGGGGACCGGAGCAATGAATTGCATTTTTCGAAGAGCAGTTGCATTTCTCAGGACAAATAGATGCATCCAGCTGGAAGAAAAGCTTGATCATCACTGACAAACGGAATATCAACATCCTTGTTGAAGTGCCAGAAACATCAGCTGTTGCAAGAGATGATAAGAGAGAGTCAGGATTTGATCACAAGTAGTTAATAACTTAGCAGCCAAAGTTGTGTGAATATATCATAAAACCTGCAAACATACAAAACTTCTCTTGGCTCAAAAGCAAACTTTAAAATCTCTATTACTGTTGACTGAAAATATTTCTGAGGTGCTCAGTTTACACTGAGAAGTACAGATAAAGCTCTTTTGTAAATCAAGTATTCCTTATTTATATTTGTACTAGGTCAAGTATAATAAAAGCATATGAAAATCATGATGAAACTCTAAGTAGTTATAAGACATATTTGTTTGAACACAAAAACATTAAGTTACACACAAAGTCTTTTAAAAAAGAAATATCAAAAGGTCCTGCTCCAACAATATTTTTTTATTGTAGGTTATCTGAGGTTTAAAAATAAAGTTGAGCCTGCAAAAATAGACAACAGAGGTAAAAAGGGTGTCCTTTATTTTCAGTGGCCAAAAGCAAAACAGCACACAGTTCTGATAAATCATCTCTCAGCATTTCCAAGTGATCGCTTCTTGGAACAGCCCAAGAACACACAAGAAGCAACAGGCTATTTTTGACGCTGCCTGAAATAACATACAAGAGCTCATGTGGCACAGGGCAGGAGTGAGCCTCTGATAACCAACGCGTCTCACTTCAGCAGCTTAACACAATACTCGGTTAACAGTGGTATTAAAAATACGATGAAATGAGAGGAATGAAACGCCATGAGGTTTGCTAGAAAGAGGTACCTATAAAGGTAGATCTGAATGAAACGCACCACAAAGTTGGAAAGTCGTATAGATTTCCAAACAAAAAAGGAACAGGAAGGCAACGGTTGTAGCAATAATGATAATATTTAAAACAGCAAGTCAAAGAGAAATCCACAGTTTAGAAATACTTCCTCAGTGAAATCAACAAGTCCAAGCGTATCAGAAACCTGGAAGTCAAGCACCTGGCTGATGAGGAGAAGCAGCAGCTGGGACTGCTGGATTAGCTGGACAAATTCTGCAGACATAACTGCAATAGCCAACACCGTGTCTTCAGCACCCAGAACACTGGGGGAGAGGAGGACTCCATCCCAACGTGCCATTTTCCAGGGGCAAGGATGAAGCTCTCCCACATCACATCCCCTCCCTCCCCCCCCCCCCCCCCCCCCGACATGGGTACAAACCCCATCGCTTAAAAAAGAAACCAGGTGGGACAGCAGAGCTTCTCACATGCCTGAACTGCTGACACCAACATACCACCATGGATCAAAACCAGCTGCTGCATCAAAAAAAGCAAAAGGAAGTTCTTAAAAAAAAAAAAAAAAAAAACAAAAACACAACAACAAAAAAAACCCCAAAAAACACAAAAAAATTTCTTGGTTAGGTTCAGAGTAGTGAAGACTGGTAAAATCTGCATCCCTTCCTTCCTTGGGAAGGGAAGGACACAGCATCTAGTGGCATCAACCACCAGCAACGTGGTGTCACAAAGCAAGCTCTCACTGGGCTTACAGTTCAAAGAGCTGTAGAGTTGTAGAAAATTTAAAAAAAAAAAAAAAAAAAAAAAAAAAAGACTCTGAGATTCATCCTTCCAAACTACTTTTCCAAGTCAAACAAGAATCTCTCAGAGAACCCCCACCCTCCTTACTATGCCCCCTGTCCCTGATCCCACCTCTCCCCACCTCAGCACGCCAATGCGGAGCACTTTCCCGCACACCCAGGGCGCGTACCTGAGCCCAAGGCCCCACAGCACGCGGAGCAGGTGGCCAGTGAGCTGCTTCTGGGGGTGCTCCACGCATTTCTCCATCGAGAAATTTGTTTCAAGCCCTAACTGGCATTTCAACCTGCACCAACTCAGCCCAGGACCACGGCAGAACTACAGGATTCAGTGAGGCGAGAGAAATAAGGATCCAGAGAACCAAACGGGGAAAAAAAAAAAACAAAAAACCAACAAACCCCAAACTATTATAACTACAGATCACAAATGCAGGTCCCTCCGAGGGCTTGACTGCAGGCTGGAAAATAAGAAAGAGGCTAAGGCTAGACTGCCGATGGCCATTTTCCTGGTCTCACAACAAAAAGTAAGAGTATTCAATGAGGCAAGGTCAGACACTCGGAAGTGCTCACGAACAATGGAATGACAGAAATTCTTTGCGAGAGGCCACAAGCGTATAACTGGCACAGGAACTGGATAATCCTATGGATCTCAAACATCTACAGCTGCTAATGGTTTGGGGTTTTTTTGATTAAGAAATAATTTAAAACTTCCACAATTGAAGATTTTAATAGTAGAGAACACATCGAGAGCCAAGTAAGGACCATACTTGCTGATTGCCACGTATTAAAATTTTCTCAGACCCTTGTGTGAGGCACCTGGCATTCCAGAAAGGACATCAGCCTGCCTGCTCATTTACCATGTTCTGGTCTACAGCCTCTTTCACTTTCTACCACCCTCTGAATGTTTCTCAGACTACGAAAAGTTGCCAGAAGCAATACATTAATTCTGTTCATATATTAAAAGTCACAAATCAGTTTTGAACTGAGTGTCATAGAATCCTGAGCACACGTATCATTTACTATGGTGCTTAACGTTTTTTACTTTCTTGCAAGTTTCTAAACTCCTATGACCGTGAAAAAGGAATTTTGACCTGTACCTTAGGAACTTATCTGCTTTTTAGAGGAACTTACAGGGAGCATAGCAGGCAATCGGGCTTCACCATGACTCTGCACTTCACATGGGAAGTAAAACAGCAAAACGCATCCTCTAGATAACACTTTCACCCGTATTTGCATAACTACTGTGAAAGGCCAAAGAATATTTTCAGTTTCAGAGCAGATTTTGCCTGCATTAAGTTGTGCAAACAACCAGCTTCCAGAGGTTGTACACAACTCCAAAAGTAGAACCGGAGGCCACTCACAAGGAGAAAGCCTGAAGTCACATACACAATAGCACAAAACACAGTTGTAGCTTCTTTGACAGTGATATTAGAATATGTGCTTCAACCAACCCCCTGCAAATCTGCTTAGAGTCAAATCTACATTTCAACATGAATTATGACCAGAAAGAAATTTCAAATTTGTTAAGACAGTTTCACCGCAGTCTGCTAACACAGGCGCATTAGGTTTTGAAAGAGTGGACACATTTACTTCAAACCACCAAGTGACTGAGATGTACCTTCACGAGACTGCTCTGACTTTTATTTTCTTGCAGGATCGGAGTCAAAGCAATTTGAGCAAGGAATGAATCCACTGAACTCTCTGGCTAAGCAATCCAGGGCTGACCCATGTGGCTTCTGCTTTTTCTCTAAGTCTTCTGTAGTCACAGGCCAACAAAACCTAAAGCCGGAAAGATTCTGAAGAGAGAAAAGCTTTACGTTTTCAAAATATTAGCTTGAAACTAAAAGATTAAGTTTTTGTATTGAAGTAACCAAACATCTTATCTTCAAGTTTAAAATAATGTGCTCTGTCAACAAATGTTTAAACAGAAGGTGAGCTGCAGGATGGAAAAGACGTTTTCACTTGTGTGATTTTTCTGAAGACGACCGCAACAACAGTGCCAGCTCACAGCCAGGAACATTTGCCCAAGAGTCTTTGCATTATAATGCCTCCCATGCGTCAAAGAACAGAAGGAACATCTGGATAACAGAAGGTGGGAACAAGATGCTATCACATGTACAAGGTCTGGCTTTAAAACAGCTTCATCTCCATCTTCAAAAACACAGGGGCACCAAACGAGACACCCATGAAGTGTTCAAGGCCAGGCTGGATGGGGCTTTGAGCAACCTGGTCTAGTGGGAGGTGTCCCTGCCCAGGGCAGGGGGCTTGGAACTCGATCTTTACAGTCCCTTCCAACTCTACCCATTCTACGGCATCAGTGGGAGTAAGTCTGTATTCTTCAACAAGCTTTGGATCTAACTGTATAAAGAAGAATTAAAAACAATTTCATGAAACTAATGAAAAGAGTTAAAATATCTGTTCATTTTAATTTTATTTTCAAAGAGCTTCAGTCACAAAAATGATTTACAATTCTATTTACAATTCTATTGTACAGTTATTTATGTATGCCTCTTGACAACAGGGTACCATTCTAGAGCAGCAATACATATTTTAAATACAAAGATGTAATATCATTTCAGATTTAAAAACAAAAGGAAGCTGAGCTTCTAGAGAGCGCTGTAATGACAAACTTTTCAATCTGTGTTAGGCTTGAGGAATTCATGACAAACTGAGTAGTTTCACATAATTATCAAACAAGCTGCAGTTTGTTGAAAATAGCTTTAAAAACCTGAAGCTTTACTGTATAAAATCAACATATTCAAGACTCTAAAAATTGTCAAAAACCCACAGCTTTCCCTTAGACATACAAAAACCTAAGTTTACAATTCAGAATTTCATGGGAGAAATCCTACAGAACTTTAGCTCTCTCTTTTTGTGATGACCAACATAAGCATTAAAAATTTGCAGCATAAAAAGGACTCCACATCTGGTTAGTATTATACTGCATACACATACACAGTACAGGATTATTTACCCAATTTGGGATGGCTGTTCAGCACAACCTTCATGAAGAAAGAAAAAAAAATAAATAGAATTTTAAATCCAACAACTTTTTAAAAGTGCAACAGTAAGAGTCTCCAATTTAAAGTTATGATGAATATGGTCAGTTCTGTGGGTGTTTTAGCCACTTCTACTCAAGCATTATTCGCAGCATTTTTTTTTTACAGTAGATTTAGTTCTATAGTACATGGAACAAGAGTTACAGCTAATTAAATCTGAAGGGAAGAGAAAAAAAAACCCTTTAAAAATAACCCTGAGGGATATACAATTTAATGATCTTGCAATTTATTTCTAAAAAGTAATATTATTTAGCAATTGCTTTTCTGGGTAGACCAGTCCTTTAAGTATGTGCATAAATAATATTTAAAAATCAGTAATATTTACAAATCCTAATACATCAAAGTAAAATACGTACAGATTAAAGTCTGCATACACAAATAATTTAATAATAAATCAAACTCCTCAATGTAAGGCCAAAATATACAGCAGGAAGAAAATGTCTACCAAGTATCTAGTGGAGATCACTAAATTGGTCTGTTCACCTGAATTTAGACTTCCAAGATGAACATTAGAAGAGATTCTTTTCACTACAAACTGAATTTCATCTTACTTCAAAGCAGAAACTGAATATGCTAGTGCAGATCTAGTTTGCTGCATTTCTGAAAACCAGAAAAAATAAACTGCTCAAAATGAGAAAAATTATAGGTGGCCAAACTCAGCTCTTGGGCAGGAAGGCATAAATCCCAATAATTGCAGAAGATGCAAAAGCTTATTGTGTGGCTGAACTTGCAACAACAAGAAGGATTCTCAGAAAAGCAGATTTATTATTCTTGACTAAGTGTCAAATAGGTCAGAGCTCAAGCATGCAACCTCAAGAACATTTACTAACTCTGAATGCATACCTTGAGGAAACTGGCTCCCATTTGCAAAATACTCAAGTTTAAGAGACTCATGACCCATGAGTCACCCAATCAAGTGGAGACATTTGGCAATTTCAATTTTAGTAGGAGTTCCCTAAAATGCTTTCCAAAGACAAGCCCACCTTAATAAGCTGTCTCCTCCTTGCTTTTCTGGTAAGTCTAATAAATTACAATAAGACAAAAGACTAGCTTCAGAAACAAGAGAAACTGCAAGAAATTACCAGTTTAGAGAAAGTATTAAGCAAAAGCATGTAAAAGGGAAAGACACTAATATTTTCTTTCACTTCTGATGGTACAACCAAGCTAAAACAGTCAATGAAATGGAAAGCAAAAGCTTATGCGTTTAAGGATAAGTCACAGCTCCCAGGTCCAAGATGCATAGCTTCACAACATTTTTCAACTAAAATATTATTTTTCTTTAAAATTTGAGTACTACTTACGCAGCTAAGAATTATTCTTCATCGATTATTCCATGCTACAATGATTTCATAAAATCAACATTGACAGAAGTTAGCCAACTGACTCAAGCTCATGATTAAGTAGTTTATCCAAGTCCACAATTGCAGACCCCTTAAAAAGCTACCGATGTTGTTCGATGTTTATGACCATAAGAAGCCAGGATAATATGACTTTTACATTGCTCTGCTGAATGAATGCCAAGAAAACCACTTTCCTCTTCCTCCTGCTCCACCCCTCAAAAAACAACAACAAAAAAAAAATCAGGAAAAGAGTTGACAGCTGGACAGGAGATAGTACACCATACGCATACTATTTATGAGGAGCAAGTGTTAGTAACTTACAACCCCAAGTTCTAGGAAAAAGTCTTCCAAACCATTTAGCTCCATTTTTAAATTCCTCATTGGCACAGTACGTTCAACACTGCAGAAACCGTAATGTGAGCAGTGGGGAGACACTGCCCGTACTGCCTTACAGAGCAGCACAGGGGAATTAGGCCCAACCAGAAAAATTCCCCTTATTAAAACAATGCTGGAATGAAATCGTCTCCACAGGAATTTAAAAAAACCCTCCAAATTCCATCATCAGAATACAAACAAGTCACACTAATTCCAGCCGGTTGGGGAGTTTGGGATCCTCCTTCCACAACTACCCTAAAGGACCAGACTTCCTTCTCGAAAGGATCTCTACAGAATGGTGACTTCTCCAGATCCCCTCCCAAAGCCTGGAGGTGCCTGAACCAGTCAGCTGCAGACTAGACAAAAGTCACAATTTTTATTATCTTCCCAAAGACGCTAAAGAAGACTTTCCTGACAGCTTAGCAAGTTAAAGATGGTTTGGAGATAAGTGATTTGTGGTTAAAAAAAAAAAAAAAAAAAAAAGAAGATTTAAGCTTTACAGGTGAAGACGATGCCTGCCTCTACATCTTTGCAGTTCTACTCTTCTAGTGGCCTTGTGTTTTGACACCACCTAATGGCAAAATGATGTATCACTACCCCTAGTGCTTAAGCAGCGTTATTGTTGATACAAGCACTTTTTTTTTTTTTAATAAGTAAAATCCACATAAGCCTTATAGTTCTGCAGCAAGACGGATTTTAGCTCATCTATTTTCTCTTATTTTTGTTTCATACAGCTACATATAGTGCTTAAGAAAGTGGTAGACTCTTTGAAATGCGTATGTTCTTAACATGCACAAATCCCAAGCGTGGGCATGTGAAAATATTCCCCCCTCCTACCCCCATTTCCCTTGCAGCAGTAACTCTGGCCTTACTACTTCAAGGTACATAGGAAAATTATCTCAACATTTAGATGAAAACATGGTCTACAAAGGGATAATCCAATCCTTCTGCTACAAAAAGCAAGGTCTGTGGAGAAATGCATAGCTAAATGTAATAAAACATGAGACAGAAGAAAGTATTAAGATTCTCCAGCCTTCCTTCTCCAAAAACTTCAGAGTGTAGCCAAATGCCTCCCCTCCACTGGAGGCCACCTAAGTCCTTCCTTGGGGTTAGCTAGAAAGGAAGCTAAGAACCCACTTGAAAGCAATGTGCTTTCTTCTTAAGGACAGAGCATACTGCTTTTATAGCATTCCCAGTTCCTGCTGTGGCAGACTAAAGAATTAAAACTTAAAATCCAAACTTTACACCTGGAAACACTCTTTACTAGTAGGGACAAACTTAGAGGTACACACATCAAAACTTCAGAACCGTTCTGAGGCACAAAGCTTTTCAAGAGTATCAAAAAAAAAACAAAACCCAAAAGGCATGACAAGGTCATGATGTGCCTCTAATATTACCAGGAACCCATCACATCATAGGGCTTACACAAACATGTGCCCAGGTAAGCAGGTTAGAACAATGATTGAGATACTCCAGGCAAATAAAGTGAACTTCTTTTAACTGCCCTGCAGTTTAAACCTTCAAATACATCTCATTTAGGAGTAATGAAATTTGAAAGAAGGTGGAAGGAAACACAATCATGTTTGCTCTGCCTAAGGTAACCTACATTTTTAAAATGTATAGCCAGAAGATGTCTGGCTCTGAAATTTGTATTCAGAGAGACAAAACAGTTGGAAATATTTGCATTAAAATTTGACATTTAGTGTACTGTAATTTCAAATAAAGCCTTAAAATTACATTCTTCTGAATACTACTGAAGACACATGCCACCAAGATCCACTGTTACGTTACAGTGATGATTTGATATGATCCGTTTCCTTGGGGTGGTGCTTTAGCTTCTGTTGTTGTTCTGGGTTTTGGTGGCCATTCTGGATCAACCAGCAGTTCCTGAGCTAGATGCATATACTTGGCTTTTGGTGTCTTCTCTCTACAACCAAACAGGGAAGAAAGAAAAGAGACTCCACACCGATCCACAGCCTCCTGCAGAAGTGAACAGATTTGAAAATTTGATTACAATAAGAAAAAAAAAAAACCAGTAAATCGATAGAATAAAAACTATTTTGTTTTCTAGTTTGCTATGTCATTGTCACATTGGACCTAGAAAGTAGTAGTACAGAAACTCTTCTGTTGGGTTCTCTCTTCTATACTGTGGTAGCAATGATATTTAAAAAACATTAAGAAAACCCAAGTATTCTATATTATCATAACGTCTAAGGTCACCAACAGCTTTTATGCATATGTTATATTAGTGTCAATAAGCACAGGTAAAACAGGCACCATTAATTGATGCTACTATTGAAGAATAAAAGCCTGCTCTAGAAAAAGCAGTCAAATTCCCAGAGTCTCAAAACACTTTTTAACCAATGAATTAACTAAAGGCAGCCAGGCAGCCACAAGTGGCAGTATTTAACTTGCTGATACTGTGAAACCTAAGTCCTACAGGTATTAACAGTTATTAAAACAGACACAAATTATTGAACTTAAGCCTGCCTTCCTATTTTTCCTCTCCTTGTCCCAAACGCATGTAGCTTAACTAGCTGGAGTAGAGAAACACCATTCCTCATTCTCAAGACTGGACCCCTTTCCTGTCTCAGAGCACCTGTAGTTCTGCAGGGCTGATGTTTAATAGAGATAATATTCTGTGGTTTTCTTCATGCTCAAAATTTCTATCAATTGGTGAACTGAACCAAACATGAGCCTTAAGCACAACCACCATTCTTCAGTGAATACAAAGCAATGTTTTCTTCAACAGCCTCAAAACGACAAATGTAAATCTGAAGTGAATACATTTAATGAAATTTAGCACTGAGAAATGAACCATTGTAATTTTAACAAAGACAAATGTACAACCAGCTAAAAGTAATAAGCCAACAGGCTTAAAAAAGAAAAAGCTAACTTTTACAGGGTTCACATATATTTCCTTTATGTATTAAAGGCAGAGGGGCAGACCAAGATTCACAGTCACCTGAAAAGCGGAAGCTAAATCCTTCAGTCTCCTAAACCAACTGAAGTAGTAATAACATACTTTCATCTGACATTTGGTTTTGTTTCATTTATACATGCTGTAAATTATTGCTGTCACGAGACAGTGTTCTCAAACCCTAAAACAAATTAATCTAATAAAGAACTGGGTTAGACGCAGCATCAGTAATTCTGCTTCCAAGCAAATCAAGACGTTCTCCAGTCCTAGCATGCTAACTTGCGACAACACAAAATTTGCTAATGTGCAAACTGAAGATAAGGTGAGAAAAGTCTTAAAAGCAATCCTCTGGGTTTGCTTCGCAGTTCTTGTATACAGAGTTATATTCCTTAAGCGTCAACACGGAGAGAAATATAAAACCAGAAGCCTTTCCTTTTAATATTCAAGTTACAGAAATCTAATTTAAACAGTCCTAAGCTTAAGATAAGGCAACAGACAGTTACAGATCATAAAAAAAGACAAAACTGAATTAATCAGCATGCACTTAAATGATGACAGCAAAATACTAGTCTCCAACCTGAGGCGGCTGGGGTATGGTGAGGCGATATTCTCCTTGTTTGTCTCGATTGAACACAACCTTCCAAAGGATCATATCAAGGAGGACATTCTGTGAGACATTGCAGTGAGCGGGAAGAATTAAAGAAACTAATGATCATTTGTTGTTAGTGTGCATATTACAAATAAAACCCAAAATAGTGTGTTAGGCGTAACTAATTCACTGCCAGGCAAAATGGAGAGTTTACGTTATTTGTCAGCATACTTAAGTGATAAATATTTTCATTCTTGAAGTGCTCACATGACATTTAAGAATATGAACATGTACTTTAAATCAATAGCAATAATGACCAAAACTGCATCCATCGATACAGGTAAAAATCATAAATACAGATTCTTAATGTGTTTCAGTACTCCAATAAACCTCTCATAGCTTGTTTTAAACCAGTGACGTTCCCAGAAAAGCTTCAGTGGGGTGGCAAAGCTGAGCCACCAGCAGGAATTCTGAAGGAATTCTGTAGGAGCCGTTCCAGATTTTGGAAAAGAGGGCAGAACTTGAACAGTACGTTCAGTACAGCTGGTTATTTCCATAGTGCTGTGTGGGCGGACCCGAGCCTTGAACAAATCCGACAACACAGGTGTGAACCTGTATCTTCCATGGCCTTGAGCGTTCAGCTCTGCTCTTTGGACAGATTCCATTTCTCACATCTGACTAACCTCCGCCCTTGAGAAAGGGGAGCTGATTAGCCAGGCTTTTATAATAGATTTTATAATGCTCCTGATTTTATAATATACTAGAATTTTATATTGCTTTTATAAAGCTCATGCCAACAAATCTTCAGCTTGTTAGATGTTCATTTTTGAAGCCAGTCTGGTTTAAGTATGTCTATATCAGGCATCGGGGTAAGGAGGAACATCTGCTAGGATCTGCCTTTGTTGTGCAATGTTTTCTATCATCTGGCAGAAAGAACACGCGTGCTTTGTGAACCTAATCTGGCACCCACATGGAAGGAGCAAAAGCTTCACACAGCATTTCGGAAAACATCTTTGGGACAACCAGTCAGAAACCATTCCTGTTGTAGAAGCAATTAAGAAACTACATACCAGAGTAGTGTGACACAAGTGTCAAACTGGCAAGTGTGACAAAAGATTGATCCAATCGCTCTTGTATCTCATCATTATAAGACAGTTAAAGAGGTAATTATTGACGGATTAGTCTCAGCAGAATAAGCTCTAGGTGATATACCTACAGAGCACCTTGCTAAAAGAAGTAAGGATATGCTACCAGCAGCTTTTCCTAGATACTCAGAAGTTGACCTGTGGTACCCAGTAACTCTGTAGGGAAAAGTGCAGTGAGCAGAAAATCCAGCCAGGCACCCGAGGACAGAGGGCAATGAGCTGGACTGGAAGTGAAAATGAAACAGCCTGTCATTTCCACACAACCCACTGGACCCAGTGAGTTGGCACCACATGAAAAAGCTTCAGGGAGCTTTCAGACACGCACAGATCAAAAGGTGGGACAAAAGCAGGGTAAGGTTATGGAAGGAGAAGCATATTATCATAGAACAAGGTTTGGGATTTGAGGATCACTAGCAATGCTTCTGTTGGACACCTGCTGTACAGTAAGACAACTTAGGTCTAAAGAAAGCATTCAACTAACAGCAAAAGTGGAAGAAATAGGTTTTTAGACAAAGTAGAACGTCCTAAACAATGTCAAGAAAATTAAATTCTATAATTCTTTTCCACTCCTAAAGTATGGGCAACAAGATAAATAGGAAAGTCTGGCTAAAGGGAATGTGACAAATCATCCTACCCATTTTGGTAATGACAGTGAAGAGACTGAAGTGTTGAAAGATACTAATGCAGACCTGCACAGGAAAGAGAGGGAGGTGGGGCTTGAAATACTGGGTGAAAGTCAAATGCTCTACAGTAATTATATTGCTTAGGTTATGGTTACTAGAAACTCAGACGTTTACAGATTGACACGGCAACCAACAAGGCCCAGGAGTGGAACCTCATGAACATTTAAACCAGAGGAGAACCATTTGTCCTCGAGACACGCGCTGATGCGCCGACTGACACACTGCATGGACTTTCTACTAGAGCCCTTACGTTTCCAGAACAGAAACATCACCAGATTGTATAAAAGTTAGAAAGACCATGCAGAACAAAGTAATTTTTCAGCAGAAGCTAAGTTTAACTTCTTTCTCTCAATAAAGTTTATCAGCAGACTGAAAATTGTAACGACCACCTATTTACACTCCAGGTGTCAACACAAAGCTCATTCCCAAGGAATAATCTTAGCGCTTCAAAAAAGCTGATTTCCCAGAGATGGTAATAAAAACATCAATACTGATTAGAAAAAGTAAACAGGAAAAAGAATTTCTATCCATAAGGTTTGTTTTAAATTTATCATAAGATAAAAAAGCCACAATTCCACATCTTCAGAATAACTATTTTGTTTCAGTAGCAAAGACCACAATATACATAAAATTTAACTTTTAACAAAGAAAAAAAGGAGGCAAAAAAAGAAAACTATTAGAAGTTTGGTAGTAAAAAAAAAAAAAAGAAAGAATTAAAGGACATGAAGGAAACCTCAATCACAAGCAGGGTTAGAGTAAATATAGGGCAATGTAAGAAAGGCACAAGATCTTTACGAGAGGATAGACTTATTAATGACAGGGCAAAGGCCAAAAAAATTAATATTTACTGCCATGTTTTGGAAAAGATAAGTTATTACCTATCATGTGAAAACAACTGAAAAACATATTCCAATAGGCAGCAACAAAATAGCATATATTGCAAATTCTATTTGGAACAACATTTTGAACACAAAGCCTTGATAATTTTATTAAACTATCAAAAAAACCCAACTTTTGTTGATTTTATTTTTACTAAGTCGCAAATAAAAGGGAAAAAACTAGTCAACTGGAAAGAATATTAATGCTGTAGTAATCTTCAAAGGCCAAAATGGTACGATATAAGCAAACATTATCCTGGTTACCTTGATAACAATCCCTCACATAGTAATGGAAATACTGAGTAGAAGCTGCAGAAAATGTTATACAGTGAAAACAGATAATTGTAGTGTGCAAGCCCTAGATAATGTTGAAAGGCTGCTTCATCTAGCAGGAAAAAAAAATAGTGACTAACAGCTACAAGCAAAATCCAGATGTACTCAGGTTGAAAATAAGGCATCAATTTAACAGGAAGAAGAACTAACCACAGGAATAAGTGACTGGCTTTGAATGCATCTGTCAAACTCCAATTCTTGGAAGCAACAGAGAGGGACCTGGATGAAAGGTTGGGCATGTTTCTGCCCACATTAACTCCGGAATTACAGCAGAAGAAGAGGTCAATACCCAGAGTGACTGACTTTGGAGAAGCTCGGGGCTTGAAAAAGCAGATCTGCATGAACATCTCTACTTCCAGACTTGGATCAGATTAGATGAACAAGACCTGCATTATTCTGAACAATAAGCCATGTATATGATCCAACTGAATAAAGATGGGGTCCCCTAAGGATTTTATATAGTTTTTTATTATGTTGTTATTTTGAACTGAACTAACACAGCAAATAAATATGGAGAGTATTGTTCTATGAAACAGTCAAAATAATTGAAGTCTTTCAAGTTTTCACACTTTTTTTTTATTAATAAAGAAGCTTTTAAGATTATGCTTTTAAGACAGAAAACCTTGCTTAAATCTAGCCTACAAGGACATTTTTAGGAATACAAACGTAACAGGAAAACAGTGGCCACTTACACTGGCACACTGTGAAGAGAGGCCTTCTAAACAAAAGACAAACACATAACCTGGAAAAAAAGGCTCACTTAACAGACAAGCATTTTTTTCCATTTGAATTTCTTACCTCCGTCAGCACGGATACAATTGCATTAATAACAACAACGATGAGAATCCTTAGGCGCCACTCATATGGCACACACACGAGCTGTAAGAAAAAGTTGCCAGAGGTTAGCAACACACATATGAAGTAAACACACATTGAGAACAGGCTCAGCATTATAAATTCTCCCTTTCCCCCCATAGAGATGCAAAGTTAAGGCTCTAAAGGGGTCAAGCTTGCCCAAAAGGCAGCCAACCAGTTATCCCAGGAAGCACAGACACTTGCACATCTGCTGAATCTTACCTCAAGAAATGAATCAATAGATTCGACAGGATGCAACATGATGAAAAATATGAAGACATAAAGAACTATCACAGATATAACAAACAGAACTGTAAGAGAAGAAAATATTTTAATTGGACCATCTTACAAGCAGAGTTTTAGGCATTTTTTCCATGTATCATGTGTTCATTACCCCCTGGAAATAACCTCTTCCTCTAAACCCCTTCCAGGCAGAATTTGGTACTACAAGCTGTGCTGACAGCCGTGAAGAGACAGAAGGCCAGACTCAGTTTCTCACTGGCTCACTTATGGAGCCTAAGTGTATATACACATACACTTCTATAAACAAAGCAACTATTAACACAAATTTCTCCATACAGTTTAATACCTCCCTATCTCTACCTCTGATTATCAGAGAATAACTGCGCTATGTTCTCCTGGCAACACTATTACTGCTGATGTGGCACAGGATAACTGTAAGCGAGCCATGGATAAACAAGTACAGAGTCACTTGAGTTTTACTTGGAACTGTATATAGTAAGAAAGGACTTACAGTTTTTGTAGGATGGTTGTCTAAAGGGCTTTCCTTTAGAAAAGACAATTGCCACTATGAGGTACTGAAAACTGGATATAAAAAACAAAGTTGTGTTTTCATAATTTTTAATGTAATGTTCATCATAATCATGAAGAGTCTCATTCCCATGGTGTGCAGAGCTGGTGTTTGTGGCATCCGATAGATTACATGCACTACAACATAATAATAAAGAAACCATTTAACATCAAGTTAAGGAGACGATGCAAACAAGACCTACTTATTAACAAAATTAATGACAGAACAAATTGCTACAGTAGTAAACAAATCTTAACCTTGAAAACCAATTACAGGTAGTACGAAATAACTCAAAACTGCGGCAGGGAGGTAGCAATTTTTGTGACTTCTGAGCTTCAAGTTCTTTTATGCTTCCGGCTCGTAAATTCACTACACAAACTGTTTATAAACTATCACTCTGGATACACTTTGAAGACAAGTAAGAAAATATTGTAATCTTAAAAAAAAAAAAAGATTAAATCACCTCTTCATTTTCAGAAATATGAATTTGATTTACTGGAACTCTAACAGCAAAACAAAACTTTATAATATAGAAAAGTTAAAATATGTCTGAAACGCTAATTTCAAATTTCAATCTCAACTGTCACCAAGTTGAGGAGTCTTCAGACCCTGCAGTCTGGCTCTGACCCAGTTTTGAATTTCAGCCATCAGGTAACTCCTATATAGAATCATAGAATCATTCAGGTTGGAAAAGACCCTTGGGATCATCGAGTCCAACCATCTACCCTACTCTACAAAGTTTTTCCCTACACCATATCCCCCAACACCACATCTAAACGACTCTTAAACTCATCCAAGGATGGTGACTCAAACACCTCCCTGGGCAGCCCGTTCCAGTGTCTGATCACTCTTACTGTGAAGAACTTCTTCCTAATGTCTAGTCTAAACCTACCCTGTTGCAACTTGAAGCCATTCCCTCTTGTTCTATCGCTATTTGCTTGTGAGAAGAGACCAGCGCCAACCTTATTATAATACACTTATATTAGTGTGCTTTTCAGAAAAAAAGTCAGCAGACTAACAAGCTCCCATACAGAAGCTTTATTTACAAAGTCCCCAAAGGAGGTCAATAAAGAAGAGAGCAATTATTGCCTAGAGCTTCCCAATCGTTATCGTATCTTGCATGAAGCGACTGAAACACTTACTCAGATTCCTCTGTCCACGGCTCATACCAGGACTGCTGTTTGACCCAAAAAAACCCAAAGATTTGGAAAGCAAGGCAGATGATGATCTGAGACAAAACGGAACACAGAAGTGGACCTGAGATAAGACCTGATGGAGGCCTCCGTGCAACAAGCTCCTTCCAAGCAGGGTTCAGACTCACTGCAGAGAAAGGAAAACAAAGTACACATTACATCATTATGGTTTTCAAGAGTTACCCTGTTCACATTCTGTGGAATTAGAATAGCTTGCTCATGACATCACTTTAATAATTAGTCCAGAACTGCAAGGGTGAAACCACCTTGGAAATATTACACCCCAGTAGAATAATGCCACAGTGCCTTCTATAGGCTGGTTACCCCCAGCAGCACAGGGCAGCAGGGGACCATAACAGAAGCCATAAGATTTCAGAAATTAGTGGTGTCTGGCCAAATTCTCTTTGTCTGGCAAAAGGACTTAAAGCTTGTCTCCTCAGTTTTGGTCTGCCATTGCTTCCAAGAAGCAGTTTCTATTAAACTTGAAAATGGAATTCTACTGTTAGCTAGTAAACAGAGTGCTGGGTTTCTGTGTGGAATCAAACGCTTCACTAGATAATAATTTTTAAGTAAAACACTTTGTGGACAGAAGTTCAACTAAAAATGCAAGAAACCGTAACATTTGAGAAAGATGATATTGGAACAACTCCTGGTCTGATTCCAAAACCAGTTTCCTCATGTCAATAGAGATTTACGACTTCCTGTGCTGCAAAGAACTACTTTTCTAAGATCATGCCCACAAACTGCTTTTTGTATGACAACATTTCACAAACTTCAGATGAATAACTCAGTACACAGTGGTTTGGGTTTTTAATGCATATACTGTAGCAGTCGTAACATCCTAACTATATGTCACAGTGCTTACTCCAAACAGCCTGTAATTAAATATTAAAGAAAATTTGACCAAGCAAAAACTGCTTCATAGAAGCCAGCAGTAATAATTCAGCACATTACTTACTAGTGAAGACAACCACCAAAATGATTGCCAAATCAATGAAGAGAAACTGGAAATCTCCCAAATTGCTCAGGATCTAGACAGGAATCACAATTGAAACATTGGTAATTTCTTCACAACAAGAAACATCTTACAGTGACACTCCTACAGCATTAATTCTTTAAGTTTCACTCTATAATCTAGACGATCTCTTGTCAAACTGGCTTCCTTTATCTGCAGGAGTCTTGAATACTCTACAATTCACAGATCAGTTCCTGAAGTATCAAGGTATGAAACCATTTCAGTTTCAAGATGCATAAGCTATCTGTATTGGAAATTTGTTTGTAATCAAACTTCTATTACTGAATCTTACAAACCAACGAAATTACAGTTTAAGCCCACAGTTTTCTCTAAACACTATAACCTTACTATGTAGTTATGCAGTTGTCAAAATTTCCACCTGAAAGGTCCTTCAATACTTTGCATGTCTAATTTACTCAGAATACAAATTAAAATACAGGTTTTCTACCACATGCCATATTGTGAATCCAAACTTATTAACAAGAAATACTGCAATTTGCTTCCCCCCGCCCCCCCAACTCAATACTTGCAAGTTGCTCTCTTTCAATCCTTATATAAAAGGAATGCATTGCCCTTTATTTACAGTTAGGCTATTTGAAAAAGCTGACAGTTTAAGTAATGGAAAACTGTATTTTTGTTCAATTTATATGCTTTGTATTCTAGACTTTCTATTCACAGGCATTAGTTACTGCCTTTTTAAAATAGATACTACCACGTTTTTCATACATTTAATATAAAAAAAGCAAAAAAATACTAACAATACTTTTAGTCCAAAGACAGTTTTTAGAATGCGGGTGTTGTGTACTCAAAGAGACTTGCAACAATTTATATTAAATATCAATTTTCAAATCTCTGAATTACATTGTGCTTAAACACAATTATATACTTACAGAATATAGCAGAGTAACACTGATGTACTGGATAATGCTGTATAATGCCATGAACTTAAATACACAGAAGGAAGTTATTAAAGCAGCACGGCCTTCCCTGTCAAAACAAATGCAATCGTGTAACTAGAAAGCTTTCTGTGCCAGCAATTAAATTCTGCTTAGCAGAACATTAGCTGCAATTAAACATATCAGCAAACCCTTTGAGGGACATCAGGCTGAGACACACGGAGAAAAAGGGTAGAGAATGGTGCACTTTCAAGTACAAAGTTGTGAGCATGCCTTCTGAACTGAGCCATGGCCTTATTTCGGTCTTCTTTCGATTTTGTGGTTTTCCAACAGAGGTTTTAAAACGAAGGTCTGCTTCCAAAAGCATCTATGAAGCACTAGTTTACTACACAGATTGAACGAACATGCAGTCAGCCACAGAGCTGCTGACTTCAGAAATGTTTCTGACTATGCATTACTTCATTAGTTCCACACAGAATTAAGTACACTCTTCTCTGGTTGACCTTTATCCAAAATTATTACCTAAGTACCAATTCTAGAACCAAAAATTGGTCAAACCCTATTTAGAAAATTTGTTTTCTACTTTGTATGGTGCTGAGCAGTTATCTGAAGAATTTTAATGCTTGCAATTACACACAGCCTTTATGGAAACTAACACAGTCTCTACAGTATCAAATTAAATACTAACACATAGAAGGTCACTCACGCTCTAAAGAATTAACTTTACATGGAAAAAAGGCGTTTATAATAAAATACTAAATCATGCTACGGCAAGCCCTTGCTCAGAGTACCTTCAGTGAAGATGCAGAACTACTAAAAATGTATGACTTGTTCTTTAATTCCAGCTGGTTTCCTACAGCATCAAACATACACTAACACAGGGTATGCAAAACGACTTCCATGGACACATTTGAGTTTCCATAAGTGGCATTACCTGATCAGCTTTGGCACGCAGGAAATACTAGGTGTCCTGGAAGTGAATGGTGATGCCACAGAAGCCTCAAGTTCAGATAAAGATATACCACCATGTGCCCTTTTTAGCGCCTGCCAGTTAACATTGAAAAAGAGAACATTAAAACTTGCTTTCTGCTTTAAAATTTCACTGAACAGTTCTGTATGGAAGATAAAAAAATATACTTACACCACAGTCATTTGCTCCATCTCCACACATGCCCACATAGTAACTATAAAAGCCAAACAGATGTCAGCATTCTGGATCATTCCATAATCACAGCCCAGTTAGCTTATTTCATTAAATACTTCTATACTAATTGACTTGTTCACAGACTGCATAATAATGAGTGGTCATTAATGCTGAAAGCAATCACTGTTCCCATTATACATATAAGGAAGTAGACAGAAAAGTTAATGTGACATAGCCACGTCAATCAAACCAATAACGGTTATCAGCCGTCTGTCATTCCAAGGTGGTTTCTAAAGCACCTTTGCTCCAGGGAGAGACTTGTGCAGTTCACACAGCTGCACGGCCTGACACCAGCAAACAATACACTGACCACATCTGAACAGAAGTCATCCCATTAATACCTCTTTAATACACAGAAGACACTTGATGGATTTATTTATTAAGCCAAACAACTAGATTTATAAAATACATTAGTCAGTTTAGTTATTCATCATTTATAACTTCACGGAAAGTCTGAAACTTTCACAACTAGCCAGCAGATGGTACTACTCTCATTCCTGCTCAGCTAATAGGCTCATCTAACAACTCAAGGAAGTTTTATTAGCCCAGTCTTTTTCATTTGGCAAAACTGCTAGTGGCCCACACAATTATTTCTTCTATCACACCAAACACTGTCAGCCCTTCTGCTTTCTATGCTTAAGCAAATACTCACTCGACATTTTGTAAAGCTTCCACCAACTGAGTTTTCTGATCCGGCGCCATGCGAGCAAACACAGTGCCGTGTAACACAAGCTGGAAGACAGAAAATGTCTTAACGCTCACAGGACAATGTCTGTTCACCATCAAAAGTGCCCACACTCAAGTAAAATGCTCACCTTGGGTACCAGGTCCTGAAAATGCTCCAAAATCACTGCAAATGACTTTCCATTCATTGCGAAATGGTATTTGGTCATCTGGAGATCCTCGAGGCTTTCATGGACCAATTTAACTGGAATATCCTGTCAGAAGTAATTTAATAGTCTAGCTGTAGTGTATTTACACAGATACCCTGTCATTTCAAGCTAATACTCAGAAGGGTATTCCCAGACATCCCCACACTAGAGGAGGTTTCTTAGAATGTTACTTGAAAGAAAATCTCATACAATGAAAACAATTACTTAGTAATAAGAAAATGTGGTTTAATGTTTCAACTACCAGCAGCTAGAACACTCTTAACAGATTGAAATGCAGGGAAAAAACACACCTGTCTCCTGCACAACTAAAATGTTGAATGTCACATCAGTTAAAAAACTAGCTCCCCCAGCTGTTTTACCACACCCTGGTATTTTAAGATCTGAAAGTCAACTAGTACATCAATTTTGATTTGACACTTAACAGCAGATTTGCTACTTAATGGAATAAGATAAAAAGAAAGAAACTCAACAGTAAAACTAACTGCTTGCATTTTAAGGTATTACCTCTGAGTTTATGGCTGGTGATGAACTAGTGCATTTTGCGAGGGTATCTGCATAATGCCAGTTGATCCTGGCAGCCTGCCCATCCTTTGGAGGTAGTGCTTCAGCAATAATGACCTTATCCTGAGGTAGAATCATTCCACAGTCTCTGGCCACAGAGATAGCAGTTAACATGTTATCCCCTGTTAAACAATTGCATTTAGAAAGGTTTCAGTTAGAAAAGGATCAATAGCATATACTGATACTCCACATAAAAGAAAAGCCAGTTTTAAACTAGGAGGACAATGCCTAACGTACCAGTGACAGCCTGAGGGCAAACTAAGCCCACAGACAAAATTCAAAGCCCTCCCCTGGACTAATATCACTAGAAACTTTGTGTGCTTCTTTCAGCCATAAAGATCTCTTATTGACCAAATCTTAGTTTATATTGGAAGTCAGGCAGAAAACATGCAACCATTTAAATACCACTTTTCAAACACAGTCACAGAACGTGCAAACACTGAGTTGCGTTGCTAGCCTATCAAAACACAATTCCAAAGCTGCAATACCTGTGATTTAAAAAGCAACCACATGTTGCATGCAAAACACTGAGCACAGATAGCTAGCCAGCTTACGGGGATATAAGTCATGCTTATAAAAAAAAAATCCAATACAGAGTGACTTTTTATAATATAATTAAAAATGGTAGGGACCCTCAGGAGGTCCTTGCATCCACCCTCCTGCTCAAAGGAGGGTCAGTCATAAGAGTAGACAAGGACTTTCACTTTGTCTGATTTTGAAGACCTCTAAGGTTTTTTCATCCTTCCATTCAGTATAAAGTAACTTGTGCATGGAGGCAGGGAGACGAAACAACAGAGTAGAATTAATCCCCATACTGGTTTCTGATCTCTGACTTACCAAAGCAACTTTCACCCAAAAAGAAACACTGGTGCTTGAATATTCTCACAATAGTTTCTAAACTTCCCTCTTGCTATAAATACAGTGTAATCCCAACCTATTGACACTAAAATTTGGCTTCATACACTCTAATTAAAGTAAGACCAAAAAGAGATGGATTTTTATCTTTTAGTATGAATGTTTACATGCTAACCTGTAACCATGACAGTGCGAATGTTGGCTTTATGCAAGTCTTCAAGTACAGCAGGGGTTTCTTGCTTTAGCTTGTTTTGCATTATAATTAACCCCATAAAATCCATGTTGCTTTCAATAGCATCTCTGTAGGAAAAGTGACAATGAAAAAAAAATTTGAAAAATTACAATTATTAGATGTAGCCTAAAGAGTCTGATTTTCTGTTTATCAAAGTAAATGGACATGTTTATTTTTAACTGTGAAAATTAAAGAATTAGCTTTAGAAAAGTGACCCGAGAAATATCATCATTCACAT
Source organism: Numenius arquata (assembly GCF_964106895.1). Lineage (NCBI taxonomy): Eukaryota > Metazoa > Chordata > Aves > Charadriiformes > Scolopacidae > Numenius > Numenius arquata. Next base: position 14,482,980 of record NC_133584.1, read on the forward strand.
TCAAGTATACTTATCTCCCTTGTTTTAGTTTAAAATCCACATGCACAGGAGGGCTTCCACTATGTGCCATTATCTTTAATAGATGATATGTTTAAGTAACAAAGTAACAAAAGAAATTTGATGAGGTTTTTCTGCCACGTTAGCATAAATTAAACACCATAAAGAATTATTATTACAGTTAATTTCAAGCTTAAAGATGTTCCTCAGAATTCACATTATTGCAGAAAAACTTCCTTAGGTTGAGTTTCTATGTATTGTCCAGGGTACAAATAAAGAATGCACAGAACTACGTATGCCAAGACAGAAGAGTAGTAGTAAACAAGAGTAGTAATTGATTTAAACAAAAATAAATTTTTCATAATTAATCCAAAGCATGTAGCTTTTAAAGCCCGTTACTTATTAACAAAATGAAGTCACTCTTACCTATTAATAGTCTGGACTTTGTGCCATGTAAGCTTAGACTCCAATTTTCTGTGAGCAAGAGCAATAACTCGGAAGCCCTGCTTAGTGTATTCTTCCAGGACACGCTCAAAGTCAACAGGAACTTTAAAAAGGTCAAGTTTAGAGTTATTAAAATTATTCATATTACAGCTGAACTACACAAGAAATAAAAGTAGTTTGTTCCTTTACCTGTTTCCTGCTTACACAAGCTGGCAATCACTTCAGGGGCACCTTTCATGTAAGCATCCATTCTCTTCTCCCCTAGAACTCTCGCTATTACACACATACGCTGCAAAACTGAAGAAAATGGAAACTGGCGCACAATTCCAATCTCATAACTGGTCTGTGTCATACAGGAAGGAAGGAAGGAAAGAAGGAAGAAAAGGGTTACATCCATATACATTTTGAAAAAAGTACATGCTTAATTGAAAAAGCATACTTACCGAAAGCTCAAACAATTCCTAAAAAAAGAAAAAACACATTTACTGTAAATATTTATTCTTAAGTATTTTTTCAGCTACAAACTATTTCAACATAAATCAGTAAATGAATCTACACAGCACTCTCTATATTAAGTCACATAGTATTTGCAACGGATTTCATAAAAGCTGACTATAAATATACTGCATCTGTTTAGTATCCTTTATTTCAATTGATAGAACTTTAGAGCTTGATTTCTTGATTAGAATTTGCAAGATCTTTCACATTCCAATCTCCGTTTAGCCTATGTAAATGATTACAGTACTATGGTATTTCAGAATGAGGCTATGATCATTACGTACATCCCCAAAAAATCATGTAGTAAGCTTCAAGAATGTTCACATGTCAACTGCTGCACAGGAATTACTGCTGTGCAGATACACCAAGTTCTGAACAAAAAAAGATGCTTCTGTCTACTAGAGTAAGACTCATACAGAGGAACCAACTTGCTATAGCCTCCCACTACCCTGTGTGTGATAATCTGAATATATAGACACATGCTTAAATTTCCCCTCCTGAAGTACTAAAAAAATACTTCAAAACACAGATAGAAGAAAATTTTAAATCTGCCAAGCACATGTTATTTTTAACTGGACACTTAATTAAAACATACATCTCTAAGGTACAACGGTGGCAAGAACTCTGTGCTGTGGAGTGACATTAACAAAAAGTTGTTTTAGCTGGAACAGCAAGGTGAGTACACCTAAGCACTTCATTAGCACACTAAGAATTTGGTAGTGATACCAATATTAAAATGCATAGGCTCAAAAAGCATTCGAGCACTTTATAACCAGTCCATAAGGGCAATAAATGCTGGCAATCAGTCTGCTCACCCTGAAAGCAGCGTATACTGAACCACTACCTTAAACAACGCTTTAAACCTGTCTTCTCGATCTTTGCCATCAAAAACCCCAGTTTTGATACTGTTTGGATTACATCAGCCAGAACCACAGCATATGGTAAAACGTATTTTTTAAACACGAAGGATTACTTTAACTGAAAGAATTGCTTTGAGTTTTTATACCATTTCTTGATTTGTTGCGTGCTTGCATTCTGGGAAAAGTTGTTTTGAAGGTCGAACCACTGTTGGCATGATTCGATTATGAAGGGCTGTTTCCTCCTCAGTTGCTTCCTCTAAAATCTGTATTAAAAATAATCAACTAATTTATACATTCATTAACTTTGATTTTCTCTTAATATAATTTTCAGGAAAAAAACAGCCTTGGAAACCAGCCCAAGGTGCAATGATCTTTCTAAACAAGATTTCCTGCGAGAATTAAGTGTCTTAATTTATCAGTTAACTTAAGATCCACTTTGCTATTTTTTACATGTTTATTATATACATTGAAACCTTGCCACACACATCAGAAAGCAGAAAGTTAACTCTTCAGATTCTTTCAGTTCTAGGAATTGTTGCACAGAACACATTTTAGGAACATTTTCATGTTAAGACTTGCTTTGACACACAAGCGTTTTCAAAAGCCCACTGTATTACAGTTACAGCTTGAAACAGCACATAATGCCTTATCTTGTATATAACAGCATAGGAAACTTAATCACTGATCTTAAAAAGATTTCTTCTCTTGAAACAAGCAGACACTTACCCATCCTATTGCTTCAAACATCTTCAAATCAAGCGGATCCCCAGAAAGCACCCCTTCAATTTTTGTGAGGGAATGACAAGTCGCCATGCAAGCCACAAACTCCGACTTCAGCAAGCTCTCACTGCAAGCACTCTCTTCCGGCAAAAGGAAACTAAAACAATGAAGTTATAATATACTTAGCATAATAGTTATTTATTATGAGCCAATTCAAAAGGTTTGTTTAGATTAACAGAAGAAAATGGACTGCACAAGTCAATGGTATTTTCACACATCAGAGAAAACAGATTAAGACTCTGGGCTGGAATCTTCAGAAACAGTCACAACTTCTGTCTCCCTCAAAAACTCTGTGTTAATTCACTGTCCAGTTTGATTCCTCATACTCTTATCACTTTGTACTTAACTCAGTTAGTTAAGCTAATTCATCTTAGCAACCCAAAGAAGTCATCACTTAGGAGGACAGGATTAAGGTTACATGCTATACTTTAACCGCATCATTTCCGCAGTATGAAGCTAACGAGGTCTCAGACTTAAACTAAATTCCACCTCAGCCTTGTAAGAGTTGTAACTTTCATTACACCTAAACGATATTTTTCAGTTGCATTCTTACAGCTCATTACAGAAATGCAAACAAATATGAGCTCACACTGAATTTTCTACTCTAATCCACTGAAGCTGCTAAAGCACCACAAAGTATCATATTTGCTGTCAGCTCTGAGCTTATCCTTACCGAGCATTTTCCACCCGTTGAATTCCCCAAAGGTCCAAGCCATCCTCAGTCAGTGTGCCCGTCTGCAAAATAAACCAAGGGGCATGGCAAGAAGAAAAAGACTTCAGAAACAAATTATCCTCAGGTAAACCAAAAATTAATATCTAATTAACCAAATTATACTTGAACAATGTATTTTATTTTGTTTTCACTTAAAAAAAAAAATCAAGATTTCAGAACAGGAAATGCAGTATCTCCCTTGATTTTTGCTAGTAACTAAGTTCCAACTCTGTTAAATAACCTAAAAAAAACATTCAAAGCAATCATGCCCCTCTTCAACACCTCTATATTCAGGGGCTGGGGACAACAGAAAAGAGGTACTAAACTCTTAGTGGTACTTTCTTACACCGCTAAAACAGCAACTAAAATATATTCACAAGGGAAATAATAAATTTAGTGTGGGTACTTCAGATTTTAGATTAAAATCTGATGAGGAAAATAAATTTTATTTAAGAATTAGCTAAAATCAAAATATTCTGGCTAGTTGCATTACTGTCTTTAATGTTAAGAAATAACAACAAAATATGCTGGTTTGGCTTTTCATTGAAATAAATGAAAATAAGAAACAAGAAAAATAAGAAACAAGTCTGACCTCACGCTTCAATTTTTCCAGAAGCCTGTGTACTAAATAAAACTCTTAATAGTCCCCAACTCTCACACTTCTGGAGTGCCAGTAGTAAGTTAGGACTTGGGAGTCTTGAGGTAATAAAGCAGCTCTGTATTATAACAAATTTTTAGAGCAGACTAAATTAAGTGAGTTAACAGGTGGTAAACACTGATGATGTGGAAGCTACCAGGGCAAAATGATCTAACTTAAACGAAAGCAATGAATTCTCCTGTAGTTGCTAGTCTATACAAATTCCTTTTAATAATACAATGCCTCTCCAGGTAGCAACACAAATTTTCAAAATTCACCTAACCTTATCAAAACACACAAGGTTCAGCTGGCCACAAATATTTATCCTTTGTGGGCTGATGCAGAAGATGCCAATTTTTTTCAGCCTTCTTTGTGCATAAACAATGCCAGCAGTCATAGCAGCCGGGAGCGCCGGAGGCACCGTGATGGTGATAATGTCCAGAGACTCAATGATAATGGTGTGAGCTGGAACCTGCAATAAAGGTCAGAGTTAATGAACAAGAACTCATTACCTAAAGATTCCCTATCCTACTGAAGCATTACATTACTGTTATCAAAAGTGAAATCCACACATTGCTTTCCCCAGTACAGGACGTTCTGGATTGTCCAGAAACCTAGTGCAATCTTCACCCACCATCAGCAACCACAGTAATCCAGTCCTAAATTATCCACAACCATAACCTCAAGTTTTCACTTTTTCACCTGCAAATGTATTACTTTCAAACAGTAACAGAATAAAGCAAATTTTTTGGAGAGAAAAAAAATTACAGTTATAAGTGTCTTGGTAAGGATTTTTTTTTGTCTGCAGCATGCTTTAAATGTGCTGTATCCTATTTATACCAACTGGGTATCAGTCAGATGGCAATCTTACTTGTAATAAAGATAGAAGTCTAGTAATTGGGTCAGTAGAAATTGAGGTAAATTCAAATTTCACTCTAATATATTCAAATTCTGCTTCTCTGCTGAATTTTGTTCTCAGTAAGCTTGTGTTTCTCATTCCATTAATAGAAAATAAAGCAAAGAAATTTTCACTTAAAATTGAGTTGTTTCTCATTATCTGTGAAGTGTGTTGGAAACAATGATCAAACCTTTTCTAAAACAAGGCTGTTCAGGACCAGAAATTAAAACATACCTCATTTAAGATGCTATTGACAACCGTGTAAAGAAACCCAATGCCTGCCACCACTACCAGAGACAGGAGAAACAAATAGGCATCTCTGTACAGTTTAAAATCAGTTGGCTTTGGATATAGTATGGAACGAACAAGCTGTCCTTTAGCAGTACTAAAGCCTAGAAATAAAAAGGAGTAAGTTATTAAAAGCACAAACAAGAGCAAAGCTATTCAGACATATTAAAAACCTCAATGAAGCCCTTAAGCTACTCATTTCAGTATGACTGTTTCTCAGTATACAGTAACAGATGTTTTGCAATACTGTAATTAAGGTGCTTCAAAAATGTATGTGCACTTCATACTAAGTGCTTCTCTCCTATGGCAAGGGCATGCAGCTGAGTCAAATGAATCCCCCTTCTACAGCAGCAGTAAACCCTCAAATAGTTTGGCCTGGAAGAGTTAGTTGTACTGCATTTTGTCCCTCACAGTGCAGAGCTAGCGGGTATATTTATTAGTTGTCTAATTAAGCCAGTCCTTGCAAAAAGAAAATGAAGTTATTTATAGAGTCCAACCTTAAGTAGTCAAACAGCAAGGCTCTGTAAGCTCCCCTGACAGCCAGAAAGAAAGGAAAAAAAACCTGCAGTGCAGAGTCACCTTTTGGAGAAACCCACCTCTTGATTGCTTTTTGACACCTAAACCAGGAGACAAGACCCCTAGGGGTCTTAGAGTCAGACAACCAGTAGACACCCCAAGATACTCCTTGATCCTTTGCCTCAACACATGAGGAGGCCGAGACACCAGTGCCCAATTTTGTATGCCCGAAACATTTCATATCTGCTTAGACTTCAAAGTCCATTACTACAACCTCAGTATCACTGTCAGATCTGCTGGCATTAGTGACAGCTCCTTGACAGCTTCTTGGTCTGCAAGCCATCACAGCTAAGGCTAAGCTCTCCCAGCAAAGGCTAACCCCTCCACGCTGATACAAGATGATACAAAATTCTTTTAAAGACTAAATTTTCTAGTATCTTCGATTTTGTGGAATCCACCTTCCTCAGATAACAGGATTTTTACTTTTATCTCACTAGGTAAGAATGACTTTAGTTCTTACTATCAGACATCTTAGGAGCAAGAAGCTGCAGGCACTGTGACATCTACCCAGTTCTGTGAGGTGGGAAACTCCCTACTTGCCTAAAAGCTGTCCCAATAAAACCAGACTGGAGAATAGAGAAGATTTTATATTCCTTTGCTCCTCTCTCTATATACATATATAGTCATAGCAGGAAAGCTGTACTTGTCCATACATAAAATCTGAACAAGGTCCACAAAGCTAAATTCATCCTGTTTACAACACAGGAGCTAACTCTGACCTGTCACGGGCAAAGAGCAGATTGAAAAAATGACTTCAGATGTCAGGGCAGTAAGAGTCAAGGTGTTGGAAGCAATTACAATTCTCCCTGTAAGAGTTCCAGATCATCATTTCCAACTTTAAAAAAAAAAAGGCATCATCCTTCCTGCAGAGAAGAAAAAATAAGTCTTCAGCAGTTCTTTTCTGTTCCTGTTTTGGACCTGTATATACACATCAGGCTGGGCACACAATTTTTTTATTTAAGAAATAAAAGAAGTTCAGATGGATATTATTAAAGGGGAGACATGTTCAAGGGAAAGGAAATATTTTTCTTTGAAAAAAAGACTAATAAAAGCCTCTATAAAGACATTAATGAGTTCGATAAAAAAATCAGAACACTGCTAAAACAAACTAACACAAGGTGAAGAGAAGACACCAGAGAGAGAAGAGGCTAATTAGGATGAAGTTACTTGTTGGAAAACTTGTTTTGAATAGTATTCTAGTCAAAGTAGTCAAATTTATTCTATTCAATTCTATTGTAGCTCGGATTATAGCTTACATCCATCTATTTTGTGGTGTTTTTCTTAAGATCATCTTTGTAAAGTTACAATTTGTAAAGCTCAACTACATTAGTCTGTGCAGTTGTTTTTAATAGAACATCTGTATTACCTAAACCCAAACCTTTAACGTGTTAGTATGAATAAGCACTTCTGTAGAAAGGGCTAGATCGAACACATTTTTTAAACAAATGTTATGTGCTTTGGTGAAATTATGGGCAAAGAAAAACATTTGACATTGCCAATGACTCCACTAAAATGAGCCGTTCCCCGCTACCCGCCCAATCCGATGGCATGCCAGACCTTTTCAAAGAGGCATATGTAGTTCAACCAATACACTGTAAGAGAGATCTAAAAGACCTGAAAATGCTTCAGATAAGTTTTAAATTGATGCTAAAGAATGATTCACTGTCTTGCTTGCCAATTGGTACTCCCCAGGCCATTATCTAATTCTACTATTGTTGTAAGACATTTCTCAAATTATTTGGGGAATACTTATTTATCCAAGCTTAGCAATATTCAACACAATACTCCAGTATTGTGGAGTAACTATCAGCTGACACACACCTACAAAAGTGAGCAGTATGTTAACAAGTGATAAACGTAATGATCAATACCTGTTCTCACTACTAGAGCTTTGACCAATTCTCCAGTATAAAAACGTGTTTGAATGACATTGGTTCCACAGAACAAAGTATGCCGTTTATGCACTTCTGGACTGTATATTTCATCTCCCATTGCTTTTGAATATTCTGAAGGATTTGGTAGATTAATCTTTGTGACAGGAACACTTTCACCTTAAACAGAAAAAGAGTCTCTAAGCAAGATCAAATAAGAATAGACACTTTTTTCCTTCAAAACTTCAGAACAGTAGAATCATATAATCTCACTTCATCAGCACAGAAGCAGACATGGAAAAAGTCATCTTCCTCTCAGCACATCATTAGGTAGTCTCTCACTTATTAGCCTCAGCTCAGCAGATTCCTTATCCTATTTAACCCTATTCATTATTTACCAATCCAGCCTTTGTGCCTCTTACTTCAAATCAGATAGGTGTAAAATACAGTTCATTGAAAAAAAAAAACAGGACAAGCTTCCTTCTCCTGCTGCAAGGCATCACCCCACCTTTACTCAGAAAAACTAGAGGGTTTTTACCAGTTGCTAGCAGCATCAAGAGGCTCAAGTATATTCAAAGAATTGAGCATGATAAAACACAATCTCTGAACTACAATTGTCTTAACGCTGCCAGTTGGGACAGATTATCCTAGGAATAACAAAAAGTCCATCCAATTTACTGAAGCTGTCCTTCAAATACATCAGGTCCCTGGTTTGAGAGTATGCAGGCACAACTTGAGATAATTTCTGTTTTTAAATACAGCAGAACATTCTACTCACTAGCTTCATTCTTGGAAACAGCTAAAAAGTTTGGGCAAAAATTTTCTGAAGAAACATACTGCAGAACTCAATCTGCACGGAGAACACCAAGTCAAGAGGCAGAAGACAAACTACGAAGAAGAAAGCTTTTCAACAAGAAACCATCACTCATTTTTGGAGTTGCCAAGCAGTACCAGAAAGCTGTTGCAGACAAACAGAGCACAAACATATAAGTACTTAGGAGCATAGGTAACTGCAAGAACATACACAATTCAAGCAAAATAAACATATGCACTTCCACTAGAGCATAGCGCAAGTTAAGCATGCACACACTAATGTTTAGCCACACAAAACTGTATCAAGTTTACTCTACCTGTTAACATGCTTTCATTTACGATGCAAGTACCACTGAGAAGTACTGCATCACAGGGCATAATTGTCCCATTAGATGGAATCAACATGATATCTCCAGGCACAAGGTCGGTGGAAAGGATTTCTTCTATTTCTGAGTGTTAAAACACAAACAAGTTTACCTGAAAATAGCCACCACCTACGAAACCTGATAAAGATCCTCACAGCTAAGATCCAGGTGGTGAAAATTCAGATTATACTTCATTTTATTAATGGCGTTATGAAAAGTTTTTGAAAAGATATAGGAAAAAGCCATCTATACACCCAATTCCACCACAGATTAAACTCTAGAGCACATGGATATAGTTCATCATAACAAATCAAAGGAATCAAGTTTGTACAAAAGATATTAACAATTAACTTCAGTATAAAGACAGAAGTCCAACACAAATGCATGTCCTACAAAACAGTATCACAAACCACACCACAACCTAACCATCTTCAACTTGTGGTATCCCAACGAGCAACAGTCCAGAAATCATTTGCAGCCCCTACTGTACAAAAAATTGTAATGGAAACCCAACACGTGTAAATCTTCAAACCAAGAAACAAACTACAACGACAATTACATATGTGGAGTGGTAGATAAAGAGAAACAGGAATAGCGCAAGCACCTCATCTAGAACAAACCTGATACTTGCTAAAAATACTATCTAGAAGGACAATCCTGAACAGATGATTATCCTATTTAAATTCCACTTCGCAACTTCTTGTTTTTCCATACAATTAAACAACATAAAAAAAATTCCATACAAAATGCAAACATTTTAAGTTGATCAAAGAAAGCATGGATGTACATCAACTTTACACTCACACATTTAACAAATAATTTAAATTCAGCCTTCTGAACCACCTGTGAAGCTTACCTTGGTTTCCTCTGCAGACAGAAACCCTGACAATGCTGTGAGCTGCTACCATGTCATGTAACATAACATATTGCTGCAAAGGGGAGAAAACAGATCACTATTTAAAAGCAAAGCTTACTGTCTTCTAAATGCACGTTCTATCTCTACAAGTAGAAGTGATGAGATTCTGTACTAACATTCTTTTACAACAAAGTGTTACTGAAAACATTCTTTTGAATGTAGGGAATCTATGGGCAAATAAATGTTGAGTGCATTAACCTGTACAGGTTCTTACTTTTAACAGCATTCTGAAAGCAAATACACACTGCCATGCAAAATGTTATAAAAACGTTTGGTCATTAGCACACATGAGAAAAAACTGCAGTAGTTGTACAAACTTGGATTAAGGTAAGAGGGGCTTTTTTTGTCTCTGGTCTAAGTTCAGAGATTGCAATTTAAGGATAATTACTACTTCGATTTCCACCAGCTACAGCCAAGTTTACAGAGAAAAGCACATAACCAATTTAACAATCCACACATTTGGCTGGTGCTCAATTCCACTGACTTTTGCAAATAGAAGATGGACTCAGTACTGCAAATACAACTTGGTACATAAACTTGTGCCCATTCTATTTAAGTGAGGTAGTGTTTCTGTTATCTGAGCTCAACCTAGTGACTCAACAGCATGGAAAGTCAGCAGAGAGGGTCTCAAAGAGAACTGTAAATCCAAATTCTTTCAGCTCAAAGAAGGAAAACCCAGAACAATATTCTACTTATATACCTCCGAAAAATTCTGAAAGATTTGCAGGCAATTCACATCAAAATAAACCAATCAAATAGCTGAAAAGATGCGTCTGTTTTCTTTGAACTTACCTTTCTAATGGTGTAGAGTGAGCTAACAATGGATATTACAGACATGATCACAATTGCTAATGCATAGTAGTGATATTCATCAGTGATCCACAATATCACACTGAACAACTGAAAAATGTAAAAAGGGTTGAGAACCTAGAAGAGTGACAGAACATTAAAGTTAAACCAAAAGGTTACACACATTCTCCATCAGAAGAATCAGAATCCTGCTCCTCCATGGAGGAGATAAATCTTTCAGTTCTTTACACCTGATTTTGCCAAACTGCTCCCTCTTTTTCACCACTTCCTCAGCCCCTCAAAAGCCCAGTTCCCACTAAAATGATAGATGAATACATACTTTTAAGACTGTGTGCATTTCCCCCCTTCACTCCCTTCACTTCAAAGCAAAATGATTGGGAACATCTGATGTGTTAATTTGGGTGTTATTATTTATTTCTTATTAATAAATGCACTGACACCTCAAGTTCTTACCCCCTTAGTTCAGGTTGGAGAGTTTTTTTGTTCAAAAGCTTTTATCACATGGATAACAAGTCAATCATTCAAATCCATGTGATACAGGGAAAATGGAACAAATCCAACAGAAGTATATGCAAGAACATGTTTGATTTGATTCATATGTTGTAATGTATAATCCCTGGGCCGATAACAGAAAACATAATTGGTGGCTTTATGTTTGAAATGAACAACAAAAAAAATACATAAGATGCACACCCTCTCAAAGAATTCTGACACATTTTCTAATGTCCTTGCTAAGGCACCAGGTTGTGAATTCTGAAGAGCTTACAGTTAAGGCCTTTAAAGTTTGGAGAGCTCAAAAATAGAAGTCCATATAATTTTGCTTTACAGTGCTGGACTCTGGGGGAAGTTTCTGTTTTACATTATTATTTGAAGACCAGTCCAATAGTCATTGTACTAAAAGTAATTTATAATGATACCTTTTTTTTTAAAATTTGTTACAGAAGAGATCTTACCTCCTTAATCAGAAGCTTAAAAATGGAAGGCACTTTCACAGCAATTTCATTTACTCCATAGAATGCTTTTCTGCATTAATAAAAGAAAAATATCAAAAGACAGTTAACACTTATTAGAAATCTTATGCACTTCAAAGTAACTCCATTAAAATGAGAAAGTACAAAATTTTATTTAATCTGTCACCCCTTTTATTTATCGCATTGTTTCAAAAGGCATTTATCAGAAAATATTTACCCAGTGAGATTTTTCAATACAAAGATAATTATTTTATATTTCAATTTAAGCTAACTTAATTTTTAGGTTCTTTCTAATAAGATTTCCCTGTAAACTATGTATAGGTCCAATGTTAGTAAATATGTCATTCTGAAAGCCAGTACGTGGCTCTCACTAACTTCAAGCTTGAAAAAGTGTTAAGTCTTACCCTGCGGTAAGAGACTGTTTTCATGGTTCTGTATCCTAATTTTATTCTTAGCATGAAAAAAGGCAAATCATGAAAGGGGGAGCAAGAACGACCCTCTGATGGGATCCGAGATGGTTAAATGACATGAAGAAGCCCTTAAAGGATGTTCTTAAGGAAAAGGCTTTTCTTGTAGCAAAAGACACAAATTGACAGAAAATTGACTAAATTGACAGAAAATGGAATGATGAGCAAGCAGGTGTTTCCATTATTTTAAACTCTAAGGAGATCTCATTTGCAAAAAAACAGCCCAGAATGTAACACAACCCAAACTATTCCAGTCTGGGTAGTCTTATCAATAAATTAGAACACCAATAATTAAGTACATATCTATATTTTCACAATAGATATTCCAGCTTCTTGTTCAAATTTGAGAACCAAGAAATCCCTGAACTATGTACCATTACAGTTACATTTTAAAGGGCTTTTTCCCCACACTAAGTTCTTCTCTACCCATGCACTTCAGTTGTGTCCCTTGACAAGCTTTTTTGCACAGTTAGAGTAAAATAGCATGTTAAAAAAGTATTATTTTTTCCCAGTTATTTCTTGCAAACCAGAATTAAAAGAAAAAGCGGGGAATGCATTTAGCCCCAACCAACCAGAGATAGACCCATGCAAGCTACGGGACACACCTCTTATACCAACTAAGCTTTTAAAATTCAAGCCAAAGTCCTGAGACCTGGAAATTTCAGCCTGATCTTCCTAAAAAAAAGAAAATAGTTACAGTTCAGGCCAAGTTTGTTGCTTCCTGGCATCCACTATTCTTTATCAGACATTTAGCACACTACCCCCTCTCTCAGTGACCATTACCCAAGGATGGGAAAGAAAACAAGCAGCAGAGCGTCTCCCTCAGCGTTCCCTTCCAGCCTTCAACAATCTGCAGCTTGAGACAAATGAGCATCCTTCCAGCTAAAGTGCCCTTGATGGACTTTTCCAATGTGAATCAGGCTATTTACCTCTGAACCCATACACGCCCTTCAAAAACGACAATATGTTATGGTAACATTTGTCAGTTAAAGGCAAGTTATTTGGAAACAAACAGCTACTTTGTTTCACATCAACTACTCAATGTATAGGAATGTAAAACAAGAATTTCCTATATCTAACAGCCTTCTTTGAAGGAGGTGTAAGAGCCTGTCTGTAATCATTAATCACTCAACTGTCTTCTAGTTTTGTTAACGCTTTAAGCACAGTTAATGGAACAATTTTTTCCTTAAATACTATAACATTACCTGTAGTCATGCATTTCCTTTGTCAGTCCTGTGCTGTGTTCGTTATGAATTGAAGAACAGAATGTAGATTCATCTAGACCACTAAGTAAAGGAAAAAGTCAATGAGTTATTTAAGAAACCTGATATTTCAAATGACGTATTCAGTAACTAAAAGAGCTAGGTCTTTGCCAAGAGTTACACTGTATTATAAAAAGACAAAGTCTACGGATTAATGTTTTTCTAGCAATTTTGTCACAACTGTAGATATCAATAAGATGTCAAAAGTGTTCCTCTTGTTGACACCTCTTACTCTGTGGGATAGTCATATCTATTTCAATCAAATGGAGATACGCTAAAAAAAAAAAAAAAAAAAAGAGTACAGCACTAGCATAACTACTATTCAAAGGCCTCTAAAAAGAAAAAATGAGCAAGTTTTACAAAATATATGACATCAATATGTTTTAGTATTTCTTCAAATAACCTTCATTTGTCTCTAAGTAGTAATAGAGGCATTTTAGAAACAATTATTAATCAATTTAACAAATAAATCTATACTGAAGCTGCTCTGCAGCACCTTGATATCAAAGTTTTATCCATGACTAGGTAAAGTACAGTCTACATTTTAAGTACTTCCTTATCACTGGAAGACTCATCTTCACGGGACATTTCTACATGCTGTGAAAGCAAATACAGTTTAGAAGACCTGCAGATAAGCAAGCACCCTTGAAACATCATTATGATTACAGCTACAGGATCATTTCAACTACCAAACTCAGTAGATCGCACATATCATGCCCAATATCCAGGTATTTTCTAGCAGACATACTTCGGATGCACAAGAAAACATCATTACCTTCCAAAAGGCTTTCGCAGATGACATGACAAAACCAGGACTATTCAACCCAAGTCTTTTTTATATTGGGCATCTATTAAGTTCTCTACTAACAAGAATTCAGAGTTGTCCCAGTGAAAACTGTTTACTGTGCATACATAGTGACAACTATTTCCATTCTCTACAACACAGGGAAAGCTTTAAACATCCTCACTACTGCAAAGGCTAGGACCCCGTTTCTGCCAACTTCTCGTAGAAGAACAGAAGGCGAAAATGTTAGTGTGTTAATCTGCCCACAGGTTTACGAGGTTTCCCTAAAATTTTTCAAGTACAAGGATTTTAAAATTATGCTTTTTAGGTGAAGAAATATACAATTCTCTGTTAATAACTGTGCTTTTCCTCCCATTCTGTCCCAAATGATTCAGTTTTTCTTTTTCTGGACAAAAAGGAATAGAACAGTGGGTTTAAGAAGAGCCCCTAAAACTAAGTGCTTTATATGCAAATATGCATATCTATGTAATGTCCATGCAAAGATAAACCTTGTAATAGGAAGTTATCTGCTTTTTACACTACCGAATTCCCAGGGCATTTAAAAAAAAAAAATCCCTGTGTCTACACAGTTTATTACTTAAAGCACTCATCAACTCACTCAGAGATTCAGTTGATACTAGCTAAAACAAAACAGACATACAAGGTCAAAGTTGCATCCTCTTTGGCTAGATGACCAAGTCTGATTTAGTTTAAGAACAAATACACTAGCATTTCCTGTGTTTAAAGAGTGATCTTAATATTACATTATTATAAAAAGAACAATAATATGAAACTCAAGCTCTCATAACCACATTAGTTGCCCAAGAAATCTTAATTTCCTTCCCTTCTGTATTGTGCTAAGTCTTTAATTATGTAATCAAACTGTTCTGTCTCTTGATACTTGGATAATTAACTGCACAGAGTGAATCTATCTTCATGATGTAGTATTGTTCTTAGATCACAACTGTTGCTTGCCTTATGATTGTACTATAAAGCCCTCAGTCTCACATCCCATCTCTTCACAAATATTAACTTGATTCTCTACCATGTTATTATCTGGTTTTTACAAAATTGAAGAGCAGATTAAGAAAAGGTATCTTGAGGAAGGACAAGCATTTAAGACTTCTTTTCAGAATATTTAGCATTCATCAGCTCAGCTATTATTTCAGAGGTGGTACCTAGTACTTCACTACATGATCACACCTAATTCACTTTAGAGAAAAGTTACAGCAAACTTCTTATTTGACCTTGTGCAAAAGTGACTTGGTACTCTGCCAGTATTGGGTATGTCTCAGACATGTCTCTTTATTATCCCATTGGTGAATAACAGTGTCCAGCTCTGCTACGGTACCTGACTAAACAAGTGGTCAGGCTCAGTCGTTGTCAATACATCAAACAAATGAAAGTTTGGCATATCAGCAAGAATGTGACTGACTAAATGCTCACATAACTTCACAGACATATCTGAGATTTTTCCAGGGCTTATAAATTGGCTGAGTTATCACAAGAACATCAAAAGGCACAGTCAAATAGCCAAAAAATGCCAAGTTTCAAGTCACCGCTTTAATTCTAAGGAACATTTTTCCCAAACATGGAGTCATATGTTTTTTCCCCCCCATATCAGTTCTTAGCATAAAAGTATAGTTTTGGGTTATTTTTCTAAATCTCATCTGTGGGAAATATTCCCTTTGAACAGTTTAAATTAGCAACACTATAGGCATAAAAACAGGACCTGGTAATGTAAAATGACAAGTGTCACTACCTGCACCACTGTAATTCACAGGAGGCTTAACATAAAAATTACATTAAAAGCTTTGAATCATTTACACTTGAAGTGAGACATTTCCACCCTCCCAGAGGAGGAGTGCTCAGGATTATAACTGCTTGTATTATGATAATTTCTTTAAATTGTTTCTTTATCATTGCTGATAAATTTCCATACTATTTGCACACGTGATTTTTTAAAACATAAGAAACATATGCTGAGTATGTTTCTTCTTACAGAAATTTTGGCTATTTTACTGTCCTTCAGTCACTGATCATTATTTTTTTCTATATGTAGTGCTTGAACTTTTCCATGTGATAGTTCAATGCACTGAACATTGATTTAAGCTAAGAAGAGGTTATATTTCTGATCTGAACTTCTTATTTTAGCAAGCAGTTGTCAAAAATGGAGAAGCCTGTGTTCATTTAACTTGCTAGCACTACGAGAAGGCCTTAGCAGTACCATCTGAGAAAAAAAAAAAGTTTTCTTCTTAAACTCTTAAGGATGAATTGCTACTGGATAAAAGAAAATACAGCACGTCACATTCAGTGAGCGCAGCTAGTATTGCCCACTAAAGGACATTTTCCATCAATGAGAGAAGAGACCTGTTTTTGTTCCTAAAGAGTAACAGAAGAGGGATCAAATTCAGCTCAAATGGACTAAAATGTAGCAGCACAGACCTACAAAACCGCAAGCAACAAGGTATTTGGTGAATTCTCCTCTTCCTAGATTCTACTTTAGGGTCTAGCTCAGCAGCAAACCAAAAAATAGAAGTTATTCCATCAGAAGGAAAGTTTTTAAGAGTTTATATAGAAGGGGAACTACGGTCTATAAACAGGTGCTCTGATTCTCAAATAACACTCCAAGAACAAGCAAAAATCCTGCAGAGGCATGCAGCCTGTCACCCTATAAGAATCATGCTCAATAAAGGTAGATTAAATAAATACCTTCCTTCCAAAGTCACATACGAGTTAAAAATCTCCCTGCTCTCACTATGGTTCAAACAAAGACTCAAATGAGCGAAAACAGCTGGTCAGAACATGATACCAGTTTTCATCATATTCTTAGGCATGCGATTGTGTTTTAAAAAAAAATGTAGTCTGAAGCACAACACACAAGACAAAAAAAAAAGTATTCTTACCGTAAAACATCAAAACTTTGAACTGAATCATTCCAGAAATACTTCACGCTGTGATGTGAGAAATAACGAATCTGCAAAGGCAGAGATGTTAAACTAGCACCACTTAACACCTCTTTTAATTGACTTCATTCTGAACCGCAATAGAAAGTGAATTTAAAAAAACTTCACTAAAGACATGAATAGTTGCCTTTCAAAATAGTATTTCAAGCATTCCACAATTTCCAGTAACAAGTTATTGAGAAAAAGATTTGTGCTCCACCCAAAGAATAAGTTAGCCTTTTAGACAAAAGCAGCAGCTCATGTGTACTGTACTGTGCGTGTTTACTCCAGACACTATTCGAGATAGTTTGAAAATCAGCAAGCATAGCATTGCAGGTTTACTTACAGGCAAATATTTTTTCAAATAATTTTTATTCTCTTCTGCAGCAGATTCACAGAAATGAACAGCATGGCCATTTGAAACCTTGTGTACAATGTGGTTAGGATTCTGTAAAGGGTTGGCTCCCAAAGAAGGCATAATGCGAACCTTTGCACAAAACCATATCTTGAATTCATCCTTAAAAAGAAAGAAAAAAATGAGTTAGTTGATACACCATTTAAACAGCATCTTACTACAACAGCAGTAGCCAAATGTGTCAAAAACAGATGACAGATTAGCAGAGCCCATACATAACTACAGAAGATATCCCCAAGTTAGTATCAGTTACCTTAAGAATACATTTTCTTTCCACAGTTCTAAAAGCGGGATTTTTCTGCACTTTTACTTTTTTGGGGGGGCTGATTTAAATTTTTTTTTAAGCAATGAGTCTTGGTACTTGAATTTTGACATCTTCAGCTCTTCACAATTTAATATAGTCATTCTGTAGGAGGAGGAACTATGGGATTCCTACGCATTTAGCTGCACCCACCTGGCAACTTCATGTAACTGAGGACAACATCATAACCAGGGACTGTAGACAGCAATTGTGGAGGAAGAAAATCACTTGAAATCAAACCCCACTTGGGTCCAACAGTTACACCTTAATTCAACAAATGTATCTTTCCTGAACAAGGGAGGAAAAACCTGAAAACTATGTTATCAGGTTATATAAACCAGGCATCTGTCTGAAACTTGTCATGACAACAGGATTCATATATTTAATTCTTAAAATCCAAAATCAAAGACTTTCTTTTTGCCGTGTCCCCTGCAAACAGCTGTCAGTCATCCCATATGGGCAGCGAAGTTATGTACAAGGAGCAGCAAAAGCTACAGGCAGCAAAACTATGGACAAGTACCAAAGAGCACAGTTCTGCAGGGCTGTAAAACAAAATCATATCTACATTGCAGACAAGGATTTGTGTATTTTAGTAAGCAGCCAGAGGGATGTGAAACAGCTGCAAACCGGGAGCAGCGCACGCTCCTATGGACTTACAGTTGTTCTCAGCAGAACCACTTCACAGTCTTTAAGCGTAGTCCTTCTGCACGTTGCTTTCACACGCCACTGAGGCATCCAGTAGAGGAGGAGGAGAAGAAAACCACCAGAACAGATCACTCCTACAATAACTAGCACCAACTTCCAACGACACAGTTCATAACCATAGATCTCCTGCATGGAAACAGAGAAACAAATAACAAACAATGACCCTTTTTAATTGCTCTGGCTTGGGAAGCCAACATTATTTTTTTCATAAAGTGCGGTATTTAAAGCAAATCAAATTTCAAAGCCATTTTCTCCTTTTTTTTTTTTTCCCCTTGGGGGAAGAAAGATTTAAAAAACTTAATACATGACAGGGAGGCAACAAAAAGGAGGACAAATATAAACATTGGTAAAAGCCTCAGAAAAGCAGAGCGCACACACACTGTTTAAAACATTTCATTACAGGACCTGTCTCCTCTCTGCACTGCTCCCTAGGGACTTTGGTTGCAACAAAAACTGCCTTAACTCTCAGTGAACAAATTTTTGACCACAACCATGACACAGTACAAGCCAAGCAAGAAGTTAGGAGTAAAAGCATATTTAGTTTTGTCAAATGCTGATTTTACCACATTAGCATTTGATTATCTAGCACAGCTCTGAATGCTAGCATAGCATTAGTTTTTGTTGCCAGCAGAATTTCATACTTTTTAAAGAAACATGTAAATATATTTGTCAAATGCTACTTTTAAGTAAAGAAACGGGCTTATTTTGCCTGCCATTTAACAATAAATGCTACCATGAAACATTTGACAGTACAGCTTGCAGTTTCTAAGGCTCTGTAACTTGCACCAGCTGGAAAAATCCTTTTCTCCCATTAAAAAACCCACGAAGTATTAAGTGTGCCTTGGTCAAAGGCAAGTACCAACTTAATCTGATGACAGCCTGGAACAGAAAATAATTCAGTGACTTACTAGATGCTGTGTTACATTCCTGAGTTTCACATTACATCATTAGATTATATTTCCTGCTGCAAAAGAGCAATGAAGTTTCCCATTGAGTCCCACCCACGTTGTTCATATTGACACCAACTTTTTGCAAATTCTTTTGTACTTTTCATTCAAGTGTATTATAAATTGTTTAAACTCCTTTCTTAAGAAAAGCCTTTTCAACAAGTTCATTTTGCAGCCTTCTCAGCTGACAAGCAGCAGAAACAAAACCCATTCTCTGTTATCCCCAAGACACCGAAGTCAGTATTCACTCCTTACCAATAAAAACAGGTGGGTGAATGATAGTGGGAAAGGTTAATGCTTTTTTTGGGGCAAAACAAAATTTTTTCTTCCCCAAAATGTTTATTTTTAGTGATCAGACTATAAGCATCTCAGTTTCATTTTTTGTTGAAAGGTGTATTTGCCTACTCTCTGCATTAGAGCCGGTCTAGTGAAGAGCAGCTTTTCCTAGCAGCGTGCACAAAGGAGGAACAAATACTTCAATTCACGGGAATCCATCATTGTTTAAAACAAAAATCCCCATATACCCTAAATATTTTCTGCTCTCTCTAGAATGGGCTAGAAATTTAAAGATCAGCTGCCACTATTTGCCTGTCAAAGCTAACTGCTGTGTCTTCCAGTACAAACGACGAGATATAATTGCTCTAGTAGGAAGCAAAGTATTATGTGCTACCAAATACCCACACAACTGCTCGCCATGCTTTAGGGAGTGGGTCTTATCTGCATAAATATGAATATGCAAGAGTATGCAGAGTACAGTCAGATTATGGAGCATTAACCTGCTTTAAAAGACAAGAAAAAAGCTGCAAGATTTGGAGAAAACAACAAAAAAAAAACCCAAAGCCAAACACTTTGCTTCCATTTTCCTTTAAAAAACATTAAAATGTTAAGTACCAAAATCTTTTATCTATTGGACTGCTGACCTCAATGTAGCCAACCCAGAACCTTTGCAAAGGCTTTCAACAAAAACATATCCTATCCCAAGACTAGATTTCTTAATACCAAAAAAGATTATCAAGGATAACCTTATAAAATTGCTAAAATCATTTAAACTGAAACAGTCCACTTCCTGACAAAATATGCCCCATGTAGAGGGGAAACCATGGAAGCGTGTTTCTTTCCCCGTATAAAAATAGACAAACAGAATTAATTACCATCTCATCCTCCTCTGCTTTATTGACAAATTTCTTTTCTTCTTTCTCCATGTTTAGTACGATATGGAACTTCTCAACTTGAGATATGGAAGACCTTTAACAACAAAAGAATTAAAAATTGAAACAACGTTACTGATTTTATAGCTAAATATTAGGTTGTTTTGAGTTCTCTTCAGTAAGCACAGACACATGAAACACACTGACATCATATCAATATAGATCTTAAATTTTCACTGTTACTAGTTTCCAGTAGTAATGGCCCAAGGAGCTCTAGTAAAGCTTTAAGACTGAACACTGGATGAATACAAGTGAAATACTGCAGAAACAGCAGGCTTTGAAGAAGAGAAAAGAGTATACACCAATTTAACTGGATTACATTCTATATGCAGCAAGCAGGTTTTGGTACATTCTACAAACTTCACGATGGAAATGTAAATTAAACCTGTAAAAAGAAAAAGCTTAAAAGTAGGTCAAGATTACGCTTTTCTATCATTCTATATTGAGGTAGCTCCAATCAGATGCTTTCAGAAGCCAGGCTGTGCTCCACAAGGAAATGCATTGTACCCCTGAGATGTGCATTTCTCATCTGAGAAGAAAAGTAAGCATGTGCTAAAAAACGTTTAGTTCCCAGTTTAATCTTTCTAAATCAAGACATGTTTAATGGCCAGTTAGTCTCTTCCCTTCTTTTCAATTCTTTTACCATTCAATTTGTATCAATGGGTTCATTTCTTATTGTAAATCTCTTATAGTTGCAAATCTTGAGGGATGCTTTGAGGATAAATTATCATCACAAGTTTCATGAATAGGTGAAGGCATGAAAAAATATGAACCTGTCTATGAGATGAACATATTGCACACAGATCCCTATTCCAAATAGGGAAGAACTACAAACAAAAAGCTACATACTATGAAGCTCATCACAAGTTTCAACATCACATAAACAAAGAAAATCAAAGATACTAAGTCAAAAAGCTAAAGTTTTGACATTAAAACTGCATCCAACCTTCATTTGGATACTCCTGTACATGTTAATTGTATAGAATTTATAATTAATGCACCCGTATCGTATTTCCACAGGACCACCTACCATAGATAACACTACTGAATAGCCAGTGCTAACCCGCCAAGGCATGGATTAACTATCATTCTCTGCACTGACATTGTACAGCCTCTGTTTTTATTTACTGCACATATGTAAATCACTCTGAAGACAATACTTACTACCACAGCATATAAGCAGTCCTCAAGTATTAAGGATTCACTGTAATTAAGGATTCACTGCACAAGTAGTTGTTGTAACTGTCATTTTTCAGACAGAATGCTGTTACTACAAAAAAAAAATCAAGGTGAAAGCCACCCACTTAACTTCATCCCAGCTGCCCACTGAAGACCAGGATGCCACTATTCAAAATATTTAGTATTAGGTGGCATTAGGATAAAAGCACAACCATTACCAAGTTCTTAGCTGTCATTAACTCCCCAACATTTTCACAAATCAAATCACCAGACTTGAAGTCAGGTCCTCTGAAAGCCAGCCCCTGGATCCACGCACTTACGTTCAGCAGCAATGCCAACTTCAGAAGGTCCTTCCTCCCAACTCCTCCAATTTATCAACATCATGACATCCTCATGTGTTTTCACCAAGCTACCACCTCCTTTCCAGTTAAGCCAACAAATGAAACAGGAACCCAACAGAAAAGATTTCTGTTTCTGCTCAGATCTGGGTCTCCTCAGAAATCTGCTGAATAAGGTCTTAGTGGAAGGAAACCCACACTCGAAGCAAAGAACTGCATCACAACGCAGGGCTCAGTTACAGGTGAAAAACAACTCGGAACCTTATAAATTGAGTGCTTGATACACTTTGTACTTTGTTCTGTATGGAAGGAAGCTAATTTGATAACAACTGTCTTCTCTGACAGGAACACCAACTCACATTTCTTGTTTTATTAAGATGAAAATTTTCTATTACTATCCAATACTGAACTATGAACACCTTTCTTACTCAGGTTAATTTGGAAATTAAGCCAAAAGATGTGCACCACTGATACTTCCTTATCTGTTACACAAGTTATGCAAGTTCTAAAACACATTTTTGTTTAAACTGCCACTTTTATTCACTAAACAGCTTTTTATCCTGGGAAAGATACACATATACATATGAAACCAGTTAAAATCTGTCCTAAACCTACACAGGATTGCTAAGAAATCTCCTGAGAACAATCTTTGAATTAGTAACATCAAACAACTTTATGTACACTGTACAAATCACATTTTCAATCAAGAAGTCATGCAGCCAGGAAAAGTTTTGTGTATTTACAGAATTATACTCTAATAGAGTTCACAGCTCCATGAGAGAATTATTAATTTATCATACTTGAGCTAGTTTGCTCTTAAAAAACAAACATGCGTTTCCCCCCTATAGTGTGCTGCAACATCAAAACCAGTGCCTGCAGGCAAGACTCCAACCTTGATGAACGCACCTAGCAACAACCCTACTTGATACAGGAAAGCACTAGGCAGCAAAACAAACACAAACAGCTTCAAGATCAATAAATCTCAACTGAGATTTCCATATGGCCAACACATCAGAACAGACACCTTATGGGACACGGCGGCAGCATGAGAGAAGTGCAATTGCTGTAATTTAGGGCCGATCCACAGCTAGGAAGGAGCATCAAGTCATCGCTCTGAAGAAGCATGAAGGGAAATCTCAGCACTGAGAGCAACAGAGATAATTCCTGTGATTCAATGAGTTCTTTGAACAGCTGGGTAGAATCACACAGGGAATACACGAGGAGCAGTAGGAGGTTATTTTTGACTCACATCATTAGCTCCATCTGCATTATTTCATACAGACTCATTTACTGAGCCACCTTCAACTAACACACACATATTCAGTACTTCACATACTGTCTGTAATTTTCCATATTAAACTCAAATTCAAATCTCTAAACTTCGAAAACATTAGAGATCTTTTCTTAGTTGATGGGTCATGAAAATCATTACTATTCAGCAATGAAGAACAGCACTCTTTCTCCAATCTTACCCTTTTGGCACATCATCAGCCCAAGCTCATCATCCAGACTTCAAACCTGTAACTGCTTTGGGTTTGTTTCTCTGACAGCTGGGGTTGAACACCACCACCATGGGCTCCAAGGGTTGCCCTCTTTGGAGGTGACTGCTGGGGCAGACTGAAGAAATAAGTAGCAGCACCTCATCAATTCAGGAGAGACTTTAGCAATCTGCATTTGATCTTTACTTCCTTCCTTCTGTAACATGGTGGGAAATTAAACATTTCAGTATCTTAATATTGAATTAAATATTTAAATGTAAGCCTTGGACTTTTCAGACTACAAGGAAGTATGACATTTTACTAGTACTTGAATTGAAGTGAGGTCGAAATCCACTCACAAGTAACATGGACTTAGGAATATTCAAATATAAGGTGCCTCTGATGCAAGGGCTGCCACTCAGCCTCTCCCTGCCACGAGTTCCCTGGAGTGAACAGAGAAGTCCTTTCCCCCTTTAACAAACTGAATATAGCAACCAAAAACAACTATCTATTCCTTTCAAAGAAAGTGGCCAAAAACAATGGAAACAGTGAAAGTTGCTGTCACTCCACTTACATAATTTTTACTCACTAAGCTACTATTGTATAGTTAAGCATATTCAGAAAAGGTCTGTAAAAGAAATGCCATTTGCCACTGAGACTAAGAGAATGAAATCACTTGCAACATTTTAGAACAACATGGGTATAAATTTAAAGGGTACAGCATTCAGCTGAACAGTGTCTGAACTGTAAGTATTTCTAAGAGCATATATATGAATCACAAGCTTAAACAGAAAAGCTGCAACTTTGTTAAAAAAAGTATATCAAAATTAAGTTAAACTGCATTTGCCATTTGCCTCTGTCCTGAACAGTCTGTAGCTGTAAGCAGGACAGCACCTGCAGTTTCAAATTTAAGTGAATATTACCTTGGAGCTAAAGCAGATTACTGCTTTAAATTGGATCACTGGAGGAATTACAGCAGTGTACAGACCTTAAAGCCACATGCATCCCCCACAGTGAAGAAAATGTTGCACCTTTTCTGAATTACACCACCGATATCTATTTGTTGATCTATCCTGACTAAACCACCCGGATACCAAGCAGTTCTACCAAAATATTTATAGGCAATAAACATTTGTAGCAACAGTATAAAAGCTGCAAGTGAACTCATGGCATATTTATTAAGGAAAATGTTGAAAAAGAACTACAGTAAATCTCAATGAGTATGGCCTGAACAGTTCTGCAAGCTACGCTTTCAAAGGACCACTAGCTTATCTGGTCAGTTTTCTAATAGCTGGCATAATTAACAAACTCCTTCAGTGCAAACTTTACCTTCAAGTTTGATTTGGGGAGTGGGAAGCAAAGAGATCTTCCCCTCTTTTCTCCTCAACACTTGTCCCAAGTCCATAATTCTTAAAAATTAATTCTGCTTTAGCATACATACATCGTTGCCGTGAGTTTATTCTTCTGGTTTTCAAGTTTAATTAGAAGTTTCATCATTTCAAGAGAAAATTTCCTAGGTCTGGAAAGACTAGAGCTACAAAAGAAGAAACTTTTGAGATCTGCAGTCACTGGGTAATTTAAATACCGAGTTTCTCAGGTGAAAATGTAATTTTGACAGCTCAACTCTTCAATAAAATCCATGTATGGATATACATAAAAAAGTTATCAGAAGTTGCTACATACGCTTACGCTCTGTCATCGTTTGTCTGCTTAAAATACACAAGTAAATAAACTTACAAACTCGTATCTTAAACATTCCCTAGTTTCTTCTTTTCAGATATTTGTAAAAATCCCGAGATAACTGAAAGGAGTTTCTCTTACCAGCAAGCAGTCCAGCAGCTGTCCTCTGCACTTGCTTTTGTTACCATGAGGTAGCGAGGCAGTTCTTAATAACTGAGACCCTATCTACAAGGGAAGTCCTGACAAATGAACTATTTTGTCTAAAATCTAAAAAAAGTCTCCAAGGGCTTTTCAAACTGTTATCAAAAGATTAACATATCAAAGAAAATTTGGCACTGCTTGGAAGGAATGCTGCTGCTTTTTTTTTTTTTCCCTCTTCCCTCCAGTGTGGCGGAACAATGCAGGCCTGTGCCGGGCTCCAGCTCCTGCTATTCCAGCCCCAAGCGCCTCTCCGGGAGCCTGCAGACGGCTTCAGGTCTGTGCACAGCTCCTGGCACCACCCGCCCAGCCAAAACCAGATGTGCTTCTGGGCAAACCCTTCCCCGGATTTACAGCTGTTGCGAGTGAAGACAGCAACGCTCGTTTTGAGGAGGGAATAGATGATAAATGCGGCAGTTAATACATACACACATTTCTCACTCTCAGCATTTTACAGTTTATCACAGAGGATAATGAAGCAATCACATACACCAAATTAGACAACTTTTAGAGATCAAGTGCTACAGAGCTAAAAAAGCGAACTCGATCACCATCTGAACACTGCAGAAACAAGTTACTTTTCTGTACAAGACAGGGATCACCCAGCTCTGCTTCAGTAAGAACACACAGGGCAAAGGAAAAGATCTAGCGAGGCAGGCAGGGAAAGCAGGAGACACGCACAAGAGGGGCCAAGTTTAAAAACCATCTATGTGCAAAGATTAATGCAAGTCAATCTTCCTCAGCTCCCTACATAATCACTGTCATTAAATAAGCCAAGCACCATATAACCTTCTAGGAAGGTTAATTCTCTTCCAGGAAGATAATTAAGACCAAGAAAACCAACTGACCTGTCTAGAAAAAGATCATGGTATAGATCAAACACGAATCAAATTCCTGAAATCTGATCTAGTGTCTTACTAAGTGACTGTCTGGCTCTCCTGGGTACCTTGGTATCTGTGAGGGTATAAATGGCATTATGGTATCTTTAAGGCCTGCTGAAAGACTAAAAATCCTTTTCCAGAAGTTATTACAACAAATATATCCTCCATTAAGAGACACTTTACAGCTCTGGAGTTGAAAATTAAGTTTCTAAATAGCTTGATGTTATTACAAGTCTTTCAGGTTTCTGAATTAAAAAATACCTTGAACAGTTATTCTTAACTGCAGAGAGTGCCTGCTGCATAGCAGACAGACATCGTCTTCAACTGTATCCTGACTAGCTGTCAAAACACAGAAAAACCATGTTTTGTTTTGAAACTAGAAAGCCAAATATTACTTCAGTCACTCAGAAATTAAATATTTCTGCACTTTAGAGTGCAGAATCCTTTACCACAAGAAGGAATCTACCTCACAAGGTAACAGACCTTACAAAGGCCCTGTTTACCGCCTGGGCTTATTCTTGTTCCAGTAACACACAATTCCCACACACTTCATTTTTTTTTGCACATTATGGTTAAAATTTTCGGCATTCATGGAATGGACGTACAGGAGGTAAGCAAGTTGCTTACTTATTTTACATATACAAAATGCCAACTAATGCTCAATCTCTGCCATGCTGGCAGTTATGAAATTAAAAATTGAAGAAGTACTCAAACTAGATGAGCAGTAACCGGCCAGGAAGAGATACAAATATATCTTCTCGGAATATATTCAATTTCAAAATACATCCGATGTCTTACAAAAGATGAAAACACAGCCTGGGCTACAGCTGACCATCAGCAGAAGAGGATGGCAGTTAATTTTACAAAGGAACTGACAGAGGAAATGTGTATTCTTTTGCCCTGCCACAGAAGCCAGCTTTTCACATCACCCTACAAGGGCTGTGCATCAGGTGCTGCATGGGAGCACTTGGTACATCCAAGGAGATGGTACTTTGGAAGACAGTTCTGTGCTCATACCTCAGGCCCAATGCCAAAAGTTGCTTGAAATATTAAATGTATTTCAAAATTTGAATGTTATAATCTGTCCATATGCATATAAAACAAAGTACCTCTTATCTAACTACCAGCAATAAAAAAAACAATGAAAATGCTTCTTCAAAATTATTCCAGAAAGATTAAGAATTTTTTTTCGGCAGGAAAAAAAAAAAAAAAAAAGGATAAAAATCTGTTCTTGACCCAAGATCTCCTTTGCCATCCTGCTAATGAGACCTCCTTGTCTACACAAAACTTGGCAGCACTGACCATGCAAAGTTGCATTCAATACATCCCTTTCAACGTGTACGTAATATTTAACCTGATGTCAGAATTGCCAGCAGCCAAGGAAAGAAGTTCTAGGTATAGCTTAAGCAACTACGCTCTAGAAAAAGCACACTTTTAAATGGAGCTATAAAAATAGAAGGAAAAGTCTTATCAGCTATTACTACTTGAGCTTGCAGCTCCTGCCCATGCCAACTGCCAATGAGTTCCTCATACAATACCTGAAAAGCTGAATCTAAAAATTGACTTCATTTAAAATGTACTGTATCAATAAAAAAAACGGACAAGGAGACAAAGGTAAGAAGACGTAAGGATCAGAAAAAAATAAAGAAGATTTAGGAGCACGTTCTTCTCAAACCATATCACATAACACACTGCACATGTCAAAAATCAATCACCAAAAAAATAGCAAACTTGAACAGAACATTTTAAGCTTTTAAGAGCTGAAACCAAAGCTTCTGCCCACAGTGTCTTGGACATAAGTCCCATATGTACTTTCCAGTTCTTCTCCTTTATGTGAGAGATCCTATTTCAGCATCTATAAAAATAATGTACTATTTTCCAAAATTTCTCCACTGGCTACTTTTGAAACAGATTGGCAGAACCTGCAGCCACTCAAAATGAAAAAATGACCATTTTTAAATAGACTTGCAATTAAAAAAGCCAGGAGTCTATTTTAAAGGCTATAAGAACACTTTGCTAAAATCCACATCATAACATCTTGTCTCCAAACAGTCTGTTATCAGGATTCACCACCCCTCACTCATTAGTCTCGATACCTCCTCAAAGGAAAGGGTTTCCAAAGTTCCTTTTTATGGATTCTCACAGTCTTCAAGGAGCTTCTGTACACAAGTGTGCCTGAACTCGGCATTTTTGCTTCTCTGATGTGGACCACTGCTGCAGTGACAACTTCCACTTGGTATCTAGGACCAGAGCCATGGTTTGTGGCAGATGGGATTACACTACACCCTGGACTCGAGGGATCCATCCATCCAAGCTGCAGCACCACGCCAGAGACCTCTCACACCACCTGGCAAGCTGGACACCATGTGCGAGAGCCGGTCTTTGCCTGCCCCCAAAACACAAAAACCATCTCACTCAAAGACCACTTCAAAACTGAAACAGATCGCTCTATACCTGATACATAACTTAGCCAAAAGTCTGGGGATATCACATTTTTGTGAGCATAAAAAAAACAAAGGTTACCACGTTTTACTTCAACATACACTACAATGAGCTTACATGTGTAATTCAAATTTATTTGTAAAGCTTTCGGTATTATTTTAACATATTGATATTTTTACAAATTTGTAGTCCACATTACAAACACAAAAGATAACTCTCCTCGAGAGGCACCCTCAAACTGAGAAACACACCTTACATGAATGGAAGCTGATGCAATTTACAGTTCTCCAGTAGCTTGTGGCTGAACCCTTAAACACAAAGTTACCCAAACATTTATTGTATATTATGTGGATAAGACATACAAGCTAAAAGAACTATGGAAGATCAAAAATTCTCCAGCTACATTTTGAAAGGAGTTAAGGTTATAATTTGTACTACAAACAAAGCTTAACACTTTAGTCAACTCACCAAGCTCTAACAATAAGAATGACATAATAGTTTAATGAATACATGGAAATTTTACAAGTACACGAGCTAAATTTTAACAAAGCCCTCCACTCAATACCTATTTTATCACTTCCCATCTTGGGCTTTCTGTTATAATACAAGCTTTTGTTTCTGTGTTTAGGCTTAAGGAAGACCATTGTATCCAACAATCACCAAACCAAAATTGTATTTACATTTGTAGAGTGTATTCTTTGTAAAGTATACTTTTTGCAGGCTGTAATAGCAATTGCAATGTTTATAGTAGAAAACATGCTACATTAAGGAAAGATAATTCTACGTTTAACAATAAACTCAGTATCACAATTCATCATGATAACAAAATACTATAGTCAATACTATGCTCAAAACTTACGTTCTAACTAAAAATTTGTTATTTATGTAACAGCACATGCACAAGTTGCAAGACATGTTAGAAGCAAATTTAGGAAAGCAGTCGGTCATATCAAGGACAACTAGTCAAGCACTTCACCACCTCACCTTCCCGGCATCTCATTTATCTTACTTCAAGCAGCAGCTATTTAATTAATGAAGATTTTCAAATGATAAATCAAGCACCAAAAGTCAAAATTACCCAAAGCTCGTTCCCGCTCTCAGCCACACAAAAATACAATCGTTCCTTGTTTCCTTTTTAGTTTTCTGGATCTCCTACCTCGCTGCCATGAGGGAAAGAAGACCTGTTCCACAGTAAGGGAATCCAAAAAAGTATACATTTATTTTAGATGCTTATTGTTTCTGTCCTCTCTTGGAAGAGTATACCAGACATTTGGGTTAGAATTCACAGACTTTGACAACAGGGACAATTAAATGTTTTATTTATTCTTGGAAGAGAAAGTTAAACCGTTTCAAATACCTTGGGTAAGGCACAGCGCCATTACACCCAGCGTGAATTTTCAATAGCTGAGCATCAAAGCTGTTTCCAAGAAGACGTTCCTTTCTCACATGGGGCATGAACTTTACTCAGTCCTTCTATTTGATTAAATAACCAGGACTATTGTGGTTAGATAATGGAGATGGCAAAGATGCCCCATCCCAGCACCAAGAGAACCACAAGTATTCTAGCCGAGAACTGGGAGTCTGAAGACCCAGATCCAGCAACAATGGGTCCTTTCAAGGAAGCATTTCCCCTCAGGGGCTGTGCCAAGAGCCCAACCTTTCCTGTGTGGCTGCCGCCTTATTGTGTGATGTAGAGTATCTGCTTCCTGGGATATATTTGCTTTTGTAGTATGGATGCTCAGTGAAAGGAGGCAATGACTTTTTTTCCTCTTCCTCTAAATTCTTGGAAAATATTTTTGAGGTTAACACAAGAACATTTGAATCAAATTTCTGTTCGCCTACAAGGAGATCATCAGCACAACCACACTAATCACAAGAGATGAACTTTCCTCTGAAGTTTAGACATTTAACTTTTGGTTCCTCAAAAGCACACATAGCTGGCATACAGCTACGATTACAGACAACCAGTCATACTCATCATAAGCAAGCTATCTGCTTGAGCATCTTTCTTTTCTTTCTCATTGTAAGTATGACTTAAGACCTTTCGTTGCTTTAAGCCGAGCATTCTGAGACACAGCAGCAGTATTTATTCACACTTTTCTGAAGCCACGATGAAGAACTTAGATTCTTAAAGTTCAACTATGCGACTGCTAAACGCACACACATCAGGTATCTTCCAGATTAACAGAAATAGCACCAAATTTTACTCACTTCTAAAAATTTGCTCTGTAAGAAGGTCTATACATGCAAGTAGACTCAGCACTTAAACCTGGGTTTCCTAATGTTTACTGAAAGTATAATTTTTTTAGGCAGTCATAATAAATTGATACAAAGCTTTAAGTATGTGGCACATTCACTTTACTTATATCAGAAACACTTCAAGGAAAGAGCTCTTCTTGTGTGCAACCTCCCCACCAACCAATAGTAATACTATGCATGGCAGAAATTATTAAAACTCTAAATACCATATAACAACACTAAAAATTGAAGTTAAGAGGTTGTATCAAAGAATTAAGCACAATTTAAGACGTCAAGCAGGACAATTTATTTGCCTTGATCAAATTCTATTAACTGAAGTAAGTAACAGAAAAGTCTGCAAACAAGTTCCATTCAGAGATGAGACTGTTGTAGAAGACGATTTTCTTACGCACAGGAATTTATACAACCTGACAGCTTAGCTCCTGAAAATGATTCATTTACTCTCACAACTACCATATGAGGTAAGATGAGAAAACCAAGGGGGAAAAGTTCCACTTTCCATGGCCATGAACAGAAGTTTGACAAAGCCAAGAAGAGAACACACGTTCAGGATGGTAGCATTTAACTCAATGCCTCCACGCCTGTAATGTAAACCTTGGCCCCCATCCATCTAGCTACTATGTCCCAATCATTCAGAACAGGCCTACAAACCCAGAAGAGCTTCAGTAATTTAGTAAACAGTTATCCCTAAGAGAAGGACTTCCACAGTCCATGAAATTAAATGAACTCACAGCAGCCTGCTACAATACATTTCATCATTGCCTGAAATAGCTCAGCCCAAATGATCCTTCACAGCGCTTCTGTACCTCTTGGGAGTGATTTGCACAGCATCAGCAGTGGAAGACAGCTTCAGGAGAATGGAAATAGACTCTGCAAAAATCTGACACATGATCTCCCTTCAACCGCTGCAATCTTCTCAGCGCTGATAGGTCAGGAAAGGTCTTCGGGCTCTCTTCTTCCAGTAAGCATTAGCTTTTGGCTATCACTCCATTTATAGTTAATATTCATTTTGTAAACTTGACTAAAAGGAGAAAGTCTCCTTTACCATATCACGTCTAGCACAATATTTACAGCATTTGAGCTACCATTTTTAGAATTATTTTTTTTCTTTCCTAGCCTATAAACATTTTTAAAGTGGTAGTAAGAGATTTAACTGTATCTGTCTTCTTTGAGAGGAAAGTTGGTTTTCTTAAAACCAAGACTGAAATGTCGTTAAGTAAGTACATTAAACATATCAAGGAGCACTCTTTCCCCAAGTCTTGACCTCAATAACTGGTATACCACCGTCTAGCCAAATATTCAGAAATAGCCTCTTCTTAGATACCTTTGGTCCAGATGCTCTGGTCAGATTTCCACATCTGCCTTGTTTTTTCTTAAATGTTAGGCGAAAATAGAGGTCAGCTTTCTAAAGCACCGTTAAGGACTGCCACCATCCTCCACATACATTACATGCATTAAGTAGCTTTTACACTGTACCCTTTGAATGGAAGTAATCGAAGAATAGAAAGCCTGGCTGAAGGCTAATAGAGCCAAAGTCCCCAAAAAGGTCAGATCAAATGTACGCTTAAGCCCAGCATCCTGAAGAGCAGCAGTCAAGGAGACATCACGACTAGAGCTGTATAATACTTCCCAGTAGATTCTCTCCAATCCCAGTGACTTGCAGTCCACGGGTTTCGTTATTTAACGTTATTTAACACGAAGTGGATTTTTCTTTTTTTTTTATTTTTAATTATTTTGGGGCACATTTTAAGCTTGCCAACACCCCTTCATGGGGAAGGACTTTCTTCCCCCCCCCCTTATTTTGACCCTCCATTTACTAGTTTCAGCTGAAGCCTCCTACTTCTTCTATTTGAAGGGACAGTGAAGTCCTGCTTTATTTACTCCTCTCAGCCACGTGTGATTCTTTTATAAACTGCTTTATCCCCCACCCTTCAGTCCCCTCCTGGCCATGCAGAAATGACTAACAGCATCCCTTAGAGAGGTCATTTCATACTTCTTATCATCCTTGTCAGCACTTCTCAGTTCTGCAATGTATCTTTCTTACTACATCTCGTCCCCCATAAGAATTTGCATATGGCCAATAACAGACTAATGCCACAAATAAATTAGAAAATAATACACTACAAAAATAGCTAATTAAGATCAGCTAAAAATCATTTTTCAAGAGCAGAAGTGTCTGTTTTCTCTCATACATGCTCAGTCTTTACAGGCAAGTAGAAGAGAAGTCACATGTTCCTAGAAGCACCTGCTGGTTACATTAAGTGCTGATGTTTGAAAAAAAAAAATCACCTGTGGAATAGAAGCATTAAATACCATTACATATATTACAAAAAAATATATTCCGTGTGGACATGGTTCTGGCCAACTGGCTCCAGGCGGCCCTGCCTGAGCAGGGGGGATGGACAAGATGACCTCCAGAGGGCCCTCCCAACCTCAACTATACTGTGAGTCTGTGATTCCACTCACCATACACAAAGTACGTTTTCATGAAAGAACATTCAAACAATGGTGGCTTGCAAGATGAGAGATGTAACAAACATCTCTGTTGTAAACAATGTTTACATGTAAAATGTTGTAAACAAACATTTTAATGACTTTTCATAAGTCATCAAGTAATTAAACTGACAATTACATAGGCACCGAATACCTCATCATTAAGTCCCAGATCCCTGAAACATCTGTAGAACACGAAAAGCTCGCACCAGGACTATCCATCCCCACTTGCCATTTCTGATGAGCAGGAATCTTTCTGGATTTCTGGTTTATAGGATGAAGCTAACTCTTCTATTCCAGATGGTGCCTCAGCATTCAAATCCCCAGCCTGTCTTACACTTCAAACCCCACAGTAAAGGGATCAAGGGTAGAACACAGAATATACCTGAAAACATTTACAAACACAAAGTAAGCATTGGGTTTTTAGCCTGCCTTTCTACACAAAGGAACATTCACAATTTACATTAAAGTAACCACAGGACAGCTCTGTCAAAATTGACACCTAACCCTGAAGCTTCAAGGGGATCATAAGACTTAAGAATAAATGGAACCCCTCACAGAGGCTCTGCAGAGTCCCAAATGTGTATGCTCCTTACAGAAACCACAGCAGAGTAGCCTGATTCCAGATGCAGAAGGCTTTATCCAAGATACCTAGCAAACCAGTGTGATTAATACAGTTAGAAATCCACATGTGCAAATTACTGACAGACATTAACTTAACTCCCATCTTACCTGCAAGCATACCAACCACCTCACAGAGTTGTTAAAAATGCTTCTGTTTATCAAGGTATAACAAAAGAACTTAGGAAATACCCAACTTAAACACTGTCATAACTCACTGTATGAATATGCACTTTGGTTTCTCCTTGGCCACAGCACTCCGGAAAGGAAATTCACAAGCAATGACTTTATCTGAATGAAAGCAAAACAATCAAAAAAGTTTTGAAAAAGACTGAAGGCCTGAACATTACCTTATTTCTATGGAACATTAAGAAGGAAATCAGCCACAAGTTACTGTATTTTTACTATCTTTCAAGCTGATGTTACAGCTATCAAGCCCATTTTCATTGCTGTTTTTAATAGATACACTACCACACTTTCAAAATTAAGAAATATTAACTTAGCTAAAATCAAAACTAGCATCCAAGGAATAAGGATGTTTCCTGATTGAGGAAAGCATAGATATAAAACACATACTTCAGGAATCTAGCAAAGATAAGATGGGAGGATACAGTGAAACACTGAGCAGATGATTCACCACAAAATACTGCCCCATGAACTCAGCTGCCTAGGTATAATTCAATATCCAAAATATCAAAAATTAGTCTCCAAGGAAAATGAGCTTTACAGGAGGTGAAACTACTCCAATTTCGCAGTAAGTCAACAGAAAGCATTTTCTCAGGGTGCACACCAAAATATTCTCAACTTGACACAGCTTCTGTTGACAGTAGCTAATCAACCAGCACAATTACTGTCTGACTATAGTCTATGTAAGTTCTCCTACCACACCTACCAAAGTTACATATAACAAGTGTTACTCAACTTCAGCTGGACAGCTACGGCATTTAATATTCTATTGCTTCCCAGACATTTATGCTATAGGAGGATAACAGCAAGCAGAAGAAGCGGAGGCACTCTACGTCTGTTCCACATGCAAGATGCAGACTAGGCAAATCCAAATTACTTGCACTGGAACATGAGCGAAACGCTCCTATGATCCATTCCACCAATGGAAGATACGCAGACCAGCAATGTCAAGCAAAGAGACAGCAGCAATTAAACACACCGTATAATCACTACTGAAAGGAACATAGGGTAAGAACTGGTGTTACAAATACTACTAGCACACCGGTACCAGCTTGAGGCACAAAAATATCCTTCATAACGCATGCTCAGGATGCAATTATGCCAACGGTCTCGCTACTGACAAAAGCTGTCCCTCTGGGGAAGGAGTGTTGCTGGATAAAGGAAAGGGTGGCAGAGGGAAGAGCGTTACAAGGATACCCGCATTTGCGTGCTACAGAGTAAGGACATTGCTGACAAGACTGTAAGTTACTTCCCAATGTGCTCTCCCCCTACAAAAGGCATACAATTTGTGTGGTGAAACATTTTTGCCTGTTTATTACTATAGTAAAGCTATTTCTGCTGGAAAAGACACGGTCATAAGAAAATGCAATTTATATTTCAAACAAACAAAAAAATTTGTAGATAAGCTAATGAAACTCAGGAAGTCAGGAGCACAAGTACATTTTCAACCAACAGAGATGGCACAACAGGGTTTTTCCAAGTGCTTCTGTTCACTCGGACACATTACACCTGCCTCTGCTCCAGACACATGCCCTTCACCACAGGCTGATCTCACCCAAGCACTAGATAACTGTCGCAGCAGTACAATTGTACAGAATGACAAATAGGCAGAAACTGTGTTTCATCCATACACTGTTGGCATTTAAAGTCTGGCTGTCCAAACTGTAGTCAACACCATTACTCCTTTTCACACCACAGGTCTTCGGTATTGCCAGTATCAAGGCTCAGTAGATTGGCTCTAGCAATAAAGCATGGCTACGATGCAGAAGACTAATGTCAAGACCCTCTCTTGAAACACTACTTAACTTTTTTTAGTCCTTGCCAAATGGACCAACTGAAGATAGGGTTAATCCAAAGAATGCACTCTGCAAGACTGCACATTTGACAGCCCTTTTATGTTCCTGTTTGAATTACCAGTCGGTCTGAAAAGAACTTTTTGCTGGCTTGTCAGATCTGGAGTACAGCACCCTCAGCCAAAGACTGCTCAAGCCAATGGAACAACCCTTTGAATTCACTGGGCTTTGGATCAAGCCTTCGCAATTTAGTGACAATGGCAGATATGTTAAGATTCCTCTACTCCTCTAAAATAAAAAAAGTTCCTCTTTGAGAAACAGAGGTAAGAGAAACTATCCTTCTGCTCAGAGAAAAAATTCTCTTTCAACAGTAAAAGGACTTTTCAGGAAATTCATCTATACTCAAAAGTTACACAGTTCAATAAATACTATTATGGGGTGAAGGTAAAGTCAGGCAGGTAATGCAGCATAACTGCCAACACATCGTATAATCTCCATATTGGAGGTCAACTCTTATCTACATCACTGAACTTTCATCTCCTGCTATCTACTACTGCATTAAATGTG
This sequence comes from Numenius arquata, assembly GCF_964106895.1. NCBI lineage: Eukaryota > Metazoa > Chordata > Aves > Charadriiformes > Scolopacidae > Numenius > Numenius arquata. The sequence continues at coordinate 14,519,565 of NC_133584.1, forward strand.
TCCTCCTGAAGATAAGCTCTTGCTATTGTTGACGTTAAATGCTGTGGCAGATCTGAAGGCCAGAGTTCACAAGGGTTACTGTACTTTTCTTCATTGATTTGGAGACACGGTATGACAGCAAAATGCACAGGATTAATTCAAATGTTTCCACACATTCCAGTTATCTTACAAACCAATCACTGAAATAGAAGGAATGGCTGGATCCTTTGTTTTATCATGCAGTCTACTGCAGGCAAACAAAGCAATTATAAGAGTGCATGAAAATAACGATACATAAAATAGCACAGCTATACTTGCAGTTGGACTTGCCACTTTGAAATCTATCCATCCTCACTTAGGCTCCCTGTACTCATGAACATACCCTGTGTCCTTCAAAAAGATCTTCAAAGCCAAAGGTGGACCTTTCTAAGTATGGATCAGAAGCATTAGGATTACCAACTGAGTCTAAAGGAGTAATCTGAAGCTACTAAGACTACTGAAATGATTGAAAACTCTTCGGTGCGGCTGAGCACAGAGGTTACACACACACCCCTTGCCATCCTGTAGTACCTCCACCACGGAGGTTTACAACTTCCCCGCAGCACAACAGAAGTTGTTCCACCTGCAAGAGGCAACATCCAAAACACTGTATGTTTCCAAAGTGATAGAAGCACCACAGTCCAGTGATTTGAACCTGTGCAAGGTCTAAACTTGCATGATATGACCATGCAATAGACAAAAAGAATCCTCTGTATTTCCTCCTCCTTGGCTCAAACTTGACACAACCTAGAACTAGAATCCTATAAAATGGAATGAAAGGGACATCAATACAGAATGCAGCCTATTCCCCAACCTAAACCAACTATTCTTGTCTTTCTCAACACAAGAATTTGGTCTTAATAGCCACTAATAAAAGACTTCTTAAAGTGCCATTTTTACTGGGAGAAAGTTAAAAGCTTAATTGGTGTTTTCCTTGATGAAACTTAATCCCATCTCAACCTGCCCATCATGGTCATTGAAAACAGCATTTCTTTCTTACAAGTCTTTTAAATATTTGAAATGTCTTACATTCCCCTTAACCCCCTCATCTCTTGCCAAAATAACTCGGATTTTCTTCCATCTTTATGAAGTTGTTTCCTCAAACTCTGATCATTTGCATTTCTCTCCTCTGAACTCTTTCCAAGTGGTCCAAATTCTTCTCGAATTTTGGCACCCAAACTAGATGCTGTCTGCACATTGAAAGTATACCAACAGCAGATAAAGCCGATGGATTTAAACTTTACATCTCACAGACAATACTCCCGTTTAAACATCCCAGTAAGATATTTGCCTTTTCTGCAAACAGCATGACACTGACTCATGTTCAACTTGTGATCCAGTACACCCCCAGGTCCTTTTTCTAGTACCTAACCAGTTATTCCTCACCCTGCATTCGCACAGCTGATAATTCCTGCCTAAGTGCAGTACTCCGCATCTGTCCCTACTGAATGTCAATCTACTCAGGTCATTCTGAACTCTCATAATGTCCTCCAACACATCGTCCCTGAGAATTTAATAAGCACATTTAATCAGCCAGTTGACTGATGTTTTCATTAAAGGCAACCATACCCAGGACAGAACCCTTCAACATAACCTTTCATTTCAACACCGAATCATTAATTACTGTTGCCTGAATAGGATCATCTACCCAATTTTGCACGTTTCCTAGACTACTTTCCCCAGATCATGTCTCCATCTACTTATGAGGCCATTAAAACATAGAAAACCTTATTAAATAAATAAATCAATCAATCAGGAGACAAGACCTCCCCTGCTCCTGGAATAGGCACAAAGCATTCTGCTCTGCAGTAAAAAGGTATTAGACTTTGGACACAATTAGTTTTCCCACAAATCACTTCATGCTCTTATTCTTCTCGTAGTTATCTTCCAAGCACTTGAAAATAGAATGTTTGCTTATTAATCTCAACTGATGGAAAAAACTGAGATAAAGTGACCTGTCAGACTTCAACTCCTCTTCCTCAGCTCTCTTCCATTATAACTCTCTGAAAACTCATCTTTTGCCAGTCTTCTAGTACTTCTGACTATCTCTAGATAATAATTTTGCTGTTTTGAGAATAGCACAGTGAAGCTTGTCAGGGCCAGCTGATACAGGAACATCTAGTAGAAGAACACTCTAGTGTAAAATACTACCGTATCACAAGTATTAATAACATTAAGCACCTGCACCATGTTAGAGAAGGCAAGCAAAAGAGGCACTGAGCATTTTAAATCTTCTGTGGATACATATGTTCTTCACTGAATCAAGTGAGACATTTCCTAATCTCCCCCCTGCTATTAACCTACTTCTACAGGAACCTTGCTAGTTGCAATTCCATTTGCACTTTGGCCTTTCCAATACCTGCCTCCACTATTCTTTTATACGTGTTGATCTTAATGTGACTTGCAAGCTCTACATATTTTTTTCCTGCATCCAAAGTCAGCAAAAACTTGCGATATAAGTTGGACTTACTACTTTATCTATTTCTCAAAAGACTCCCCATTTTGCGGTTCTATCCTGTGTTGTCCTATCCTTTATAAGGATCACAAGCTCTGATTTCAGAGCCATTGCCATTTATCACCTTTCATTTTGACATCCTCTAGCTGGAATAAAATCTAAAGGAGTTGCCATTTTTGTTGCTGTATGTACCCTCTAAACTGAAAATGTCACCATCACATAACTTTGATAAAGGTCAAAAAAGAAAGAGTTAGGCATTTTGATTTTGAAGGATGGGTCTTTTGGTCTTAAATACCACATAAAATCTCAATTCAACTAAAGAAGTAATGGACTTGCTACCATTTCCAGTACCTGGTCCTCTTCCAAAGAGCTGCTTTGAAATGAACAATGCAATGCCACAATTCTAATAAACCAGAACGACAAAAAAAGAGCTAAACTCCTTCAAAGGGAAAATACAGAACGAATGCAAAATGCAGCTAATTCTGGTAGGACTGATAGGATTACAAACATGACTGACATTGCACCACTTCAGGGCACGCAACTAGACTCCATGGCCATGGAGACCCCTTCTCAATCCCAGCCCATGCACAGAGCTCCAGGCACATGGTGCTGAAGTTACGCATTTTAGAAAAGGAGCAGCAACATACAGCACTCAGATTCTTGTGCAGACCACATCCTTAGCTCCTGAACAGTAACACTGTGAATTATCTATCCTTTATTTATTTAAGTCTGCCTTTCAGCTACCAAATATTCAAGTTTATTTCAATCAGGAATAAAGGTGTCAGACTTGAGGTTACAATACAACTACAGTTTACTACAAACTGAACTTTTGTTCTCTGCTAAGCAGATTATTTAACAAAGGAAGTTGCTTTTTTTATGAATGAAAACTATTTTTAGCTCATTGTGTAACAGTGAAAGGGACACATTTTAGCATTACTGTTGGTTTTTTTGGTTTTGTTTTTTTTTTTTTAATGTCTAATTGGAAAATGAGGATTTTTGAACTAGGATTTGTTTTGTATGAACTCTCCCATGCTAAACATAACCAGATGCAAGCAATAGTCGTAATGTTGGGTTTTTTTCACCGCTGAAAGAACACAAAATCTACTACTTTGCACAATACCATGCATACTAACCCAAAGCAGGCATGGCCATACTGGATGCCATGCTGTGGAGACCAGTAAGCCCTGCTGAAAAAAGCATACACTTACATACACACTCAGTTCTCCAATGCAAGTTGTTACAACATTCAAAAGGTGAGTCTAAACGTACACTGAAGAAGCATACATTTTCACATTATGCTGATACTGGTTGGGCATTAAGAAAATTAAACCTAAGGAAATTTCCAAAACCCACAGTTTTAGAAGAATTAACTAAAGGACTTTGTTTCACAAGGTATTAAAGGAATGCAACCTCTTCCCTCCATGGCAGCTACCATCAAGTTCCACCTGGTCCCACTCAACTCAGACATTTTTCACACCAGAAGTAATAATTCCTACAACAGACCTTGGACAAGCTAAATCAGAGTAATCCACTGTTGGTATTTTACAGAAGTAAAGCAAACAGTATCTGAAGGTTCCCAGAAAAAGGAACAAAGGTGTAATAGTTAAGATCCTTGATGAAAACCTAGCCTTTCCATGTCAGCCCCCAGTTCTAGTACAGATTTCTTCTATGACCTGGGCAACCCACTTGGACCTGGCTTTAACAATAAAAATTCTCCCAAAGAATAAACAGAATTTGTCTCCATACCACTGAAAATCTGCATGTTGTTGACTGATTTATACTCCACACAGAAGACAGTGAGAATACTACCTCCTCAAGGCAAATGAGAAAAATTAATCCGCGGGCTCCATGTCAACACCGTTTTTTTTTTATATTATTATTTCTTTTTAAAAATAATTTATTAGGACCACAGCAAAACAGCTTGTCTGATGCACCATGCCTGTCACATGGCACACAAGCAGAAGAGGACTGAATCACCAAGTTTCTCAACCATACTCAGCCATCATGATGCAACTTCCCTCCCTGCTAGGCAGCCCCCACACTCCCCTGCCAGGAATCGCATGCTGCCTGACCAGGCAGCTAGGACCTTTCATCCCTCTCTCTTCAGGTTAGGGATGAATTAGTGCCCGCCCGAGCCATCACACCCTTCCTAGAGGAGAAAGAGATGAATGAAAAAAAAATTTAAAAATCTAGGAACAGATACTTGATTCTAGAAGACAACTAACAAAAAAAATAAGGGGTGAGAGCATATTGAGCCGGAAGTCTAAACAGCACCACTGGAACAGACCAAAAGAAGCACCTAGAACAGCACCACTGCTCATGGAGATGTTGAGGAAGGCAGCAGCTGCTGCCCAGAGGCTCCCCTGGATACAAAGTCTGCAGAACTGCTCAGATTCCTTTCACTGCTTCTTCCTCCTTGTGGCACAGACAGTCAGCTTTGGCCAAAACCAGAGTTAACAAGACCTCTCTTATCCATTTTCTGAAACACTTTAAAAGCTGAGTATTTAGGAGCACGTCAGTCTTTCCTGTCTGACCTAGGCACTCACACTGGAACGTTCCATCCTGCCAGAAGGCAGTGTTCTTCCTTGCAGGGGACTACACCAACAATATACATCATTTTTAGTTCACCAAGCCACTGCATCAATAGGCTTCTTAGAAGTCAGGAGAGTTAAGTCAGTTTCCAAGTCAATGATACAGTTCAAAGATTACATAGTACATCTTCTTTAAACTTCCTAAAGCTGTTTTTGTAATTAGCCATTAAGAAAAAGTAGCTAACAAAACTAGCAATATGTGGCCCCTACTGTCACACTACCTACCAAGACAAACATTCTCAATGCAAATGCAGTCAAGATCTATTGCTGTCACCAATGACACTGCTACATGGACATTAAGTTTATGAGGGCCTGACTCATACCATAGAGTATATTTAAATGATGCCAAGAAAAGCTGTTTCTCCACAGGTTCAAGAACATCAGTATTCTACAGGAGATAATAATGTTGTACAAAAGCCAGTTTTACTTTAATAAAAGGTAAAAGAAGCAACTCTTTCAGATATGATGGAAGTGATGGCAGAAAAATATAGCTAACCTGTCTGAAGAGCCAGTGTGTGGACAAATCCCATACATACAATGGCTGAGTCACCTACAATAAAAAAAAAATACAGTCAGAGGAATGAATAGGCTAAATGAAACTTAAGCTTAATTGCCCTAGCTAAGAAAATACTGTACAGTTCTAGTTAGTGCACAGAGCAGAGAAAACATATTAATGAGTTCTAAAACTGGAACTAAATTCTCAGGAAGCCCAGATGAAGAGGAAGCAGTGTGGACAGACAACTATCAGCGCTCATGTTAGAACAGTTTGGAGTTAACCATCTCCCATCACTGCAGGCTACACTATCTCAGCTGGGGGAGACAACAGCTTCTTGCAGGGCTTCAAAAGGCTCCTCCAACCACAGCACCTGCAGGGACACACAGATCCTGGCCTGCAAGCCGGAGCAGTAGTGGCCAGAGTGAGCTTTTAGAAACAATGCTGCAGATACTTAAGTTCTTCCTCTTTACCTTAAGTGTCAACGCAGTTTTTAATTGAACAATTCTGTTACAATTCTCGGTGCTTAATTCACTTAACAGTAGCTTATCCCTGGAGCAAGCACAAACAAGCCCCTCTTTGGGAGGAACGGTGCAGTGGGGGGTCACCATCCCTGCACTCAGCTGATAGAAGAGGGCTCTATAACCTTTGCCAACAGCAGCACAACACACTGACTCATCTGCTGAAAAATGGATGAGAGGCAGCCAGCCCTGGTCTCGTGCTCCGCCGGGACGGTTTCCCTCCGTCACACCAGCGCGAACATTTCCCTCCGACCCCAACGCTACGACACGGAGTGACGTGTGCCCAAGCACCCAAACGCTCGACGCGCCGGGGTTCGGTAACCAGAACCGAAAGCCGGGCAGAGCGGGCGGAAGAAGCGCTGTGGGGCTTCTGCCCGAGCCGCTGAAGGCGCCACCGAGAGCCCGGGAGGGGGGCAGAGGGGCGCTGCGGGAACCCCCGGGACGGCGCCGCACGTGTCCGGAGACCGGCGGACCCTGGGAGCCGCGCAGGCTGCGCACACGCTCACGGCCGCAGGCCCGCCCCTTCCCCGGGCGGCGGAACCGGCTCCGGGCAAGGCGAGGGGCCGCCACTCACAGCGGCGGCCCCGCCACGACCCCCGCGCTCGGGCCGCGCCGCCCCGCGGACGGAGAAGAGGCTGGCGCGGCTGAAGGACGCTGCGGGCGGCCGCGCCGAGCCTGAGGGCGCCGCCGGAGGCCTGGCTCGACCCTGCCCGGCGCGGCGCGGCCCGCGGCCCCTCCCTCACCTGCCGGGCCGGGCCGGGCCGGGCCCGCCACCCCGCGGCCCCACTCACCGGCGGCGCCCTCAGCTGAGCCCCATGGCGGCGGGGCGGGCGCGGGACCGGAGCGGGACCGGCTCTCCCCCGCCCCACCCCGCCCGCCCGGCGGCGCGACCGCGGCTGCCTCGTGAGGCGCGACCGGATCCGCCGCCAACCGGCTGCACGCGCCGGCCGCGCTGGGCGGGGGCAGGGAGGGGCGCGGAAGTGACGTCGCCGTGACACCGCCCCCTCCCCCCCCCCCTCCGCCGGAAGACCGAGGTGCAGCGCGGCTGCGGGGTTGGGTGGGGCAGGCGGGGGGCGGGGCCTCGCGTGGGCAGGGGGCGGGGCTTGGGCAGGGGCGGGGTCATCTGGGGACAGAGGGGGGACACGGAGGGGGCATAGCTATGGGGGGCATGGCTGTGGGTAGACATGGCTATAAGGGACATGGCTGTGGGGAACGCAGCTGTGGGGGGACATGGCTATGAGGGACATGGCCGTGGGGGGACATGGCGAGGGGGGCACATGGATGTGTGGGACGTGGCCATAGGGGGACATGGCCATGGGGAACATGGCTAGGGGGGCACGTGGCTGTGGGGGGCTCTGTGGGGCAGCACAGGGGTCTCTGGGGGGTGGTTTGGGCAGGGTGGGAGCCCTGCGGGAGCGGGCCTGGGCTCCCTGGGGACCCACAGGCTGTTCCAAGGGTCTGACCGGGGATGGCATTGGACCACGCTCCAGGGTGGGAGCAGAGGCTCGGGGGGGTCCTTGGCCACAAGTGCTGGCTGCAGGGTGTCCTGCAGGCGCTGGGGCTGGACATTACCCTGAAAGCCACAGGGCAGAGATCCCCGTGGGGTCGGGACCAGCTCCTCGAGTCACCCCCATCCTCAGTTGCCAGGGGATGGGGAGCAGCACCGCAGAGGGTACCTGGCCAGGGCCTGAAGCCTCTGTTGGAGGAACTGATCTCATCCAGCACAGGCATCCACACCATGGTGGGCTTGACACTCAACTGTGGCACCCAGGGGAGCAGGCTGCTGCTCTGTCACTGTATATCACCACTGTGATGGGGAGGGTGGGGAAGGGCTCATGGAAACCCCCCCGTAAGAGATAAGCATCCCCCTGCATGCCCCAGAGGGCACCATGCTCCAAGGGACTCCCCCCAGATTCCAATCATTTTCACTACTTCCAGGTAACATATAAAGGTAATCAATATTGTAAGGCCAAAAAAAGACACCTGTGTGAATTCACTAAACATACCCTCAGGTAGATGACAGGTTAAGTCTTCAGATGCCTCAGTTAAAGATTTTGAAGAGGACTGTAAACCATTCGGGCGTCTGTAAACCACAACAGGGTCTATATTTATTTTCACTTAGTACTATTTTTTTTCCCAAGAGTTCTCCTCCCTTGCAGATTAAGGGAGCTGTTGACTGTTAGCTCTCATCGCTTGCAACCCCAGCAGTGACTGAACAGGGGCTACATCCATCTGGCAGAGCATCCCATGGCTCCGGCAGTGCTCTCGGCATCCCAGTGACCCCAGAGCCCCAGGGTGAGTCAGCCCGGCACGGGGAACCAGCAGGAAACTCTGCCAGTAATAAAAAGAAAAGAAAAAAGGCAGAATTTTCTGTTGACCCAATGAGTTCAACTGATTCACTGGGCAGGCACATGACCACTATTTTAAGGGAACAAGAGGACAAGAAAAGGAGAAACAAAACTGCCCTTTTCGGCAGCCGCCCACAGATCGAGTATAACACTGAGCTGCTCTGACTCAAATCAGAATGGCTGCCTTCCACTACTCAAAAAAAAAAAAAAATTAAAACCATCTACTTGCTGTTAATGTGTTAACTCTATTACTGTCACAGCTTAATTCTATGTTGACTGCATCCTTCATTGACCTCCTTCCCGCTTCTGCCAAAGGCTGGGATCAGCCTAGCCAAGCTTCCGTTCCTGCTTACCCGGGAGACAGCAGTTACTGTTTTTTATGTAGTGACTCAACCATTACTTTCCCTGGTCGTCTGGGAATTCAGTGATGCAGCATTTGCTGAGAAATCCATCTAAGGGTTTGATGAGCTTCTCAGGAGATTTTAAAGATAGTTTTGTGTGCAAGTTTTCCAGCCCTAGTTTTAAAGGTGGGTATTAACCACTGGGTTTCATTCACTCTGGTTACACGTGGAGGACAAAAATACTTCTGTTAAATCTGGGGACATCATTCTGTCCATTTTCCAGATGAAGAACAGAAAAATTTACTGAATAATTTCACCTTTTTTTTTTTTTCACTGAAGTGCTATTGTCTCTGTCTAATATCCAACCTAAATCACTGGTTTCCTTGTACCTCAAGGAAAGGGTGGTGATCAGCCGTATATATTTTCACTGAATTTTCCCAGTTCATTACCTGTGTTTCCAAACTGTTGATTTGCCCATTGCTATCAGCTTGCCCAATTTCCACCTATTTATAATTCTTTACAGTTGCCTATACTTCCCCTTTGAGCAGGATGTTTTGTTTCATTTTAAAACCAGAAAAGTTTCCTTTGGTGACATTGAAATCGTGAGCATTTTAGTCATCTAATAACACATTGCTGAAGAACTCGCCCAATTTCCATTCAGATCGTGCTGAAGTATTTCCTCAGGCTCACTTTTGCTCATAACTGCTTTTAGCCTTGCAAGGTTAGCAGCAGTGTCCTCAATAGAGTCATATGAAGGCAGGGAGATTGCAATGGGTACTGTCCTGCCTGGATATTGACAGAAAAATAGAGGCAAAACACCTAAGCAGAAGTAGCAGACATCTATACAGACCCAGAAACATGACTGTGATGAGGAGAAGGCAAAGATGATATTAGTTTTTTTTGAACTAAGCATTGATTTGTAAGATGAGCCTACTATATCACTCAAAGGAAAAATATTATGAAGTTATTAGCGCTATTAAACAGAAGCTCTTATTCTGTCATTCCCTATTTGTAATAAGAGTAAAAAGGTTTGCTTTGATACATACATTTCTACGTTCTTCTTCATAATTTCAACTCATTGCATATTCTAATGTATTATCTTTATCCCTATTAGAAAGTTTCTCTTACACCTAATTGCTTTTCTTTTTCAGTCACTAGCAAATTTGAACTCGTTTACTGCTTTACAAACCTCAAACCGTGCAGGCTTTTATTAATTCAGAGACTAATTTTCTGATTTCTGATTGGGAAAGTTTCCTTTCCCTCCACCCGTCTCCTTAAGCTGTTTCTCAGCTGCTTTCCAGCTCTCTCAGCATCACTCTGGTTGGTACCTCTGGAGGTCCCCGGCAAGCTCGGCTCTCCTGCAGCTCGCTCTCTGGCTGCAGCTTCTCCAGAGAAGAGACGGCTCACAGGATATCATGAGTTCTTTCTCTAGAACACACCTAGAAAGCATGGCATTCGATCCTTTTAAAGCATCAAGTGTTCAACCTGGTAAAAACAAGGAAAAAAAAATTCCAAGTGGAAGTACAGGTACAGTTCTTCTCTGTTCAGTTCACCTTAGTGAGACTGGTTAAGAGGAGGAAATGAGCCAGAGCACACAGTCCAGCACTGCCACTGCTTCTAGAAATGTTATGGCCATTCACAACCAGTGTTATTCCCCCAGTCTTTGCTCAGTAATGTGGGAGCAGGCAAGCAGCTTGGGGCGCGAGGAGAGGAGGAGCAGTAAGCCCTGCAGCCTTTCTTAATAAGCTTCCCACAACTATTTCAATTTCATAGTTCTATATATTTCACCTGAACTGGGTAAAGGTAAAACTTACCAGTTCCTTTACAACTTTGTATGACTAGAACGTTTTAACATGTGACATTTCTCAATTGCTCGCTCTCACCACCTTTTCCCCAGTGTCAAGGGTGTATGCTGTCTTCCGTGTCTGGCTTTGCCCCGCCAAACCCTGCACTCTCCTGGGCAGAGGCACAGATGTGCTGGACGATGTTCATTAGGTGTATGGCATTTAGTGAGTCTCAGGCTGACTAATCACATTTTATGTGCTTTCCCAGACTGACTGTATCCATTCTTATCTCTCATCTTAAATTGTAAATCCATCAGGGCAGGGACTGGCTTTGTTACTTGTTGTATATTACCCAGCTGACAGGGGCCAAGGATTTTACAAGCTTCGGTGGCAAACAGCATAAATATCATTTTGCTTTAAGAACATTTACAAAGTTTTTCTCCTTTGCACATGATTACTAAATAAGCCAGGACAAAAACCTATCTGGAAACCACGTTTGTGTATGAAATCTATCTTGTGCCAAAACTAAGATATCCAAGTAGCAGAGAAAATAAATCAAAACCTACTGTTTATTTATTTAGTCTCTTTAATGTGTATATCTTAGCGTGTTCCACCCTGCCTTTTCTGGTAGGACTGTATAAATATGTGCCTCAGCTCAGAGGAGGTTATGGGACTCACCTGTGCAGTGCACAGACACCCAGCTGGCCAAATCTGGTCCCAGAGACTGCAAGCCCTGTGCCTCTGCTAGCCCTGTGCCACCAAGCCTTCCCCGGGGACAGCCAGGGGGCCTCCTGTGGGACACCTCTGGCCCTGTTTGTTTGACTTTCCTGGCAAGAGTGTTACATGCTTAGGCGATGAAGTCCCCCTGCCCACTCTCTCTAATCCCCATACATCCTTAGGCAAATAAAAAGAGCCTCATAAGAAGAGAAGCTGAGAGTGGATAAGGCTCCATGCCTTTCCCGAGTCACAGAGTGGAAGGAATTGGCTGTGGATGGAACATGATGTTCCTCGTCTTACCTTTATTTGTTTTCCCTGACCTCAGTTGCTTGCAGGCTCTGCCAGCTGAGATTTTCAAGTTCAGTAGGTTGGCAACAGCAATGGCATTGCTGTCACCCCGGGCTCTTGGACATGGGCATGGGATCTGCACGGGAACATCTGACTCTTGAACTGAGTGCCAGAGCTCGTGAATGCACGGACAGGTATATAGTGACCCATGAAATGGTGGCTAGCCATCTGCAATTCCAGTTTCAGTCTTCAAGAAGGTGATTCACATGCAGTTGAAAGCCACAAATCTTTAGAAGTCTCCTTTGAAAGCTCCTTAAACTACTTTGGCAAACCCAAGTTGTTAAACAATTTATGAGCACTTCTCTGCCAGAAGAGCTTGTGAAACAGCTTAAAGAGTAAATTGTACAAAGTGCCCAAGATTGTCACAAATGAAGCCTCTCTTTTCTCTTGTGCCACCCAATTCTTTCCCCCCCCTTTCCCCAGACATCCAGTTCTTCTTGGTTTAAAATAGCCTGGCTAGTTATTTCCATTACAACAGCAGCATATCTAATAAGTCACATGCCTTCAGCAGCAGTCAGAGTGAAAGGGGAATTCATTGCTCCATTTGGTGGAACAAGATCTTAAATAGTCACTTTTTATAGTAAATGGAATGAATGTGCTTTCCCTTTCCACTTGCTAGCCCCACAACTGCCACGAGAAGCAGTAAAGGAGGTCACGCCTATCTCCACGTTACTTCTCAGACCCTTTGAAGACTATTCCTTCCCCAGAAGTTACCATCCCCTCTCCTCTCCTGGCTCCCTGCTGCCACAAAGCCATAATTGAATCACTGTGCAGCTACTTGGCACATCCTTTTTGTTGGTACTTGTCCCTTTTTCCTCCACTCCCCTCTTTATTTTTAATAATGCAGAAGTCTTTCAGTCAATAGGACTGTCAGACTTGCCTAGCCCATATCATACCCACAGAAAGGTGGGATATGAATGCCTTTATCTGCTTTCATGCCTCCACTGTATTATTTCTTAATGCTGCCATGCAGCACACACCCAAAAGCTCAATGATGGATCATCTCCACTAAGGTCACCAGTCTCCTGATGGCTTGCACAGGGCTTGTCATATCCAGCCCCTGGGTTGGGCTGAAGCCCTTGGGCACCACATCAGCACCGGAGAAGGTAAGAGCGGAGCAAAGGCTGCCACACCATGAAGGAGGGTTGAGTTCGATAGCAGTTGACCCAGCCAGAGGGAAAAATTGCCAAGGGCACCCAGCGGGTACCTTCAAAGGCACTGACTTCCCTGGGATGTATTCCAGTTAATTGGGGGAGCTCCACCCACACCAATGGACAGCATAAACGCAACGGTAGGTAAGCTATTTACAGGTAAACTACCCCAGGACAGCTAAGTTAAATAAACTAACTATCTAAACAGAGCTAAAAAAGGCAGGCAAACCTCAAACACAGGACTCTTGAGAAACCATCACTTTTACCTCGCAAAGTACAAGTGGCGAAGGACAAGTGCTTGTGCATTTATTATTTGACTGCAAGGAAGAGGACTGTGAAATGAATCTGCCTCTCGCTGCCTTGAGGACAGATTCAAGCTCTCTGGCAACTTTCCTCACTGGAGGAGGAGATACCCTCTCCAGCTGAAGAATGCACACACTCCGCTAATGGACCTCGCCATCTAGCAGCATGATATTTTGATTTCATATTAGAATTGCTTGAAAATAGGGTCTTTAATACCTCTATTGTTGTATGTTTCTCCCTCAAAGTATGTTTAAAGGACTTAATCAGACTCATTTCCTTAATTTCAAGCATATCTCTGAAAATGTATTATCTCAGGCTGATGGCATCAAAGAGTGAATTAGGAATAAAGCCAAGTGAATAAAAACAAAGATATTTCCTTTCAGTTACTGTGCAGCCTTCACAGGCTGCAGAGCATTAGAGCTGCTGAAATACCACTGGCACATTCTTCAAGACCTGTGAATTAGTGCCCTGCTTTCATACCCTCAGCAGGAATCGAGGACACGATCCCTGTTACCCTCAGCCCGACAAGGGCTGTGCTGTGATGAGCAGCTTTAGATTTGCAGCACCGGAAAAATGTCTTTGAACTATTGCTGTTTGGTTTCCCAGCTTCCAAGACATATTTATCATAGCGAAGTTCCCCTACTGAACCAAAAAAAACCCTGGGTTTGATTTTTATAGCACGTGCAATGCTTGCTTTCACCTTCTGTCCTTAGACGTCTGTTGTAGAGAAGCAGCAGCTCTTGCAGCTGTCCTGGGCCAGGCTGAAGGTCCATGCAGACGACTGTCCCGTCCGTCTCTGACAGGGGCTGACCCAGAGCAGGCAGTATGTCCCAAGCATGCAGTAAGGCATTGAAGCGCACTGAAACCCAGGACGAGGAGACAGCTTGCGTGACCTTCCATAGGGAAATCCAACACAAATCTCCCTGTTACTGCCGTGCCACCGGGGACTACAACATGGGCAGGACTGGGGGCATTTGGCATCCACAGCTTCTCCAGGGGTTCATCACAGACCCCAAACCAAGACACCCCTATCCTGCCAGGGTAAGGAATGACTCCTAACCCTTGCTGTGCCTGGAGACAGGACACAGTTTTAACAGCGTGGTCCAGGGCAGGGCAAGAAGAGTTATCACTGAAGTGACTTATGCAACTCTGTTCTCATAGCATCTCCTGGGAAACTGCCTGGCAGACCGGCAGTCAATGCTGTCACAACAAAGCGGAGGGCCAGGAAACCTTTCTTCTGCTTCATGCTCTCCAGAGCAAGGCTGGGCCATGACTGCTTTCAAAGAGCAGTGCATCTCCTCTCCTTGGCATGGTGCCTTGGAGAAGGAGACTAGGAGGGTTACGCTGTCTGGTCATTTGGCCCACTGTCAGTCATTCTCATTAATAAATTTTACATCTCCGTTATTTCAACTAAATGGGCAAAGTCCACAAGTTTATTACGGTCTGACAAGCCATGCCTCTGCAGTGCCCTGTGCCACCCTGGCGGCTCCCTGTTCACCCCGCAGACTGGCGTCATTGCTGCCATCAGGACCAGCATGCCCAGCCCCACGTGGCCCAGCACCAGCTGGAACAAAGCGGCAGCTAAATGTGCTGATAGGCAAAGAACATCTCGTGCAAGGGCCGGAGAAGATCAGCTCACCCACAAGACACTAAAAAGCAGTTCCTAGGGTGGGCAGAAAGTCTTGGGAACACAAGCAGCACAGGCTGGTAACTGCAGAGCGAGAAGAGGCAGGCAGGCGTGCACATGGGATGCCCGCTGTTGGCCTTGGCTAGGGGTGTCTTCACACTGGGCTGTTGGGCACAGCAGCATTCAAAGGCTCCAGCTCATGAGAGGAACCGATTTATCTGCCATGGAGCCCAGGCCCAGGGAGCACCCCCAGCACGGGAGTCCAGTTCCCCCATGTTGGGGGGGGTGGGTTTGCTGGTGGGCAGCAGCTCCCCAGAGCGCCAGGCAGGGTGGGCAGCAGGCAGAGCTGCACAGCCGGGGAGCCCCTGGGCTACAGCCAGCCCCAGACACAAACGTGCATGAAGCAGCTTTACAAAACACAAGGTGAGATCACATTTGAGGCTTATTTTGCTTTTCTGAAACTGCAGAATTTAGAAGTTACCTGCTTTTCCTTTGCCCCCTGCTTTCCAAACCACACTGCTCAGGCTCCCTCCATCCCTCCAGCCTTTCTTCAGTAGGAGCCAAGCCTGGAGACAGTGCTGAGAAGAAACCGGGGAGGACAGTCACTTGCTGACAGGAAACAGGGTTCTCCATGGCTGGTCATGGTAGCATGGTGACAGAACTGGGCAGTGCTGCAGCCTGACAGAAATGGGCAGATCCAAGCTTTTTCCTTTCCTCAGCCTATACCAGAAGACAGTTTCCTGCTGCTCTCCTTCCCACAGCTCAGCAGGGTGCCAGCTGTAAAGGCACCACTTCTAAGCAGCAGCTAATGATGAACAAGAAGCTGCTGGATCCTTTCCACCATCCCTTGCCCTCTGGGGTCCTTTCTTTTGCATCTGTAAGGTGTTAGCATAAGAAATGACTAATTACTTTCGCAGCTCCACCCTAAGGAAGCAAGCTCATCTGCCTCCTCAGGACAGGTCATGCCCTGACAACCACCTGGCTGCTTGATTGCTCCAGACACCCCTTGGGGCTCTGCAGAGAGCGAAGCCTCCTGGGCCTGAAGAGACAAGTGGTTGCTGAGTAGCTATGGGGTGAAGCAGCTTTTAACCCCCAGCCCCAGGCTGATTGAGCGGCAGCATGCTCTTAGTGGCTGGGAAACCCGAAGGGAGGACTCTGCAAAGAGGAGGGGACCTTGCGTGAGAGCGCATCTGTCACGGTTGAACCCCGGCTGGCATCTAGAACCAGGCAGCTGCTTGCTCATTGCCCCCCAGTTTGGATGAGCGAGAGAAACAGAAGAGTAGAAGTGAGAAAAAAGTTCATGGGCTGAGATAAAGACGGTTTAATACGTAGAGCAAAAGGCACACACACAAGCAAACAAAACAAGGACTTCATTCACTGCTTCCCATCAGTGGTGCAGGTGGGTGTTCAGCCATCTCCAGGAAAGCCGGGCTCCATCACACATAATGGTTACTTGGGAAGACAAACACTATCATTCCAAACACACCACCCCCCCCCTTCCTTCTCCTTCCCCCAGATTTATATACTGAGCATGACTTGATACGGAATATCCCTTTGGTCAGTTGCGGTCAGCTGTCCTGGCTGTGTCCCCTCCCAACTTCTTGTGCCCTCCCAGCCTGCTCACTGATGGTGTGGTATGAGAAGTAGAAAAGGCCTTGAGGGTTTAGCACCAACTAAAAAAACCAGGGTGCTATCAAAAGTCAGCATAGCATGTGTTGATGGAGACCCCTCCAAAGGGCTGTGTCCATGGAGAGGATGTTCTTGGGGTCCTTGATACCTTCATCCAAGACATCTGGCCACACTGTTCCAGCAGCTGTGCCTGACACCCAAGGACCTGGCTGGACCCTCCTTCCCTCCTGTCTACAGCTACAAAACCAGCAGAGATTAAAGTCCCCTTTGAGGCCTAAAGCAGGTGAGCTCAAGTCACCCTGTGGAGCAGAGGACACCTAGCAAACGTACTGATAGCGGTATGTCTGCCCAAACCTGACCTGGTGCCAGCCCTATCCCTGGCCACACTCATGACCACAGCATTCCCTGCACACCTCTCAGGGATGGGAAGCAGAGCAGACAGATGCAGCTGCAGCCCCTCAGGAAAAGTCTTCTCCAAAGCTGCGCCCGCTCAGAGCATTCCCACCCTGGCCATTGTTTTGAGAATGGCTGGAAAATGTCAGCAGGGCGCTGGGTGCGGGTGGGGGGTCAGGAAAAAGGAAAAACAGATGATTAGATTTTTTTTTAAATCAGCCAATAAATTATATTAACTTTTCCATTGACCTTTTGTCGGGTGACATTATCAGACTGGTGAATATGGTTCATGAAGATAGTATTATGCTCAGATTTCAAACTGTGCAGAAAGTGCATCCCAAGCAAGATGCCAAAATGGAAACATTGGCTCTGCCGGAGGGGTGTGCTGCTCATTACCCTCCCAAGGAAGGCCAGATCCAGTACCTACAAATATTATATATATTAGTAAAAAGGTCTGGTTCCCAGGGAGGCTGGGGATTTCATAAGGTCTGATTTTGTCAGTGGTGCCATTTACTGCTTTCTTCTTGAGATTGTGGTGGAACTGGAACTGCCTGCGGAGGGACCAGCTTGCAGCAGGCAGCTGAGATTGCCTTCCTGCCCGTGCTTGGCCAGCAGCCACGGTGCAGACATCTGGGAATGGGCAGCTTTCCTTGGCCAGGTCATGAACGCTGGCCTGGCATCACAATGCTGCCTTAGGATGGGATAACATTCAAAGCACGGGAAGGAGGAGGGTGTGAGGGTGCAACTACATGCATTGGGTGCCTGCACAGGTAAGGGAGAGCACTGATGAACCTGGCTGCCCCAGCCTCAAGCAGGGTTTACTGGGTGCTGGCAGGACTGCAGCATCGTGCTGCATCGTATTGGCTCCTTATCACAAAGCCAGTGGCCACAGCTCCTTCTGCAGCCGTGGCACCTTTCAGGAGCACCCGCAGGGAGCATGCCAGCCTGTGGCAGCCAGCGTGACCCTACTGCGCCTGGGGCTGTCCTGGTCCTCAGGGCTGAGAGAGCCGCTCTGCCCCTTGGACCACAGCCCTGGCACAGACAGAGGTGTCCTCTCACCCTCTGCCAGCCCAGCAAGGCCAAAATTAGCCTCCCCTGCGTGTGTGCCGGGTAGAAGAGCCCCAATTGTATCTCAGGAAAGCATTATTGTACTCCACGAGCCCTATCTTATCAGGGAAAGGAAAATGGGACTTTGACAAATTGCCTCTGTCGCAGCCAGGGTAAGCACATGATTTTTGGTAATCGCCCACCCTGGCCACAGCAATGCCATGGCCACTATTGTTCCCAGCCCCAGCGCTGCATCGTGCAGGGTCCGGGCAGCCACGACCCTCCCGAAGGCAAAAGAGCATGCGGGGCCCCGGCCACGCTGGCTTTGGCTGCGCCCCGTACATTGTGTTTGCAGCCCTGGTGGGGATGCAGTCAGAGTTAGATTGATGTCTTTATCAGGAGCCTTCAAGTGGTGATAAAGTGACATCACCCTCTGGGGAGCGGGGACCTGAACTCTTTTGCAAAGGGAGATGGCTATCAGCGGGCTCTGGCAGGGCTGCGCTCACTCTCCAGCCCCGCAGCTGGAAGCAGAGCCACCCTCCGAGCCGCTGACACGATAGGAAGGGTTTGTTTTGCTTTGCACAATGGCTGCTCAGATCCTGTCCAAGAGCAGTGTAGAGCGCTACAAAGGCAATCAGCTTCGTGCTGCCACGGCACGGGGGACCCAGCGCGGCCAGCAGCCATCCTGCCCGCATGGTGCTCAGCCTGACCCCAGGTACAGCTTGGTCCCTGAAACACCCCTTACAACAGGAAGCACGTCGTTCCCAGTGCCAGGGCAAAGAAGATCATCACCTGAAGAGCTTATTTCATCTCACTGGGAAGCCCAAGAGCAACTCATGCATCTATCCCTGCCTGCAGAGTATCCCCACAGGGAGGAGAGCAGGTCACTCCTGCCATCTCTCCACTCCTTGCTGCTGTGAGGCCACTCGTGGACCTGCCCTGGCAGGGGTGAGAGCACCGAAAGACCCTCTTGAGCGGGTCCAGACGCTCCACAAACCACGTCCCCTGGCTGAGCAGGGAGCAGCAGGTGCTTGGCTTACCTCTGCTGCAAGTCACAGGGCAGGAGAAGACCCAAAAGGCGGCTGTGATGGCCATCAGGACAGCCAGAACAAGCCCTCAATGATGTCCCATGGGGGACACCTGCCTGGCCCGCTCGGTTCACCTGCCTGGGAGGGGTAACAGAACAGGGACCATGCCGGGTGCATGCAGCCAACACCATCGTGCAACTGCCTGTGCAATGTGTGGCTGCAGCAGGGCTGGGAATGCTGCAGTGCGCTCTGCCCTGGGAAGAGCTCTTCATCCACCCAAGCACAACTGTGGCTGCTGGTGGGGTGATCTCCATCAGTGGTGCTGGTGCCAGTGGGAGCTCCCCAAATACCCCAGGAGAAGCAGCCGCTGAGGGCTACAGGGAGCAGGCAGAGAGGTTACAGCAAACCACGCTGCACGGGTGTGCAATCCTGCCCGGTGTTACAGTGCTCCGTGCCCTTTGGTGCTCTCCTGCCAGGTACTGCTTCCCAAGGAAGTGACAGCCAGGCACTGCAAGAATTACAACCATCCGACCAAAGCTGCTACCGTCCTGATTCCTGCACATCTCCCTGTGCCTACAGCTCAGCCCTCCGCTTTCCAGAGCTGGGCTGTCAGCATAAAACCAAAGGACAAAAAAAATGCAGTAGACTGAATACAAAATCTGAAAGGGCCGAGACCACTGATTTCCCATCACTGCACCCCAGGGCAAAGAGTGAGCAGAGATGCGAACCACAGTAATGTGTGATGTGCCCGAGCCCCACCACCCGCCTGTGCAGCTCCTCCTTTTGCCTGGGTCCCTGCAGCCTGCGACATCCCTTCCCGCAGCCCGAGCAAACACCATCGTGCCCCTTCACAGCTCCCATCCCGGGACACCCCAGGAGAAGGGAGCAGGCGCTGCCCCGCTGGGCACAGCACTCATCCTGCTGCTGTCTGAAGTTCAACTGTTAATGATGGGGCACCAAAGCAGCCCCTGGGGCAGAGCAGAGGCTCACCTCTGGAGCCAGTGTGGAGCAGGGCCACGCAGGGTGACCTCCTGCAGCCTGCCCTGCCGCTCCCAGTGGCCACAGCCCGGGGGCTTCCTGAGCCAGAGGGGCAGCCCCTGGCCTGCCTCCCTGACTCATTGCCCAAAATAGCCCACAATGATTTCCACAGCTAATTTGGGCCTGCTCTGAGCCTGCAGGCTGTAATCTCAATTTATCTCTGGCCAGCTTAGTTTCAGACCCGTCCCTGTGCTCTGAGACGCAGCAGAGGTACTCGTCCTTTCCTTTGCTGCCCTGATGGTACCCACACCATCACAGCTCCTCTTTAGGACAGGACACCTCTTCATAGACTCACCTCCATCCTTACTCAGATGCCACCCTCGCTCCTCTTCTCATGCCCTACACAGCTCTGGGCACTGTGAGGGATGCTCAGCCCTGCACACACACTGGCACGGCACAGATACACCTGCAGCCCTTGCCCCAGCAGCTCCCACACAGCACCGGGTTCCCATGACCAGCCTCCCCTACAGCAGCAGCTAATCCTGCTCCCAGCCCTGCTGTGTGGACATGCTCTCTGTCCCTGTCCCCACCACTCTGACATGTAATCTAGCCTGTCACTCTGTCCCCGAGACACTCAGCAGTGGTAGACCCTTTCAATACATTCTGCCACCAGCTTTGGGATGTTCATACACCAAATAATTATGTATCATTAGCAAATGTTGTGGCTCACTTTTCTCAGCTCTTCCAGAGGATTTGAGGAAAGATTTCTCTTGCTAGTGCATAAATGAAGGACATGGATGGTCCTCTGGGATGGAGCAGGAGCAGGCCAGGTGACCTGTTGCTCCAAGACTCATTGCAAAGCACCACAAACGGGGCTGCCCATGTGACAGCCACCCACACTGCCTGCGCCCCACCGGCTTGGGGGATCCCAGCTCACACCAACATCCTCCCGTGCTTTAGAAAGCAGCCGAGGTGCCCACCCCACTGTCTGCAGCGGAGACTTTTGTTTCACTTTGGGTTATCTTATCGCCATAGGAAAGGCAATACAGCAGAAGAATTTCCTTTCCTCTATGTTTCCAGCCTTTCTATTGTCTGGCGTCTGGATTTCTGAGCCTTGCCACTCAGCAATTCGCTCAGGCCTTTGGAAACATGAATGCAGGCGCTTCTTATCAGCGGGAGCTCCGCACAGGCTCCTTTTGCTGCTGCAGGCAAACCAGGCAGGGTCTGCACACCCCGGGGCTCCATCCTCACCCTGCTATGCTTCACCCTGTGCATTTTCCACTGCCCGAGGCAGGCACCAGCTCAGCCGTTCACCTGGAGGGATGGCAGTGCCAGGCAGCACGGCTTGATGAGATTTGACCGTGGCAATGAAACACCACAGTCTCACTTTTTTTTTTTTCCTTCCAGTTTATTTAGCCAGAGCAGAACCCAGAGCAGGATGTGTACCATTGGGAAGGAGGAACAGCTACAAGCCACCAGCACCTCAGAAAAGACCATGGAAGACACCGTCAGCCTAGGGCTATAGCAAAGGCTCTTTCCCTGATGCACTCCTTGTAGGAGCTACCACCACTCACCCTGGGGCAAAAAGCTGACCTCCAGCTGCAGAGAGCAAACTGGCCCCAGTTGTATTCTCCACCGCTCTCCTGTGCAGGAAGCTCTTCTCTCCTCTGTGCTCTGTAACAGAGAGGAGCAGGAAAGCAGCCAGGCAGGTCCTCAAGTCCCCACTCTGGATGCTCTTGCTCCAGCTTCACATGCAACAAATCCATCAGTGTGGGCTGTGGGGTCCCAGGAATCCCCGCACTGCAGCTTCACCACTGCACACGTGGACCAAGGCACTTGAAGACACCCAGTGCTGTGGATGCAAACTGGCTGCTCCCTCCTGGCCTTTGCATGGGCTCCTATGTTTCTGGAGCTTCCACTGGTCTGCACCACACACATTTTGAGGCACAAAAATTATCCCGTGGCAAGAAATTCACCTCCCCATTGCAGGAATTGGCACCTGCCAGGCAGCCCACAAGCTGGTCAGTCCCCCACATACAGCACTTAATCTTCCAGATGGGTTTCTGTTACGCTGGTCCACGGCTCGCAGTGCTGATGTTCAGCAGTCAGAGATGAGCGGGAAGCGTGGCAGCCACCAGCAGGAAGCCACAGTCAGGACTGTCCCTATCTCCTGCCTTGCTGGGCGGATCAGCAGGCTTCAACTCCAGAGTCTGCAGAGCATGTTTGGGCAGGGCTTGTAACCCCAGTGCTGGGGAAAACACCAGCCCAACCAAGAGAAGAGACTAATGTGTTTAAACCCAGCTGTGAGGCTGCACCACTCCCACAGCCCCAATTCCAGGGAGTGCAGCCAACGGTGGTGGGGAAGAGGGACCCCACACCCATTTGCAGCAGGACAAGAAAAGAGATGCTGGAAGCTGTCACCAGTGCACCCAGGCAGTGCTCCAGGCACAGCATGGCACGGCATCCTGTGATGGTACCCCAGAGCGTATCACCTCTCCCAGGGGAGCCCTAAGGAGGCACCCTCTGCTGGTTGCTGTTTGCCGGGCTGGGGGGACGGATGCTTGGGGCGCCTGGGAGGGGCTGCAGGTTGTGTGAAGGTGCCTGGGCACACCACGGAGCAAGGCTGAGCAGCAGTGCTGGGGCGGCTCCACTGCACCGTCAAGTCTTCGAAGTCCCACTGTGAAAAGAAAGGAATAGGCGGTGCCACAGCTGGGTGCGAGGGAGCCCTGGGCAGCACCGGGGATGCACTGCCTCCTTCTGAAAGGGGAATTGGCTATGCTGGAAAATAGAAAGTATTTGGTTCTCCCTTTCCCCACAACAACACAAGCAAAGCTCAAAGCAGAACAACGCTGGTTTCCTTTTTTCTCATGTGCTTCCCTCCCTGCCCAGGACATGTGAGGAGAGGGCTCAGGAGCACACAGAGAGGTGGCTAAGTGGAGTGTGTCAAGACAGGGAGAAGCCCTTTTCCCTGGGAACCCCACAGCAACAGTTCCTGAGCATTCCCCTGTCACGAGCACAACTGGTTCCAAGAGCCACCAACAGACAGCTCTTGCTAAAAACCCTGTGAAACCCCAGATGAAGCCTGGACCAGCCAACACAAAGGGGCTCTGCAGAGGCTCCCAGCTTCCCTTTGCTCTGTGCAGGCAACAAAACCTGACTGGACCGCGGGAACTTCCCGTCAGGGACACGATGATATTTCTATTTCTTTGCCTCAACTGCTATGACTCCCAAGTGACAAGAGGCTGGGAATTGGAGTGGAACATTTCCAGGAGGGCAAACCCAAGGCTGCTCCACCCAGCAAGCGCAGTCCTCCCTCCCTGACACCACCCAGAAGGGACAGACCCTTTTCCCACAGCTGCATCAAGAAAAAACTCCCATCCAGAGTTCCTCTGAGTCAGGAGCCCTTTCTTTTCCTCTTGTCCTCACCGTGACCTCTATTTTGGGCACCTCAGGCATTTAGCCCTGAGAAATTATTCTCTGAGGTGGCCTGGGGAGCAGGTCCCTGCACCTCTCACAATATTTTTGCTGCAAAAGGAAAAGAAGCAAAAGGAAAAGAAAAAGAAAAAACACAAAAAAAAAAACACTTGGGAAAAAACTGGACTAGAGCCACCACGCGGTGGGGGTGACAGAGCACAGCACTGCTCCTCACAGACATGACAGGTAGAGGATTGTGCTGGTGCCAGGCAATGACATAAAGCAGAGCAGGAAAGGAGCTGTGAGCAGAGGAGGAAAAGAAAAAAAAAAAAAAATCTTTTTACTTTAAAGCAATGGTGTTTCAGGACAACCAGGAAAGAGCTGCCTAACTTCAGTAGAAACAGCCTGTGAGGAGCTGGGTCCAGGGCCTCTCTTGCCAGGGCACAAGCCACTTTTCCCACCATGGTCCTCTTGACCACCTTACTGCTGCGCTGGGGACACCCGCCTGCGGGGCCAGGGCTGCTCTCCTTCTGCCTTGGAAAGGCCGGCCCCTAACGGCAGGAGAGGAGGATTTCAGCCTACTCCAGAGATATAACGAAACAGTTTTGGACCAGATGGTGACTGCAGAAAGCTGGCGAGATGCTCACACAGCAGTCCCTCACTGCAGGACTCCCCAGCGCCAAAGTCATCATCCCACCCATCCTTGGGCTGAGACATCAGGAAAAGATCAAAGACACCCACCATGCTCACTCATGATGCTTCCGTCTTCAGGGACAGAGTAAAAGATCATAGAATCACAGAATAGTTAGAGTTGGAAGGGACCTTAAAGATCATCAAGTTCCAACCCCCCTGCCATGGGCAGGAACACCTCTCACTAGACCAGGTTGCTCAAAGCCCCATCCAGCCTGGCCTTGAACACTTCCAGGGATGGGGCATCCACAACTTCCCTGGGCAACCTGTGCCAGTGCCTCACCACCCTCACAGTAAAGAATTTCTTTCTGTTATCTAATCTAAATCTCCCCTCTTCCAATTTAAAACCGTTACCCCTTGTCCTGTCACTACATTTCCTGACGAAGAGTCCCTCTCCGGCTCTCCCATAGGCTCCCTTCATATATTGGAAGGCTGCTATAAGGTCTCCCCGGAGCCTTCTCTTCTCCAGGCTGAACAAACCCAGCTCTCTCAGCCTGTCTTCATAGGAGAGGTGCTCCATCCCTCTGATCATCTTCGTGGGCCTCTGCTGGACCCGTTCCAACAGGTCCATGTCCTTTCTATGTTGAGGACTCCAGAGCTGGACACGGTACTCCAGGTGGGGTCTCACGAGTGCAGAGTAGAGGGGTACAATCACCTCCCACGACCTGCTGGTCACGCTTCTTTTGATGCAGCCCAGGATGCAGTTGGCTTTCTGGGCTGCCAGTGCACACTGCCGGCTCATGTTGAGCCTCTCATCCACGAGATACCACTCTCTCCCCAAAACAGACTCTGCAAAGCATACTTTCTAGTTGATGGATGGCCTAGGCAGCAGCTCTGACATGCAACAGCAACCCTATGTGTGAAGGACAGCCCCAGCCTTCTGGACCGCCAGGGCAGAACTAGGGCCAGTGTTGCACCAGGGTGACTTGCACTGAAACCCTCTTGCAGGCAACAGCAGCCACCTGAGTGGAAAAGGCCCTTAGGAGAAACTAAACAAGACTACCAGGTAAGCTTTGAAAAGGTACAAGTCTTGCCACTCTCCTGATAATAAAACTCCACTAACTAATAGGCAGACGAGAAGGGCAAATAATACCACCAAGAGGAGCCCTGTGAAATCCCCTCATTTCACAGCAGCTTCTCTGCAGGACCACATCAGCTACAGCTCTGAGTGTGAAGACCTTTGAGTGAGCCTGGGAAAGCCTGGAAACCTGGCTCCAGCCTTTTCAGGAGTGGACATAGATGAGGACTCCACAGGTGGGCAGGCGAGGCTGCGAGTGATGCTGGCACACTTGCGCAAAGGGATGCAGAGAGGCTGTGGTGGTTCACCCAGACCTTGACAGAACAAGTTAATCTCCACATTCCTCTTCTGAGCTCTGCTATGCAGAGCAGCCTATGCACCTTGGCACCGTCCTGGGCATGGCTCTGGGATGGACCTGTCCTAATAGAGCTCTAGACCTGTCTCTGGCACCAGGGTTGTGACCATATGGGGTGGATGCCTTAATGTACATGCTGCAGCAGGGCAGAGCCCCAGGGGAGAAGAAACAGCACTTAAGGAGCCAGGAGCAGGCACTGACCTCAAGCTCCGAGTTGATGGAGGTGGCATCGGAGGACCCAGATGGTGAGAGCCCAGGGTGCAGGGCCAGGAGCGAGGGGCAGACAGGCAGCTGAGGTGGCATGGGGCCTGCTGCATCCATCTGCGTGTCCCCAGGCAGCCTCGCCACACCATGACCAGTCTGAGCGGGGACAGAAAGCAAGAGGAGGACATCAAAGGGAGACATCACTGGGGAGAGCATCAAAACCCAGCAGCCCTGGTACCTGCACAGCACCTCGGGGCTCACACTGCAACACCATCTGCAAGCTGCTTGCCCCTCCATGCTGTGCGGGACAGCAGAGCAGATGCATCCCCTCCTCTCACCACAAATCTGGGCACACACCCCATAGCCGTCTGCAGAGAGCCCATTCCCTGCCAGAGGGACGAGAGCACCCTTAACTCCCCCGGATCCTACCCCAGCCCCGGCAGCCTCTCACCTGCTGCACCAGCCTGATCATCAGGTCTAAGGAGTGGCTGGTGGCCACCATCCTGGGCCCAGACCTGGGTTTTGGAAACATGTGAAGCGGGACCCAGTTTGCAGCCTGCAAAGGAGAGCAAGCCATGTTGGCTACAACCAGGAGAGCTGCGCCCACACCGCAGCCCACACCACGGGGCACAGCACCCATCCACATCCAATGGTAGTGTTGCTCCAGCCACACCATGAACTGGGAACCTGGGTGGGTGCACGACTGTGCTGAGCTGGCACATCCAGATCCTGCAGCCAGGTCCTTCCCACCTCCCAGAGGGAGCAGGGGGACAAGGGGCCCCCCTAGCCTCCCCCCTTACACTGGGGCTGGGGGAGCATCCAGGAGTGGCACACCAGTGCCAAGCTGCTCCCAGGCCAGCATAGTAGGAAAATGTACGTGGTCCTGTGGTAAGTGTGATGTTCCCGGTGCCAGCCATGCCCTGCAGTATGCTGACGCTCCATACCCCTCCTCCATGGGGCCCCAGCCCCCAACATCCCCCCACCCTCCCCTGGGGAGGCAGAGCAGTAGTGCTACCAAAGAGGGCAGCTCTCCTTCCTGCCCTTCAATTAGAGAGGGAGGAAAGAAAAAACCTCTTCTTCCTCTGCTCCTCCATCATCTTCCTCTCCAGCCAGGGGAGCCCAGGCATCAGGGACCTCCGGTACAGACCGCTGGCTCCTCTGGCTCTTGGTCGTGCAGGCAATGAACAGGAGCTGAGCCCCCATTAAGGGTATTTCTATAGTAACAGTGGAGCCCCCTCCTCACACCAATCCCACAGCCCTGGCACCGGGACCAGGAGAGGAACCATGCCCCAGCCGAGAGCCCTGGGAGAGGAGCTGGGAAAGGATACGGCCACGTCCAGCGCAGCTGAGCCCAGGGCGATGAGGAGCCAGGGCAGGGCCCTCAGGACGTGCGCAGGCTGCTGGTCATGGGTGACAATCGCTGCTGCATAGAGGGCCCCGGCTGTGGCCGAGCAGAGGGTGGCCCACAGCCGCCTCCATGGGCATGGCTTCCCCCTGCACTGAGCCATCCAGAGCCTGCTTTGGAGCCACAGATCCTGTCCCCAGCTGGGGACATCACTGCAGCTGACATGGGGACCCTTACACCCTGCTGTGAGGGGGGCTGCAGCGCCGAACCCTGCAACTGCCCTGAGGATCAAACAGCAGGGAAGGGCACCCTGCAGCTCCCCCAGGGCTTTTGCAATGGGCTGCAGGAGTCACCGGCATGACTGGGGAGCCCTGCCTGGGGCTGGGGGGCACAAGGGCAGCCATGCCAGGGAGATACTTACTGCTCTGGAGAGTGTGGGGATCCTGGCCGTGAGGGCAACAAGGGCAGACAGCAGTCCCAGGACAAAGCCCAGAACTTCCCTGTTGTCCTGAGGGAGGGAGAAGAAACAGGGGAGGTAGGGGAACACCTCCATCACAACCTCCCCAGAGAAGGGGTCTGGAGAGAGCCCAGCGCACACCTCCCAGCAGGACCCCTGTCCCCACCACCCCCACCAGCTGCTCCAGATCCTCTGATGATCCCAGCCTGCCCAGAAGAGCCATCATGTGCGGGGGCTGCCTCTACTGACCCCAACCACTGGGGGACCAAAGAGCACCCCTGGACCAGCCTCAGGCACCCCAGGGACACAAACCAAGATTGGGTGATGCCAGGAGTGGTAAAATGCAACAGAACAGAACCCCCTGGTGCTCAGAGCCCAGCAGCAGCCTGTGCTTGTCCAGGCTCTGCCCACTGCCCACCTGGCCCTGGGGGGATGAGTAGGGGGCATCTCACCTCCAACACTGCCCCGAGCAGCCTCCGCTGGGCTCCCTCCGGCCGCTCCAGGGAGAGCTGGGGGCTAGGGGTCAGCAGAGACCTGCCAGCACCCATGGACAGGGGCAGAGCAAGGACGAGCAGACCACCCTGCAGCCACTGCCTCCTTCTTCTCCTCCTCTGCCGTGGTGGACCTGCATGGGACACGGGCTCACTTTCAGGCACAGGTTTTGCCCCATACCACCCTTGTGGGCTGCACCAAGTCCCCCATTCCTCACCCACCCTGGGGGCCACCCAGCCATCCCCTGCTCGCCCAGGGTGCCACGCTGCTACACCAGGTGCTGCTGTCCCCAAGGTGCCCACGCCGGGCTGCCCAGCCAGAAATATGTGGTGCTCCCCGAAGCCCTCAGCTCAGACCAGGCTGCTGCCAACCTGTGCTGGTAGCAAGGAGGGGTATCCCCGCACAAACCTGCTGTTTTCTGGGACTCAGGTGGGCACGGGGGAAAGATGGTGAGCAGGAAGCGGATGATGTCAGCCATGGCCATATAGGCGCCCGTGAGGATCTGGGGAAAGACACATCTGAACCTCCCTGAAATGCAAACCCTCGGGCAGCAGCTCACAGGCCCCCAGGTGAGGGGCTGCATTTGCCATGCTGTCTTCAGCTAGGCTGCCAAAATCCTCCCCCTCCAGGCCCAGCACCCCAGGGCAGCAGAGCAGCGCCTCTGGTCCCCCACCACCACCACAGGGAGCCTTGCCCACCTGGATGCCGAGCTGGCTGGCCAGCAGTGCTCCAACTGTGCTGCAGACGTGGCCCAGGAAGCTGTACAGGAGGCAAAGGAGAGACACCTGCTGCCGGCCCTGCCTCGGGCACCCGCAGAACAGCCTAGGGCAGAGGGACAAGCTGCTTCAGCCACGTCGGGCACTGCAGGATGTCGGAGCAGAGCAGCCCCACAGCCTCCCGCAGCCCAGCCCCAGGGAGTTACAGGGAGCGGGCAGCGATCCAGCACAGCGCGGCCAGCATCCAGAGCCCCCAGGACATGCAGCCCGGCTCCCCAGCCAGGCAAGCTGCTGGCCAGGCAGCGGAGTCACTGTGCCCCATGGCCAGTGTCCCCAGCATGGCTGGCTCCAAGTGTCCCTGGGCAGGGAGTGCCACCACACGCCTTGCAGGTGTGGCACCCAGCACCACCTCCACCCATGGTACAGCAGCTCCCCGGGGGTAGAAGGCACCACGCGCTGCTGGGAGCGGACTCCAGGCTGGAGTAGGGCTCCCTAAACTAGGCAGAAGAGCCCTAGCAGCTCCAGCTCCTGCCCTGCAGTGAGGAGAATTGTAGTTCATGATGCAAGTACACGATACGGTAAAAGCGAAGTTCAGCTTCAAACCATATTCCCAAATCAGCTCTGCGTTTCTGCTGCAGGAGTCAGTGCAGCAGGTAACAACATCAGCCAGGAAAACACCCCCTGGGGTGCTGAAAGTGCTGCGGATCCCAAGGAACAGACTGCAGCCGGCTGCAGCCCACCCGCTCCCTCTACACGCACAAGGCGCTTTAAGAAAACAGCTCTCAGGAATGGAAAGTTGTCTTCTGTGGAAAAACCACCAGAGCAGCCGAGAGACTTGCTCAGCAGGTGGCCAGGGCAGAGCACAAGGTCTCCTTTGTGCCAGCTCCTGCCAGCAGCGCGATCCCCACGTTGTCCCACGCCTGCCAGCTGCTCCTGTGCGCTGCACAGAGCTGTCACAGCCCAGCCAGCATTCCCCAGCTGGGGCAGGGCAGGGTAGATGTGGTTCAACAGACCAAACCACCACAGGAAAGCATTAATTTAACCACGGTCCTCCCCTATTGCCCAGTTTGTCCACCGTTCAATAGCAGCATAAAATAGTAACAAGCCTTTGGGTCCACAGCTCTCATTTATGGTCCTCCTTCTATCAAGGCAAGAGTCCTTTAGAACAGCAAGGCGCAGTTTGCATTTAACAAACCTGAGCAAACATTATTTGCTCCGTCGTATTTACATTATCCTCCATTCACTCACGCAAACACTGCAAGTGGTTTGGCAGGTCTCGTGGCTAGAAGTTCCTGCAAGCAACAAGCAGAGTCGCCTCAAGCCTCAGGCCCTAGGGATTGCTGTCATTCACCAGGTTTGGAAGGGTCTACACCAGGATGCAGCCTGTCCAGCAAGGAGGCTCCTGGAGACCCAGCTGGCAGGAAAGGGCTGAGAATACAAAACAAAACTCAGGTACGTGCAACAAGAACTAAGAAGTCAAAATGCTTTGAAAAGAGAGAAACAGAATAGAAAAAAAATACTTTAGAACTTCAATAAAACATACCCTCAACTTCAATTTGACAGGTAATTTGAGAGATAATAGCTTCACATAAGACAGAACAAAAAGAAATGGGTATTTCCGAGCAAGCAGGTCCCTAAAGTATTATAAGGGACAAAAGCAGAAACTATCCCTCCAAAGAGGGTGGGAAAATCTGATCAGAGACAGATTTGGCTAGGGCACAGCCTTTTCAGGAAACAAAGGCAAAAATCATCTTCTCCAAGAGAACCAGATTAAATAGTATCTCCTGAGAATCTACTTTCTGCTATGGTACACTGACTTAAAATACCATTGATCATATTCATTCAGTGCAATTATGCTTTAGTTTTACAAGTGGCAGGGAAATACCTTCCCTCCAGTGATGTAATCAAGAACTTGAGAGCAGGGACTCCAAGGGAAGCAGAAGCCGAGAGCTCTGCTGTCAGGGGACACTCTGCATACACAGTGTAAATTAGCTGTACAGGACAAGCAAAGGGTCACAAAGGCAAAACCAGCTTGGTTGCCTGCCCCACATCTGCTGAGGCTTTGCTCAGCAGTTGCTTTCATCTCTCCATCCACACTCAAGGCCTGGAAAGTACAAAATTACAAGACAGCAATCCCTTTTTTAGTATCGGAGACCAGCGTCCTCTGCTACTCTGCTTCACCACCTAAAAAATAAAGCACGTTTTGTCTTTGCAAGCCTTTCCAGTCCTATCATTACTCCCTGTGCTACATAGGAATGAAGAGCACTGACCAAGTGCACATTTTCTCCACAGTGCAATCAAGGAATAAATCTCACTTAAGTCTGACCCCAAGTAAGTACAGGTTTTTTACCATCAAATATTAATGCACACATTAAAATCTGCTATTATGACACTTCTGCGACTAGGTCAATGGCTAACAGGGTCAGTGAGACAGAACATGACACCACATAGGAAGTAAAATCTCAAGTATGTTTAAGGACAAATTAGCACCAGATTTTTGGCCAGTCACATGGAGCTAGAGTTTTAAAATACCAATGGGAGGTCACACAGAAAAACAACTGATACCAGCTCAGTGTGAAGGACATAAAAGCAGTATTTTCCTTGCACAGTGTGGCTTTCCTTCCTCTGCTCTGGCCTAAGCTGGGAAGATGAGTGGTTTCAGTACTGATTCTACGGAATAGGGCTGATACAGCAGAGAAGGAAGGGGGCAATAAGGATCCTTTCACCTCATTTTCAACACACTGAAGTGTTCTGTCAAATCAACAAACAAGCCTTTTTTTAAAAAAAAAAAAAAAAAAAAGGAAAAAGGAGATGAGCAATAGCGTCTCAAAATCTAACAAACATCACTCATTGAGATTCAACTGTTAAGTATTTTAGTCAGTTTTACAGGGCTGCTTTGATCTCAATAGCTATAAAAATACATCCTTTATGGAAAGAAAAACCATTCCCACATGGCTCCATCTGCTCCCATTGAAAGGACATTTCAGCAGCAGTCAAACGTCTGGGCTGGTTTCCAGATAACAGGAACGGCCAGGTCTCTTTTGTTCTCAGAAGGGATGAGCTCCAACTATCGGACACCAATCTTATCCCGTGCAGAGGGCAATCCATAGCATGGAGCTCCCAGGCGGGCAAGCAATGCCCACTTATCCTTGTTACCCCTCCAGTTCAGGCCTGCAGGACAATGCAATCCCTGCCCTGGAAAGGCCAGATACTGCTGCCACAGCTAAGCCTCCAGGTGCTTAGTGATCCTGCGAATTTTCTCCTTCTTGTTCCTGTTTCCGTGTTTTTTCCAAGGCTTTCCTACCACATTCCCAGGATTGGACGTAGTCACAGGTACAAGACCGCTGCCGGGCCGGTATCCCATTGCAGCCCGGACCCCTTTCACCAGGGCGCGAACGTTCTCCTGTGAAGAGGAGACATAATCACCAGTGACTGATGAGAAGATATTTAACAAGAAGGAACCCTGATATGTCAATAAGACCAGACACAGGCAAGCTCAAACCCATCAAGACCCACTCAGCTCCCAGCTCCAGAGCTGCAGGAAAGGTCACACCACAGAGCTGAGTCAAAGCCTGCCAGCACACCCCAGTTGTGTCTGCAGCCATGCCCCGCTGCGCCAGGTCTACAACTGCAAGCAGAGGCACGGACGAGACACTGAGCCCTGCCAGGCATTAGCTATGGCACTAGGATTGATTCCCACAGTCTCTGCTTTGCACACAACAAATTGTCTTTACAAATAAATCTGGCGTCTGTGAAAGCCAGAGACTAAAACAACTTGCTCAAGTCTGGAGCGTGGGTAGCACTGCCGGAGCTCACAGCTCGTGCCAGCACTTCAGGCAGCCAGAGGAAGAGTCTGGTAATCCCAAAAATTCTTTTCAGGTCATAGTTTTCTGAAACAGCTCACTGCTTTTTTGAAAAGAGCCCGAGTTCTTGTTTTCAAAATGTGTGATTATCTTTAGCTGTGCCGAAACAAATACTGCTCATATCCAGCTAACCAAGCAGAATGGATCATGCTGTCTGTGACCCATCCTCTTCTCTGCTAAACACCTTGTTCTCATCTTTGTCAGGTGTGCAGACTTAATCAGTTACAGATTTGACATTTCATTATGAGTCACCACTAGTTTTTTTTTCCAGTAGTATAGGGACAAAACAGATCTCTGTGGGACCTAACACCTAAGAAAAATTCCCATTTTCCACTTCATTTTGAGATTTCTCTATTAGATTTTAAATCGGTTTGTGTGTTCTTCAGGTTCTGAGTCAAAACAATCATGTAGTACTAAATCAATTGTCTTAAAGAAGCTTATCCTGACCCCTAAACATGTCATCTCAAGAAAGGAAAGTTAGTCTGAAGGACCTGTCAGTCCAAAACCATGTTCCTGATTGGTTGCTGTGTCACACCACCCTCCTTCCTTGTCTTTCCTCCCAGTCACTCTCCTGTTTGCTCAAGATTGTTGTTGGGCCCATAATGATGAGGGTCGCCCCACTGACCTTTTAATAAATCAACTAAGCACACCTCACCAGCAATCTTTCAGTCACCTAGGACATTCCCAGTGATTTAGGAGGTAATAAAAAAGAACAGAGCACTCTTGGATAGAAATTATGTGCAAACGCCAATGGCATCTAACACCATTAACACAACCCAGCACCTCTCCATCCTCAAAGCTATTTTTCCTGATAACTATGACACACCAGTGCTGCTGTAAGAAGTCCCAGAATAATCTCCTCCAGGATAAATCTCCTCCAGAATTTACCTGGTGGAAAAATGTTTTGTCCACCACATTTTCAATTTGTTTTGCTTTGGTGTTCTTCTCAGGCTTCACCTGTCCAATGGCCTGCATGGTTCTGCTCTCTGGGCATCTTTGATGCTGGTGCTGAAAATCATTTGGGTCAACGCCAGGAGGTGGGTGGCAATACAACAGCTTCCCCTGTGAAAGCAATGAGATATGTTTTTTACCAAAAAAACCTCAGAGAGAGACCCAGAGAAGAAAGAAAACAACTCCAAAGCTAAAGTAGGGCCCTGGAAGCCCAGGGGCTCACATTGGCAGAAAAACTATTAGTACGCTTGATTTCTCCTCCAAAGCAACAACTGGCTTGATTATAAAGCACCATTGTACCTCTACTTCAAAGCACCATTTCCAGCTGCAAACAATACAGTGCAAAACTCTCAGGAGTACCCCAGGACCCTATTAAGAAATACTCAACAGCAAGTTGCAGAGAGGTGCTGTAGAAGCGTGCAGTATTACAGCACTTGTAACTGTAATCCTTAGCACCAAATACTGATCCAACTAAACAAAATGAGTCTGTTTCCTGAATATCTGCTGCATGTTTTAGACATATGCTAATTTGTTTAGCTAATAATTGCTTATTTTTAAGCAATCATCTTTTTAAGAGTAAGCAGCAGGAGAAATTTCGTTTATTCCTTTAAAACATAAAACCAACCTAATTTAGAGTATTTTAATATATGCTCATTTTATCCAGAGAAATAGAATTCATTTTATTATCCTCCTTCCTGCTCCAGTGAAACCTTCAATTCCCCTCCTAGCAGGAAAGAAAACCCAGATGTAGGAAGCACTTACACTGACATAGTCTTTTAACACATATCGAGCTGATCTGGGCTGGTCTGGCTGTCCATGAGATGTCATAAAGCCTCTCATATCTGGAAGACAAATCCAAAGTATATTTTCTGTCAGTACAACAAGAGCATTAGCACGTTCTTCTCTGCTGCCTAATTGCACA
Organism: Numenius arquata; assembly: GCF_964106895.1. Classification (NCBI taxonomy): domain Eukaryota; kingdom Metazoa; phylum Chordata; class Aves; order Charadriiformes; family Scolopacidae; genus Numenius; species Numenius arquata. The sequence continues at coordinate 14,553,764 of NC_133584.1, forward strand.
TTTGTATCCTCTCTCCAAAAAAACCTCCCTTAAAGAGTGTTCTGTTGTGGAATGCAGGGAGGAAAGGGGAACACTGGCGTAGGGGGGCTGCAGAAGCATCCTAACCTGAAAGGAGTTATGAGAGCTGACATTTCCCTACCACCAGAAAACATGCTGGTTTTTTATTTTTGTTTTAAGGCCAGAGAAGATTAACTGCATCAGAGAATCAGATGAGGCAGATAAACCTTCACTGCATTCTTCAAAAATCTAATTCAAGACACAGTTGATGGGAGGTATGTGGAAGGATGAGAGCATCACAACACACTACACTGGCACAGCATTTCACCAACATCCTCAACACAATCACTACATCTGTCGGATGAAACTGGCAAAGCACCACTGCAACACACACACGAGATTAGCTGTTACCAAAGGCCCTTCCTGAGAGGAAGGCAAGTCCTAACAGGGAGGTTCAACGCATGACAAACCTGAGTCGGGCTGAACTTTAAAAGAGGTCTCCTGAGGCCACATTCAGAACCACGCACACAGCTTAGGCGATAGGTTTTAAAGGGATCACCACTCACATCCGTATGCTGTTAGCAGCTCTTCTGCTGTTGGCGTTCGATCTGGATCCTCATCTTCCCTTGGCCTTATGATATTTATTCCATAGGTTGCTTCCAAAATGTTTCGTGGGATATGCTGGCAAACGTAAGCTAGTGAAGGAAACCACCTGGTGATTTTCAGCTACACAAGCAATCTTGCCCTAGTCACTCCAAGAGCACACATTAAGAATGAATTTTTGATTTTTTCTGAAAACCAGAAAACCAATACAAGCCTGACAACAAGATAAACTTGAAATGAGATGGGGCAAGACCAACACAGTGGGGCTGTTTTATCCAGTGTGCACCCCACCGCCCTCAACGTGTGAGCACATCTGCCCCTAGCAAGGCTGGAACATGCTACAGTGCATAATCCAGATGCAGCACTGCAGACATTCTCACAAACCCCATGCAAAGGATATTAGAGAAATGGGTGGGACATGGTCCCTCATCTGGTCTATAGGCAGAATTCCAGAACAAATCATTTCTGCCTTAGTAGAGATGAAAGATGGCATCACCAGACCAGGACAATCACAGAGGCACAGGCCAGGCTCCACATACAGGGTCTACACAATAAATAACCGATGAGTTCCCCAAGGCAAGTCAGTGTCCATGGAGGAAAAAGGAACAAAAAAAAAATAAAATCAAATGCACAGATGAAACAAGGACACAAATGAGAATAAGCAGAAATTCTGCTAACACAGACATCTGCCCTGCTGGTCCCAGACTATGAATTAAGGAAATCTGATGTGGAAGACAGCAGCACTTCCAAGGTTCATTAATAAACTGTCCAGATGGGGGCAGCAAGATCTTCAGCTCTCCAATCTGATGGGAGAGAAGAAATTACTCCAGAAACCTTTAACTGTGTTGGAGGTTTTGAAAGAGGTAGGAGATTGCAGAAGTACAAATCCTACAATGCTCATTATAGCATTGGAGTTGCTACCTCAAAATTAAGAGTTGATCAATATGAAAACAGTAGCGTAACTGGACTTATTCACAGCAATGACTGTGGGCAAGAAGGATTGTTTGAAAGCTTGACCTTAAGCTATTCAGAGGTTCTCTCCTCATGACTAGCATTGAAAAAAAGCAGGGACAAGCTACTTTTGCTTGCAAGCAAAATCAGGAGATGGAAAATATCTCCCATTGCACAGAAGCTCTCTTGAGCAACTCTCAAACTGTAGCAAGAGTTTGGAAGCAAGAACTAAAGTTCCAAAACTATATATGTATCAGAAGCCCACCCCTCTCCAATCTATTCTGCAGAGCAGAGTTCAGGTTGGCAGAGAACTCTAAGTCCATATAGTTGCAACTAGTTCATAATGAAGCACTTTTCCACTAGGTGGGAAAAAAAAAGATAATAGATCAATGCTCTTTGTTAGCAATACCTGAAAGTGTTTTGTACGGCCCGGTGTAGCAGACACTGACACCTTCTTATTTCCCAGGATTGTGTTGATGGTCGAACTTTTGCCAACGTTAGGGTAACCCACCTAGATGACATGGAAGTGGAATGGTAACAGTGACATCAGGCAGGGCGATGCCAAATGACTGGCAGAGCTCAGACACAGAAGTACTTTAATAAGATGTACTAAAAAAAATAAGGCAAGCAGTGGGGAACACTGAGCTCCAGGAACTTCAGAATTAATTTTTGCATAAAACCCTCAGTGATTTGTGCTTGCTAGTTTTCTTTTTTAACCCTTATAAGAAGCCAGGCTCCAGGATTAATTTCTCCTATGGAAAACACGGAATTAAAATTTAGATTAGGCAAGTTCTATTTAAGTCCAACTTACCAGCCCCACATTTACTTCCCCATCCTTCACCCTTGGTCCATTGTGCATGGTTTTGAATATCTCCAGCAGCTCATTTCTCTGTACCAGATGGCTGAAGTTTCTAACGTTCCTGTGCTGCTCCTGCATCACATGCTGCACTGCAGAACCATCAGTCCTGCTTTCCATCCTCTCTGGGGCAACAGCATTTACTTTGTCCCCACCTTCATCTTCAGAACAGGTTTGCCAGGCCTCCTCCTCTTCATCATCTTCACAGTCTTCATATTCATCATTACTGTCATCATCACTAACCAGAACTTGGTTTACAGTTTGTGAAGCATTGCCCATGGATGAGCTTTCTGCACTATCTTGTATCGTGTCATCACCTTCTTCTTCTTGACTGGAGCTTTCATCCTCAGAATGACTCAGATCCTCTGCTACGTCTTCAGCGTCTGGCTCCTGCGTGAACAGTTATTTCACAGGTGAAATGTAAAGACAACAGTAAGCTTTGCTGTTGACTGCAGCTGCTGCAGCACGGTCACCAATCTTTTCATTTGCCAGATCCCAAGGACTGACAATTCACTCCTTATATCACACAGTTTTTTTAGGGGTCTTAAGTGCGATGTAGAAACAACTAACCTGTTTTAGGAGAATGACAAAAGTTATTTCAAGAGGGATTGTTAGCTTCATTGTGGAGTTGTTAGAGGTTTCTCTCCAGAAGCACAAATGTGAACATGCAAACACCCACAACATCCTCACACACAGCAGCAGCACAGCGCAGGAAATATTTTTTTTAAGTTATCAAGTGTTCCTAGTAACAGGAATGAATGTAAGAAAGACCTTTTCATAACAACAGTATGTTGAATTTTCTTTCCAGAAAAGAAAACAGACTTAACACTTCCAGTCTCACTTTTAAATCAATCTGTAAAAACATTTTATCCTAAAACTGTGAATCAGCTGAACAGATTAGGTATTTTTGAAAAGAGATGTGGGATATTCCATAGCTCAATAGTGATGGCTGTAACAGATGAAGGTAGTAAAACCTGAAAGTGGGATTTATTGGTAACACGTAATGTGAGGAAGCAGCAGAGTTTGTTCCACTGGGCAGAATGGGAGAGAAAAATCCTCTGCACAGATAACCATGTCCCTCACAGCATCCCTCTTGGAAAGGATTCCAATTCTTTCAACAGGTTAAGAGTCTGCAAACAGACCTACGAGGGCTGTTTCTGTAGCTATTCATCAGCAGCCTCAAGGAACAAATTTACATTCCAGTTCAGTATTATTTATCGAGTCATTAACATTGAAAGAGAAATTGCAATCACTACAAATGGTGACTGAAGGGTGTACCACTTTGTTCACCATTTCACTCTCCTCACTTTTGTCTCTGTTCTACAGCTGCACAGGCCCTTAGAATAACTCTTCCCTGAGAAAAGGACGTTGCCTTTCCTAGAAAGGTGCTCAGGTATACCACAAGCATAACTGCAAAGCAAGTTATCGGAGGCAGCCATCACATACCCAGTTGGAACTGGTCATCTACAGTACCTTTTCTTCTCCGGACAGCCGTCTGCACTCTGCCAAAGCTGACCAGAACACCACCTTAACACCTTCTTTCTCAAAGAACCGTGCCCAAGCAGCCCGCTGCTCCTCACTCAGCAAATCTGCTTTGTTTATCAGGATCATGTTCTCCTTGTCATTGCTGACTTCCTTAACGTAACTTTCCTGATGAAAACAAGAGAAGGATCAGTTCGTCCTCCCCCCAAGGAGATATAAGAGCAGCAAGACAAGTTACCCCATCCAGCTCCACACAACTATAGCTAAATTCACCATCCCCTGCGCTAGATGGAACTGGTGTTTAGCAGACAGCTACAAGAACAAATTGGAGCATGCAACTACTGCAATACAGGTTGTTTCCGGCCACATGTGCCAACACTGTGTCTGCTTAGAGCTACGACAAGATATTAATCAGCACCTCACAGCAAAACTCCTAAGATCAACTATTTCATTAATTTCGTATCTCACAGGTGCAGTCTATCATTACAAAGTTGTCACTTCAATAATTTTTGATCCTTCACTTTCAGCGCAGCAATCCTCATCCATTTTTATTCCACTTTGCTTTTAAACAGAACGATTCCTTTAAGTGCAGACACGTTTAGTGGGTAATGATGAGCAATGTAATAACTGCAATAACGTCTGCAGAACTGCCTCTAAATCGACAACACTCTACGTGAAATATCAAAAAAACACTGGAGAAAAATAATTTGATGACAGAACACTTGCATAACTAAGACATCCAGTTCAGCACAACAGCAGAACAGATTCAATGTAGCGGAACATGTTAAACAAGAAATATATCATATAAACTCTAAGAAATAAATTGAAGACAACATTCAAGGAAGTGGTTTACTTACCAGATCTTGGCATCTAAACAGAAGGGGGTTTCTAGCATCTACTATCTGGACTACAATATCACTGCAAAAATAAAACAAAGCCCCATAAAGTACTCTTTCTTACCTTGCCTCAAAGAAAGCAGCAAGGCACAGCACATTACTCACTTTTAGGTTTTGTTTGGAATTTTAGTGATTTTCACTGTATTATCCTACTCAGTACCTTTACTGAATCTCAGTATCTCAGCATCCCACATGTCCCAAATGAGCCACACACATGCCACACACCAGTCCTGCTGTACAGTGGCGTGCTTCTCTTGGCTAATTCTCCTGCACAGCCAGCAAGGGGAAAACAGGCTTGTGAGTTTCCCCAATCCATCTACCCTTCAGAAACACCCAGCAGGCAAGAACCAGAGTAGTGGTATTCTGACCTTTAGAACGTTACTAAAAACTGTGATAACTTTGTTTCTGTCTATTCTCATGCCCAAACTGCAGCAGACTGGCTAGAGAGGAAGAAGAGGTGGTTTTCCTACATAGTGAGATATTCTGGAACACTGTTGTCCCCTTTGTATGGAGCAAGATGTACTAAATCTCCCACAAATGACTTACAGATACCAAGCGTTTGCTGTCAGGCACATTTAAAATTTATTTTTCGTTCTTCTTGTCACACAAAGTACAGAACAGCGAAAGAATTAGATTCCAGTAAAACACGTTGCTCCCCTATGCAAGCGAAGCCTTGCATGTGTGCTTTTAGGAAACATCTTCCAAATCCAGACACCAGGTTGCCACCACATATGTGAGCAAGACACAAATTAAATGCACTGCCTTCAAATACCAGAGGTACCCATGTTTCTTTCTTCAAAAGGAAGGGGAAAATTTAAGTACACCCTCTTCCACTAGAATTTCTCCAGGCAGGTAATTTAAAACACTCGTTGCCAGATATTGATTCTATTAGTTTGACAGGGATTTCTGTTAACTCAGGACAGCTTCAGAACACCACAGGCTGAATGGAAGAATTTCAAGCCTCACTAGGCAGTTGGTTACGTATAAAAAAAAAAAAAAAAAAAAAATCAATAAAACCCCCAAGGGAGTCATTTAATAAGCTGCATGGGTACAAAGAGGTACTGAACAGTTACAGCAATTCAAAGATCAATACAAGAGAAAGCTGACACCATGGTACTGGGATGGGATAGAGAGACGTTACTAAATCACATTGCTGGGAGCTAGTCTGAAGCAAACACAAGAAAAGGCTGACAACAGATCAAATTATCTGGCAAGGTAAGGGACTGGACAACTTTCCTGTTCAATTCTGAGACAGCATCCTGACTCTACATGAAATAAAAAGCTCCAAGAGCAAAAAGGCATTAATAACACATTCCAGCCACTCCAAAACACACAATACACTCACACTGCACATCACGATACCCTGTAGGGGTATACTCCAGCCCAGCTCGCTCCCAGCCAAAGACCCAGCAGCACCCAGTACAAAGCCACTTCTGTGAAAGGACCAGCTCACCATGACCTCACTGGTGAAGTATTTTTCAATTTTAGGAAAATCAGACGAGATGATCTCAAACTTAATTACTAGTGAAATTAAATGCCCCAGTTAGATTAAGGTAGCAGATAGCACTCCTATTGTATTACAGCTCAGCAGAGCAAACAAAGCTATTTCTGTGATGTGACAAGCTGTTGTCTTTTGTGCACTGCTGCAATTTCTCTGCATGGCAAAAGGCCAAGGACCAAGAGGCTCTTTCTTCCCCAGCGTGATTTAGTTGTTTTCCCTTACCTCCTCCCCCTGAACATCAGGCTGCAGCTGTGCGGCTGAGAAAGAGGGGAAAGGGTTAATCTTGGGAGAAAGACCTCAAAGACACAATCTCAAAAGAGGCCTCCCACACAGAGTTACTGGAAGAGGCCAAGAGCAGCAGCATTGGAAGACTCAAAGACCCTCAGTGAACCCTCTGCCGAATGGCAGTGCTGAGAGCTAGCGCGCACCGCTAAGCAGCTGCCCTCCTCCACTTCAAAACCACATCACTTCAGTGCTGATAACAAAACATTATTAACTGTACTTGTTTTTGCTGTGCTCAGACACTTAAAGCTTGACTCAAAGGCTTCAATTCAGGAAAACACATAAACATTGCTTTTAAAAAGCAGAAAGTGATATTCTTTACCTTCTTTCAATGACTCTCCAAAGCTGACGCCAAAATTCCAAGTTTCGTTCAAATGGGGTTAGAATTAACTTTTTTTCTTCTTCAAGGCTAAGCAAAACAGAGGAAAGACATCCTAATTGACCCGTTTCAGGCAATAAGCACACCACCAGTTCTTCCTTAGATCCAGGAGGCTTTAGTTTCAGAGACAGCTATCAAATCAGACTCAGGTAGCAGGTACTATTTCTGCTAGTTTTGCGTCCAGGTAAACTGGCGTCAGTGGCACTGGTTCAGCAATGACAGAATGGCTCCTGACCATGCCAATGGAGAACTGGTAAATGACAGAAAGAGCAAAAAGCACATCAAAAGTCTGCCTGTGAAATTTCAGAGCCACAATAATAAACCAGGGAAGTTATCCCAAATGCCAGTAGTTATTACTCAAAATGAGTACCACCTGGAAAACATAACAAATTTGAGGATGGTACCTGACATGGCTCTATACAACCTGTTAGGGACAAACCTGTTATACAACCTGAGGGACTTTGCTCAGGGCAAGCGTGGGTTCACAGGGGGGTAAGCAGACACCACCTAACTCTCCAGCCCAGCAGAGGCAGCGCAGGACCAGCACAAGCTGCTGTACGCAGGCTGGCAGCACTGCACTCTGTTCAGAGCAACACTGTTGCTCTTAGAAGGCACATTCACCACTCTTCCACTTCACAGGCAAGAGCAGAACACCACGCTACATCCTGAAGACTTTTAGCTGCAATCAGTACAAGAACATGTGCGCACACCGTACAGCTACGCAGAGCTCATCACAAAAACGCGTCTGGACTGTGGCTGGGCTGTCCAGCCTCCCAGAAGAAGTACAGAGAGCCACTGAGAAGACGTTACTTTTATAGGTCCAGCAAGGATAAATACAACCCACTGCTTCCTGTGTCTCCAGATGCCACCAGCTACTTACCCAGGCACAAGTGGCATACTCACTGGGCAAGCTGGCGCCTCCATTCAAGAAAGCTCTCCCTCTCAGCTTGCTTCAAGTCTTCCGCACTGGTTGTCCTATCCCAATGTGGCCTGTGACAAGCACATTTTGGAGTGAGTAGTCAGAAGCAGCAGCTAGACCAGTTACATTACTGCAAAAAACATTCGCAAAGAACACTGGCACCACACGTCCAGCTACACTGAGATGGTTTCAGTTCAGACATGTATGCACCTGTTTTCAGTAGCTTTAATCACATCTTTTTTCCATGTTCCCTCTAAACTCCACTAGCTGGGAGGATGCTATCCTACGCACACTAGATCTCACAAAGCTCCTTTTTCAAGCAAAGATTTGCAGGGCATTTAAGATGGGGAGCTCATTCTTCTGTCTACCACGCACAGAGCTCTGCAAAGGCTTACTAGGTTTCCTGGCCTTCTGGAAAGGCTTACTACATTTCCAGGATGCACCAGCTCCAGCAGCACCAGGCTTTGCCCAGGAAACCAACACAATCAAGAAGGACGGGGTGGAGCTGGCAGCACCCGCATGGCAGGTAGGCACCTGTGCCATGGATTACACCAAGCTTGTGCAGGCCAGGTGGTGGCTTCTCCAAAACAGGGTATTGGCATAGCACAGGGCTGTCCCCAGGCTTGCAGCCACTGTGGGGCTAAGCCCACTCGGCAGAGAGGGATCCACGCCTCGCCCTGCAGGACTCACCGCCGCGGGATGCGCAGGAACTGCCGGTTCTCCTCATGCAGCTGCTGGACATGCTGGGCCTCCTGGGCCGTGAGGAGGCCGGTGCGGCTCTGGGGTGACACGATCTGGATGTTCAGGCGCTCTTGCAGGAAAAGTGAGACAGTCAGACAAAGCCAGCTGTCCCTGTCCCCGCCTGTCACCAGCCCTGCTGGCCCCTGCCACCCCACCCCATCCCTGCAGACCCCCAGCCCTGGCTCAGGACCCCATTCCCTCCCCCCTGCTCGGCCAACCCCACTGCCAGCCCCAGAGCCGCTCCCTCTCCCCCACCCCAGAACCGGTCCCGGTCCCCGCCCGGGTCCCCCTCCCCAACCCCGGGATTTCCCCCTCCCCGGACGGCACTGGGCCCCTCCCCAGGCACAGCGGCAGCCCAGGACCCGTCCCGGCCCCTCACCGGCCACGAAGCGGGTACCGGCCAGCTCGGCCGTGGCCAGGAACTCCTCCAACGGGCTCTGCTCAACCGCCGACTGCAGCTCCGGGCCGCGCTCGCCGCCCACCTCGCTGGCGTGCAGCTGCCGGGACAAGACACCGCCGTCAGCCCGGGCCTCCCGCCGCCCCCAGCCCCGCCGCCCTAGCCCCGCCGCCCTACCCATGAGGAGGCGCCGCGGCGGTCCAGGCCGCGCTGCCGCTGCAGGCAGCGGCCCAGCCCCGCGCTCCGCTTCTTGCCCATGCTGCCGCCTGAACCGGAAGGGGCCGCCCCACTTCCGCCTCCCCTCTCGCCGCACCCTCCGCCGCGCCCCGCGCCCGCGGAGCAGCGTTCCGGGCAGGCGGGTTCCGGGGCGGTACCGCGCTCCCCGCGCCCGCCGCCGGGCGGCGACACGGCAACGGCCCCACCGTGACTGGCTCCACGGTGACAGACACCCCCGTGACGGGCCGCCCCGGCGCCATCCGTGCCCAGCCGGCCTCTCCATCGCTTCATGTGCTCGTGGACCATCCTTCCAACACCTGTCCACACGCTGCCCTGGCCAGCCGGACACCAACACACACTCATGTCCCTCTGTGCACCCCTACACTGCCCAGTCCACCCACCCATCCATCCATCCATCCATCCATCCATCCATCCATCCATCTATCCATCCATCCCCTTGCTGCCCTACCCACCTGCCTCTCCACCCCCACACTGCCCTGTCCGTCCATCCATCCATCCATCCGTCCATCCATCCATCCATCCGTCCATCCTTCCATCCATTCCAACCCTGCCCTGCCCATCCCTCTATCCATCCCCATGCTGCCCTGCCTGTCTGTCTGTCCATCCCCATGCTGCCCTGCCCATCCATCCATCCATCCATCCATCTATCCCAACCCTGCCCTTCCCATCCCTCTGTCCATCCCCATGCTGCCCTGCCTGTCTGTCTGTCCACCCCCATGCTGCCCTGTCCACCCATCCATCCATCCATCCATCCATCCATCCATCCATCCATCCCCATGCTGCCCTGTCCATCCATCCATCCATCCATCCATCCATCCATCCATCCATCCCCATGCTGCCCTGCCCGTCCCTCTGTCCATCCCCATGGCACTCAGCATGGACACACACCTCTCCAATGCTTCCTGCCCCAAACCCAGCTCTAACTCTCTCACTCCCCCAGCAGCCACCAGCCCCACCATTAACACACAGGCACTAACAAAACCCAGGGCAGGTCTAATCCCAGCACCCCGAGGTCTGTGCTGCTGCAGGAGGCCCTGGCTGAGGGGTGAGGCACAGAGCGACCAGTTCCAACAGAGCCCACGGCAGCACCGGCGGCTGCAGAGGCCAGTTTCACTCACTGGTTCGGCCTGGCACAGATGTTATCTCTGGGAAGCAAACAACGCCAGCAGCGAGGCATGCGAAACCCTGTCCCGGCAGCCGGCGATGGGGCAGGGGTTTTGTGCGTCCCTCCAGGGGAAGCCAGGAGCTGCTGGGGCCGAGGTTGCCTCTGCGTCCTGTAACACACCCAGCCCAACACAGGATCCTTGTCCCCGGGCTCCATCATCCCAACACAGCTAATAGCGCATATGAGGAACGACGGTGACAATGAGGGATCCTCAGTGTGGCGGTGGAAGGTGTGCTATGAGGTAGCTGCCAAAATCTAGCCAGAGCCCGGGCATTTCTGCAGGATAGAGGGTGTTGCCCGCCCGTCCAGGGAACCATCAAACAGGTTTCGGTGGCAGCAGCCATTGCGGCCAGTCCAGGTCAAGAGGGGAGAGAAGGTGAAATTAATAAACAACTCGACCTGTTCTTGCATAGTGAGCTGATTTATGCACCATTTCTCCTTTATGGGTGTTGGATTAAGGCCAGACATTTTTGACGATAACTCTGTAATGTGTATCCATTGTAACTGGAGAATAACCTGGCTAATCCCTGGAAAACAGAGGCACTGCCTACACAGGCAGGCAAAGCTCAACTTGAGGTGCTGGCCGCCAGCAGCACAGCAGTGTACAACCCCCCGTGGGCAGGACTGGTCTTTTCTCATGCTCAGCACTACGTGATGCCTCCCCACGATAAACACTCGTTAGGAAGACGCAGTTCTTCCTTTCTTCTCCTTTTCAAAGACGGCAACCGTACGGCATAAATTTCCCAGGTACGTCTGAACCCTTGCCATGCTCATCCCCGGCTCTGCCACCACCACCAGCCTGGCCCGGCCCCTCCTTTGCTTCCTAAAGGCAAATAAGACAGATGAAAGGGGACTCAGCATTCGCCTTTTCATTTACACAAAGTGCTCCAGTGGAAAGCTGGTGGGCTGCAGACAGCATGCAGCGATTTAGTAAATTCATTTTTAATCAAGTCATCTTTAATAAAACCATCTCAGGTCTTTATGTGGGCACTGAGGCAGTAATATAAGTGCTCATTACTGTATTTCTTTTATATTTCAGTTAAAAGTTACCTTCCTTCTGTACTGCATAATCATCAACCAGACCAGCCAGCCAGCCCGGCCTTTCCCCACGCCTTGGGTTTGGCAGCACGCAAAATGAACTCGAATTTCACTGCTGGGCCTTGTTCTCACAACTCAGCTCTTTGACAGCAGCGCTTGGGCTGGAGCACAACACCGTCCCGGGAGAGCAATCACCCCCTCTGCATCGCTGAACCTCTCACTGCCCCTTTGGAGCGCATTAACTGAGTGGCCAGCGCTGCCATCTCTTTGGAGGGTGGCCGTGACTTTGGGACTTCCCATAAAACCCTTTGCATGGACAAAATAAAGTCTGCTGTCCTTCTAGCGCACTGCAATCATTGACTTGTGTCAAAAGGGCTGGCTTCCCTCCCAACTTCTGCCTTGGAGCCAAACCACTGCTCCAGTTTTTGATGCAAATCCTGAGAATTATTTCGCAGCAGCAACTCTTTTTGAAAAGCCAACGACACCAGTGCATTTTTGCCTAAAGGAAACATTGTTCTTTCTGGACGACTTTTCCTCCATTTTCCTCTAAGGCAGCACTGGGAGATCTCAGGACTGTGTCTCTAAAATATTCATGTGATGGCTATTCATTATTCATGTAGGCTCACAAGGCTTGATTCAGCGGTACCACCAGCCTCAGCCTGACAAGCAGACCCATTAAGAAGCCCCCCCCCCCCCTCCCCCAAAGCACCCCTGCAAGAACACCAAGACAATTTTGCTCTGTGCACAACCGCAGCTGCTTGAACCCTCTTCTTTCCAGCCGTATTCAGAAGCGTGCTGGCACTGTAGGAACAGGGGGAGCCCGCTCCTCAAGCTCCCCCGTCTTTTGGTTCCCTCTAGGAAGAGGGGGCGCCCCGGGGAGGCTCTGAAGCGGGGCAGCCTGGCCAAGGCTGAGCCCTGAGAAGGCACCAACCCCACCGGGGCCCTTGGGCGAGTTTTTTAGACTCCGCTTCTTCTACCAGCCCTATGAAGATAAAATCACCTCCCCACTTGGCAGGGTGGGGGAAGGTTAATTAGAGAGAGCTGCCTTTCTCTTTGAAGGTGCAAAGCGCCGGGCAGGAAGCTGGCAGGGGATTTCTCCAGCTCCCAGTGTGCCGGCTCTGCCCGGGCAGGCTCGTCCCCGCTGCCCGCTGCTGCCTGCACCGGCTCCCCCTCAGCATGGGCAGGGATGGCCCCATGGCAGCAGACCCCAGGATGGGGTGTCGAGCAGAGGGTGCCGCCCTGGCACCACCTCAGCACCCCTTGGCTGGCAGCATGGTGGGAGGAAGGGTGCCCGGCACAGCCCCGCTGGCCCAGCAAGCCCCTCTGAGGGTGCTGCGACCCCGGAGGGAGGGCTCTGCACCCCTGGCCTCCGGCTGCCCTTCTAATTATAGCTGCGGGCACAGGAAGCGCCGGGGCAGGAAGCGGGGTGTGCCGCCCTCGGAGACTGAAAAACAACGGTGGCGGAGGTGTGCCGCCACCGCCACGGCCCTGCCGAGCAGCACAGCCCCGGCCCTGGGGCTGCCACCAGGCTGTGGCACCCCGAGCTGCACCAGCATTGCCCTCCGTGCACCCAGGGGGACCCAGGGCCATTGCCCCATGGCCCCCCCGTGGTCCTCACACTGTCCCAGCATCGCCTGTGCCCCCAGCCCCGAGCCCTGGAGCCCCACCAGGGCAGGGTGGCCGGCAGGATGGGGTGCTCCTCCCCTTCAATGAGGCAGGAGGGCTGCAGAGGTGGCATGAGGCAGGCATTAAGGGATGTTAAGGACCCTTCTCCCTGAGCAGGAGGTGCCGCCCTGTGCGCCTCCAACTCCCTCCCGGCAGCAGGCAGCCATTTGCAGCTGCTGTCAATGAGACCTGGATGATGCCTGGCAGGGCTAGAGGCCACCACACACCACTTGCCCCCACTGAGAGCCCACAGGGCCCAAGCACCACTCAGCCTTTCCGTTTCATGGAAAATCCTGACAGTTCAGCGTTTCCTTTGTCCTGATTCAGAACAAAGAGTCAAAACTTTGACATTTAGCACAGTTACAGAGCCTCTGAAATACTTTGTTTTGGAAAATACTGAAATGCCGGTTTGAAATGTTTCACTTTGACTGTGTCACTTCGGCTGCTGCGGCACAATGAGCTCGGTTGCCTTCCGAGAGGTGAAAGCCAAGGATGTTTTCATATGCTGACAAAATTAATACACGCCCATGATATACTGTGCTCTTCTCATATCAGCTATTCCCAGCGCCTTTTTCCCGTTGCTCTCCCCAAGCACAGACCCACATCAGCTCCAGTTCCTGCTGCTGGGCACAAAAGCCATCCCCGAGGCAGGGCTGCTCTCCGCAGGATTTTACCTTCTCCCATCAGGTAGAGGCCCTGGCATCTCCTCACACCGCAGCAGGGCAGCCAGCACGGGCAGCCTGGCATCACCCCCGGAGGGCAGCGGGCACCCCACAGCCTACAGACTTGTGGTAGGGTGCAACCCTCCAGCACAGACTAGAGCAGCCAGGGGGGGAGGAGGAGGAGGATGGAGAGGGGGTCTGCCAAGGGCCAAGTGCAGCACTCACCGCTGGGCTGCGGGGCAGAGATGGTATCTTACAGACTTTCCCACGCCTTGCACAAGCTCTCCAGGCAGGTGATGCTCGGTAGCTGCTGGGGCATTGCATAAATCGAGAGCAGGCTGCTCTGCTCCCCCCGGGCTACAGGGCTGTGCAGATAAGCCCCCAGCGTGCATGTCCTACACAGCACGGGTGCTGCTGGCCTCGCAGGCGGGGAGGGAGTCTCATGCTCACTGAGAAGCAGGCAGCATGCCCTAGTCCCACAGGGCAGAATCCCCTCTCATTGTGCCCCAGCTTCTCCTCCTGGCAGTGAAACAGGGACATCCAATGTCTCAGGATTAGCCCCACACTTATGGGCTGGTGCCCCAAGCTTAACTGGGCTGCCCCCTCCTCCTAGACTTCACCCAAACACTGTGGCACAGCTCCCCAGCCCAGCACGGGGTGAGGAGGGGTCAGCATTTCCTATGGGAATTGCTATCACAGGCCACCACGATTTGCAATATTGCCCAAGCGTGTGGCAATCCTGCATGCCCAGAACTGAAGCAGCCGCCACACGGCAGGAAAGAGCCAGTCCTGAAGCTAATTGGGCCCATTAATGAAACAAGGAAGGCTGCAACAGTCTGGCACACCAATGGGTGAGAAAGTATGGCGAGGAACTGAGCTGAGACATTTTCCATCCTCGAGCAGGGCTGTAACCACAAGACACCTTCCCAGCAGCTGCACTTCCAGCCAGCCCGGAGGCAGCCATGCTGGGGATGCTGCTGCTCCCCGACCAGCACCTGGAGCCCCCAGCAGGTATCTGAGGGGCTGATAAGGCAACCTCCACCCCAAGAAGGCATCACAGAAATGGAAGTGCTGATGACTTGGGGGCTTGGGAGGTGGTGGGGAGGGAAAGGGAGCTGGAGCTCCTCCTCACCTTACATGCCATTGGGATTTGCAGACAGGTATGCCTACAGGCTGTCGGAGAGACACGGGGCTCAGCAGCCTGTGTGAGCCATGTGTGAAAACTTAGTCTTCATCCCTGAACATGGGTCACACATGGGATGGCAGAGCCCAGCGTGACTCTGCAAAGAGCTCAGTGGGAGTCATTATCAAAAGTGTCTATATACCTGTGCCAGCCCTCCTGGCACCAATCTCCCTCTGGAGGCAGCACCACAGGGAGGCGTGGGGGGCTCCTCGCCTGTTCCATCCCACCTGAAGCAAACACCTGCCTGCAGAGCCCCCTGCCCTAGACCCAGGACAGGCTCTTCTGCCCACAGCCAGAGGCAGGCAGGGCTTTGGCAAGGCAAGTCTGGCTTCCATGGAGAGGCTGCTGAGCCCACATGTCTTGGAGGAGCAGCTAGGGTTGCAGCTCTCAGGCAGTGTTCAGGGAGGTGGCAGCGCCTGAGCAGAGTGCCGCCGTGGGTCTGGGGCATGAGCTGCAGGCTCTCAGCACAGTGGTTCAGCAGGACACCTCGAGGGGAGAAGGCGGCTCTTCGGGCACCTCAAGAGTGCCACACCACGTGTGGGTGTCACATGTTGTTGTAAGCCGTTGTATTTATTTTATGTGCATAGCAGCATCTTCTGTTTTCACCTTGCAACACAAAGGAGACAAAGGAAAAGCTCTTCGGATGCTTCTGGAGGTGAAATGAATTAGCTGTACAAACCAAAGCCTTTCTCTCCCTGCTGCGCAGCAGGACGGCCCTGCAGGCTGGCAGCGGCTGTCTGCAACGTGGCTGCAGCCTGGTGCGAAGCCCTTCCTGCCCTCGCACCGACAGCACCACATGGGGGTCCCGATGGGTGGTCAGCACCCAGCCTGTGTCAGGGCCGAAAGCAGGGACCCCCCGAGCTGGGCAATGCCAGCCGAGGCAGACCTCAGCCCCTTGCCTGCCCTCCTGCAGCGTCCCAGCGGGAGTTTGCCCAAGAGGCAGAGGGCTCGGTTCAGCACGGTGCCGAGCCAGGATGGGCATCTCCATGGGCGCTGGGCTTTACGCCAAGGGGCCCAGCCAGCTTGCCCTGGCCATGCAAGGGCTTGTGTGCGCTGACCGGTGCGTGCCCATCCCATGCAGCTCTCCAACTGCAGTTTTCCCATTGGAAAACTGGAGTGTTAACACGTTCACTTCTCAGGGCCCACAACAGCCTTCCCAACACTGCGAACGTGCTGTGCTACAGCTGCCAAAGACAGGAAATGCAGCGTGTTACAGATCCACACCCACGACGGGCCTCTAGAAACCATAGATGTGGTCAGGCGTCCCCTGGTACCAGCTGTGGCTGAGCAGCCTCAGGGGACGGCGGTGACGACGCTGCCCTCCAATGAGGGGGTATTTTTGAAATGTAAGCAAATGGGCCAGTGCTTTTAATATCGGTCACTGTGGTTACTTGCAGTTCCCAAGTAATCTGCTAGATGGCATAATGTAATAATAGTAATAATGGTAATAACGATAACGATACATGGGTTTGCTTTAATTGATCCAAACTCGAGAAACGATTTGTCAAATAATTCAAGCAGGCGTTTACCTATTTCACTGCACGAGTACGTACCGCTCCCCTGTTGTCGAGCGCTTATTCAAACCCCGACAAAGTGCCGTTCTCTGCAACCCTGGAATTTCTGTTCTTTCTGGCAGAGGACATGATACATGACACGAGAAGCTATAGCAACGACACAGAGACCAACTTTCTCATTATGTCTGTGACTGTACTCGAGCAACCCCAGCAAGAAATTACAAGACAGCTCCTTGTTATTCGGCTGCTCCGCATAAATAAAGAGCAAAGCATTACTCATACATAATAGCTTTTATTTGCTGCAGGCCCTTCGGCTCCCAGAGCCGGACTAACCAAATCAAAAGGAAGATTATGTTGCAAGAGTGGGACTCCTGCATGGCACGCCCTGGCCGGGGAAGGCTGCTGGGGTTTGGGGACTCCTGAAGCGTGGGGAGTCCCGGAGCGTGGGGCCCCGCCACAACCGTGGGATTTTTTACCAGTTTGGGAGGTTTTGAGGTCCCGGTTATCCCCCCCGGCTGCCCTCTCCATCCTCCCCGCCCCCGCTGTGGCA
Organism: Numenius arquata; assembly: GCF_964106895.1. Taxonomy (NCBI): domain Eukaryota; kingdom Metazoa; phylum Chordata; class Aves; order Charadriiformes; family Scolopacidae; genus Numenius; species Numenius arquata. The sequence continues at coordinate 14,570,782 of NC_133584.1, forward strand.
CCCACCACGCGTGGTCGTGGGAACGATGCCCGCGTGAGCACCCGGGACGGACAGGGGGGGGATCGCGGGCCGGTTCCCCGCTCCTCCACGCCCGGTGCGGCAGCGGCCGGTGTCCCCCGCTGGGGGCCGCGCTCGGCGGGCCGGGGCGAGAGGAGCCGGGAGAGAAGGGGAGGGGGGGGGTGTCCGCCCGGCCGGGCTGGCGCCGCCCCGTGCCCGCCCCCCTGCCCGCCCCACGGCGCGCCGGGGCCGGGGCCGGGACCGGGTGGCGGCGGCGGGCGGCGCAGAGCGGCGGCGGCGGGCGGGCGGCGAGCAGCGCGCCGCCGGCTCGGCGGGCCGCGGGGCAGCGGGCGCTCCGCCCTCGGTGCGCGGGGGCCTCCCCCTCTCCGCGCCCGCGGAGCGCCGGCGCCCGCCTATATCTACGGCCGCGGCGGCCCGCCGCCCGCAAGGATGTGAGGCGGGCGGGCAGCCCAGCCGCCGCCGCCGTGGCATGCCCCCCCGCGCCCGGAGCCGTCGGCGCGGCGCCTAGCCGCGGCTCCGCGGGGCGATGCTGCCCTGGAAGCGGAGCAAGGTGGAGCTGGTGGCGGGCGAGGGGCGGCGGCAGAGCAAGCCCAAGGGGTACGCGGTGAGCGTCCACTACTCGGCCCTCACCTCGCTGGCCCGCGCCTGCCCCGAGAGCGCCCTGCACCGCGTGGGCAGCATGTTCCGCTCCAAGCGGCGGAAATTCCGCGTGACCAGCGAGGACCCCACGTACACCGTGCTCTACCTGGGCAACGCCACCACCATCCAGTCCAAGGGAGAGGGCTGCACCGACCTGGCCGTCTGCAAGATCTGGAGCAAGAGCGAGGCGGGCCGGCAGGGCACCAAGATGAAGCTGACCATCAGCGCCCAGGGCATCCGCATGGCCCACGCCGAGGACAAGGGGATGCGCCGGCCCGGCCACCTCTACCTGCTGCACCGGGTCACCTACTGCGTGGCCGACCCGCGGCTACCGCGCGTCTTCGCCTGGATCTACCGCCACGAGCTGAAGCACAAGGCGGTGATGCTGCGCTGCCACGCCGTGCTGGTCTCCAAGCCCGAGAAGGCGAAGGCCATGGCCCTGCTGCTCTACCAGACCTCGGCCACGGCGCTGGCCGAGTTTCGGCGGCTGAAGAAGCGGGACGACGCGCGGCACCAGCAGCAGCAGCTGGTGGGCGAGCAGAGCATCCCGCTGGTGCCGCTGCGCAAGCTGCTCAACGGGCAGTGCTGCTACAAGCCGCCGGTGGAGCGGAGCCGCAGCGCGCCCAAGCTGGGCTCCATCACGGAGGACCTGCTGGGCGAGGAGCAGGAGGAGCGGGCCATGCACTGCGACTGCGAGGACATCCTGGAGGCCCTGGGCGAGCCCGAGGGCGAGCTGCTGCGCGCCGGCGCCGGCCGCGGCGAGAGCCCGGAGCTGGGCCAGCTCCTCCGCGACCTGGGCGAGCTCAGCCTGGGCAACGACCTGCGCTCGCTGCGCGCCGACCTCCGCGTCCGCCGGCTGCTCTCCGGAGAGAGCACGGGCAGCGAGTCCTCCCTGGAGAGCAACGGCCCGGACGGCGCCGCCCCGCCCTGCAACGGCGCCGAGCAGCCGCCCCCCGGCGACCCCGAGACCGGCTGAGCCCTCGGCCCCGCCGGGGCTGCGCGGTCGCTTCCGGGCGCGGACGGCCCCGCCGGGGCGCACCGGGGTCCCTGCGGGAGTGCACGGCCCCGCCGGAATGCACCGGGGTCCCTGCGGGAGTGCACGGCCCCGCCGGGATGCACCGAGTCCCTCCGGGAGCGCACCGTCCCCCCGCGGCGCACCGGGGTCCCTCCGGGCGCGCACGGCCCCACCGGGTCCCTTCGGGAGCGCGCGGTCCCTCCGGTTGTCCCGGTTCCCTGCGGCACCCCCGCGTCCTGCAGCATCCCGGGCAGCAACCGCCCCTCCCGGTGCCGGTGGCCGCCGGAGCCGGGCCCCAGCCCGCCGTGGCCCGAGGAGGGGAGGCGGCTGCGGGCTGTTTACCTCCGGCTCAGCCCTTGAAGATCTGCCAAATTCCTGGAATAGCTTTCCCCGGGGAGGGCGGCGGGAGGGAGGTGTTGCGCCTTGTTTACAGTCAGAAATCTCACATCCGAGAGGCCCCCCCCCCCGCCGTTTTCTACATTAAAGTCACTCCATCGTGCTGTCGTGTCCCAGAGGTTTGCACTGTTGTGAATTTTTTTTTTTTAATTATTATTTTTAAGTTAGACCCTTTTTTTTTGGGCCCCGGTCCTGTCCCCGGTCTCAACGCTCTAGATCTTTTGCTGTGCAAAAGAAGACTCTACTTGTGGCTGTTCACCTGTACATAGGGAAATGTATGCAAATACATTTTGTTATTTTTAAGAACACCACCATTGCGATCTCCTCTGTTTGCACATTATGTGAAGAAAATAAAGATGACAGTTAATTTAAAAGAAACTGGGGTCGCTGCGGCGATTTGGCCTCTCTTGTGTGCGTTCCTGTAAGGAGGTGGGGGGGAAGATCCCTTGGGATGTGTTCTAGCTGCTGGAGGGCAACGCGCAGAAGGCCCTCACAAGCACCGAGTGTGATTCCTGAGCCAGCTGGAAATCTCACACTGTGGGGAAACGCATGGGGCACTTAAGGTCTTTTATAACAAAAGGATGAGATTTTTCTCTCTGCAGCCTCCAACGACAGGAACAGGAACATGTGAGGAGCCTCGTGTCGGGGCTCTCTGGCTGGATCGTAGGCTTGGGAACTGTAACTGCGTTGTCCTGAGGCTGCCGTGGGGCTCAGCCAAGCTGCCCCTTGCCTGGCAGCCGGGTGCTGGGAGCACCACGCAGCCCTTCCCGGGGTTCGCAGTCGGCTGGTCCCTCCCGCTCGCAGCGCCAGCCCGAGACAATTCCATAACCTCACCCAGGGTAAGCAGTGAAGTTGATTAGCCACGGGACTGCCACGGTATTTTTAGCTGTAAATCTGTAAGTGGCAGGCTCCCAGGGCAGTAGAGATGTTCCGGTTTCATTTGTCCCCAAGTGGAGGTATCAATTAAGACATAATTAATGTGGCATTTCTGATGTCTAAATGTTTTCCACCGTGCCTGTGCTGCAATCGGGCGAGTTGCAGGAATGTCAATGAAAAGCCCAACCAGCTGCCGGGGCCAGGCCACACTCCTTGTGCAAGGAGCCAGCCTCTGAACTTGTAAATACCTCATTAAAACAGATTGCAAAATCTGCCACCGCACGGGCGAGGAGCTTTTACTCAGCGTGAGTCAGTCTGAGGAGGGAGGCACACCGGGGTGGTTTGCACGGGACGGGGTAGTGGCGAGAGGGGGGAGCCCTCCTTGGAGCGGGCACCTTCCTGCCCGGGTCACACTCCACCCGTGACGGGCAGCGCGATGCAGCAGGTGACAGTGGCCGCTGCTGGATTAGAGCACGCTCAGGCCGGTGCTGCCGAGATACCCCTTGCAAAAGAAAAGGCGCGTCTTGCAGCTCTTTCTCGGGCAAAGCTCCTTCCCCGGAGAGGGAAGGGGCCAGGGATGAGGGGGAAATGAGACACGGGGGGGGGGGGAAATGAGACACCGTGGAAAACGTATCCTGCAGTGCTTCCCCCAGGGTGGGGGGCTGCGAGGCTGCCTCACCCACAGCAGGGGACCTTCAGTGCCCTGGGGATCACCAGTGCCCCAGGTCTATGCCCAGGGCTCTGTCACCGCCTGCTCTCTCCTGGGGTGCAGGGCAGCGATACGGCACCCCCAGAGCAGGGCACACCGGGGAAATCCCAGGCTGGTTTTTGCTAACTCCAGTTGCTGAATGACCGGGCGGTGTTTGCTTTTACCTCCTCTGTGTGTGCTTAAAGGCGGTTAATGGCATTAGCTCAGTCAATGCCTTTCCTCCCTCCAGAAGAACCATCATGTCTGCAACAGTAAGGAAAGGTTTTTATCGCACACGGGAGCTGAAAGCAGAATTCCCTGAGCAGCAGCAGCCAGGGCCTGGAGCATTTCCCCTTGAAGCCATTAGTAGGGGTACTGTGCAGTTTCCTCAGAGGACTGTATAGATCATTAGCTGTAAATGTAGGGTCCAAATCCCTTTGTGCCTGGGATATTTTGGTACTAGAACCACTGAAAAAAAATATCATACAGATGTCTGCATTGCTAGTGTGAGGTTATTCATGTGTGCTTAACTGCTGTGCCCTCCCGGTAGCAGCAAATGAGAACAAGTGCATGTGAGGAGAAGAAGGTCATTATATTTTCCACACAGCAAGTTTGAAGGAGCATCTCACTAGGATAAGGAGAGGAGAGAACGAGATCCTCTCCGCAGCAGGTTTAGCATTAGCTGAGCTGCTAATTATTGTCCTTTGGAACAAGTATCTTCTTGCCCAGCTGAAAAGCCTGCTGCTGGCTGATGGGGCAGCAGCTGGGGGGAAGAGCAGGGCTTTGGCAAAGGCCTCTGTGGGACACGCAGTCTCTGCTGACTGCCATGAGGCTGCTCCTGTCCCAGGCAATGCTCCCATCAGTAGAGGACAAACTGTTCTGCAGTGGTCTCTGCTCAGTGCTGGGGCTGACACCAGCCCTGTGCCAGGGCTGCTCTCCGCAGAAGAGGTCCAGTGTCCCACCGAGCTCAGGCCGTGGGCTGACGCACGTTCCCCCATTGATGGGGCTCCATCCATCAGCACTAACCCAGCTCTACAGCTGGGGATGGGGAATCAGCCAGCAGCGTGGGCTGCACAAAGAGCAGTGCAGCCTCCGAAACGCTGCTCCCCACCAGCCAGCAGCCCCATCCCACCACTACCTTCCCAGGGACGGGCCTGCAAAGGGAGAGCAAAGGCTCTGATTGCTGTGCTGGTGGCTTTGGACTGCGTGGGGAGAAGTCAAACATGGGAGCAGATGTTTGCAGAAGGACAAGTCAAGCATTGCTATCCGCCAGTGGTGCAAATCACTGCCCTGCTCACCAACACACCAGCCGGGACTCACCAGGCCATGCTCCTGCCTGGGCTCTGGCAGCCCCTGGAGGTTTCCAGCACAGCAAGGTGAGCTGAGCTCCACCCAGCACAGACCTAGCAGTCAGCGTGTGATGAATTGGCCAGAAAATACCCATAACAAATGACACAACACCAGGAAAGGCAATGATCCTGCTCCAAAGGCTTCAGCTTCTGGTTCAAATCCGGCATATGGGGCTGATGCTTTGGCAAGTCAGCTTAGGTACGCCACCAGGTGCCTGAGATTTCCAGAGTGTGTTACGGCTAAACAGAGCATGTGATTATTCCAGGCAACAATGATGATTCCCTGAATATGAAGAGATTAAGGGAAAAAGAGCACTTGTTGCTAATACTATTTGTTGAGTTTGTGTATTTGCTAGTGTACTCCAGACTTGCTCTTATACATAGATTAATGAGGCTGAAGGGGCCCCACAAATGTGGAAGTGTTTGCAGGATCCCACGTGCAGCTTCTTGTTTTTCTCTGCCCTAAGCATGCCCTTCTCCTGTCCTTAGATCTTCCTCATCCACAACAGGAAAAAATATCATTTACAACGAGAAACATTAGCCAGTGGTCAAGTGGAACAAGCCAGGTCATGAAATGACTTTTAGCCCAGACTGCAGCACTGATTTAGATACAGAATTATTTGCTGTTCAGTTTGGTGGCATGCCTGTACGGGTGACAACCAGTTTGTCTGGCCAGGGTTGATGCTGCGAGAATTGCTGATCCAAGGTCTGGCTGCAGGTTACCAGATCAGTGGTGGAAACCTCCTGCTTTTTGGGGTCTACAGGCAATACCCAGTATCGAGTATAGCTCCAGCCCCTGGGGCGGTTCTGAGTCACCTTCAGCACACGCAGCCTGCGACTCTCACCGGGAAGCAGGAAGGCATCAGGATTTCCTCCTCAGCGATGTGTTGGAGAAGAGCAGCTGACCTGTCCCACTGCTGTTAGTCACCCCCAAGACACCACAACCTGTCACATTGCCCAATTTTTACCTGTCACATCAAACCCCCCCATTAATTAGGGGGAAATCCCCCAAATCTCAGCCTGCAAAGGAGGCGTGGGGCCAGATCTTTTGCCTTCATACCTTCCAGCATGTGGGTGACAGCAGTGCACGGCTCCCCGTGAGGACCTCTTTCCTGGGCGAGGGTGGCCAGGGTCCCATTGGTGATGGAAAAAATCTGCAGGGCTGCACATCCAGCTGTGCCTCACCTCCTGCTTCTCTTGGAGTCAGGAGGAAGAAAACCACAAACCCCCTGCATTTCCAAGGCCAGCAGCAGCCCCAGCTCGCACAGAGCCTGCATGCTGCGAAGGCGGCTCCCCCTCTGCACCCCAGCCGCTGGTGGCAGCAGGGGCTGTTTTCCCCAGCAGCTGGAGAGGGATGATGTTCGGGGACAGGAATGTGAGGGCAGGCAGCTGGGGCAGAGCAGGGACAGCGTGGGGTCCCAGAGGACAGGCCAGGTCAGTTCATCCATGGAGCTTGAAGATCCCCGCGGACGAACCGACCTGGCCTGTCCTCTGGGACCCTGCTTCTCCCCGCAGCTCCATCACCCACCCCAGGCAAGGTGACACCTCCAGCTTGCTGGCCAGGGGTTCATAAGGGGGCTGCATCTTGGTTATACATAGGTGCATGAGCTCGGGGGGGAGGGTCGAACTGGCCGCTGCTACAATCCAGCGTGAAATCAAAGCTATGCATTCAGAAAAACATGACATTCCCCCTTGCCGGTGGGGGCTCTGCCTGGCTGAGTGCTACGAAAACACGTGGAGAAACAGTTATATAATGAAGGGCGCGGGCCCGATCCTGCCCTAGGCTTGACACGGCGGCTCGGCAAGGAGCTGAGCTCCAGGCTGCGGTTGCCCAGCACCTTCCAGGATCTGGCCTTGGTCACCGCACTCTGTGCTGCTGCCGAGGGGTGAAAGCAGGAGAAAGGCTGCAAAATGCTTTTTCCCAGGCTGGGAGATGTTCTGTGTGCTCATTCTTGGTAAGCCCGAGCCCAGTTCCCATCTGTGGGCTTAAACCAAGTCCCACCCGTGGCAGGAGCTGGACAAGGTTTGGGATGGGATAGCCCAGGACTTCCAAAGTGCAGGGGCTGCTTGCTGCAGACATCTGGGCTTTCATGCTACTGCCCTGCAGCTCCATCCCAGGTGCCCCGGACTCAGTGGTGGCACATCATGGTACACATCATATGTCCCTATGCCCCAAACACATCCTCAGCTCTGTGGGAAGGACGTGAGCTCTCACCTGGAGAACTGTTCCCAGCAAAGGGCTGTGCCTATAGAACTCCTCCCATGCTCTCCTGCTCCGAAATGGGGGGCAGCTGGCCAGTCTCCCTCCTGCATCTGATCCTGCTGCCACCCCACATAGAGGGGTGACACGCTCAGCATCATGTCCAGACCTGGAAATCCTGCTGCTCCAGTGGGGGTGCTCTGCAGACCCCAAGGTACACAAGAAGAAGGCTGTGGGACGGGATTCATCGTTCTTCCCACGGCACTGTGAAGTTGCACGCAGTCTGCTTGGATGCATGAGCAAGCTAAACTGTGACATTAATTAGAGCTGACAGCGTTCCTGGAGGGAGCCGGCTGAGCGACAGCACCGAAGCTGCTGCTGCTGGGTCTGTGCGCAAAGCAGGCTCTGCAGTAGGCTGGCTTGGGCATGCCACCGCCCTCAAGTCCTGCTACACTGAGCTCTGTGCTCACTCCGGCTCCAAAAATCAGGGTGGCAGGTACACCCACAGCCCCGAGGGACAGGAGACGTGGTGCCCAAATCCAGCCCTGGCAGCCGCCTCCTGCTGAGTGTCTGCCCAGCATCACTCTGCCCTTTCCAGCCAGCCCTGCCGGCAGCTGGGCACTGCCTTTCCCAGCCCCGCACTCTCCCCTCCAGCTCTCCCCTCTTGCTGTGGCTCCTGTCCCCAGGAGCACTCCAGCCCTCGGGGCCGCTGTCTCTCACACGGCTCTTTTCCCATCCCAGTTTCATGCTGAGTAAGAGCTGCCACTCGCTGCTGTTTCAGCAAGTGCCGGAGAGGATCGCCTGTGCTGGCACACAGGGCGGGCAGCCCAGAGCGGTGAGCGCTCATCCTCCTCTGGGCAAGGAAGCGTTAAGGGAACTAGGATGAAAAGTTGATATAAATAATTCGGTAGCTCCTGTAGGAAGATTGCGATTTAGCTTAATTATCATAATTACATTTTCAATCTCTCTGCTAATAATCATGAGACAATAGAGCCAAACGTGCACGCAGCCGCCTGCTTTCCCTGCCAGCGACTTCTCATCCTGCTGCATGAAGCAGGTCAGTGGGGATGGTGAGGCAGCCAGCAGGGATGGCAGGGAGGGATGCAGTATTTCCCCAGCACCTTGTTCTGGGCAGTGGGAAGCCTCATTGCCCTCTGCTTGGCACAGGGATTTTAACTTCAGCTACAGCATCAGCAATAGGATCACCTGAGAGCAGCCCGCTTCAGTGCAAAAACATCTCTGCTCCTGAAAGTCAGGGAGAATAGTCTGGAAATACTTGTTTCTGAGCAGGGAGACCTGTGTTTTCTCTGCCTGTGCACACTGTGGCTGCTGATGCCAAGGGCAGCTCTGTCCACGTCCACGGTGTCCCAGGAGATGAGACCAGTGTGAGTGGAGAGCTGGCCCCAGGCAGGAACATTCATTGGCAATGGCTAAGGAAAGCTGGGCATTAGCAATGATATCTTTTGAACATGGACAGGAGCATGTTCATCCTGCAGCCTGCTTCTGCCTTTGCCCACCTGGGAGGAAACAGAGGCTTCCCAGCAGTGGGGGCATGTCCTGGAGTCTGTGCCCTGATGTGGGGCAGCCCACCACCTTCTCTGGGGGTCCCAGGAGAGCCCGAACTGAAGGCAGCCTGCCAGGACCCCACAGCGACAGGCACCATGGCCAGGAGGCAACATGAGAAAGGGGAAGATGTGGCTGCAGAGAGCAGAGGATGTGCTGCATCTCCATCATGCACAGATACCTGAGGAGCAGGCAGGGCCATAGGGCAGCCATTCCCAGTCCCAGCATCCACTCTTGGCTGGGACGTAGCCTGACCCACCTGGAGGCAGGAACAGTGGGCAGGTTTCTGTCCTGCTCCACCCTGGATCATCATCAGCAACGTCCCATGTCCATGTCCTGCATCCTCCCAGCAACCCCCATACCTCTGCACATCCAGCTCTGATCAGTGCAGGGCTGGGGCAGGTTTATGAGCTCATGCTCCCCTGGGGCAGTCCGCCACTGTCCCTGCAGGTGACACTGTGTCCCGTCCTGCCTCTTGCCTGCCATGCTGCTCCGGAAAGGTTCGGGATGAGAACTGAGCTGCTTATCTTTAGTGCTGCTCTGATCTAATTTTACTTTCTTAAGCAATGGCCAGGCTTTAGAGAGTATCTCGCAATGCAAAGGCTCTGCATGGCAAGGAGGGGACCCCCTGCACCAGTACAGCAGTTACCCCACCACCACCAGTACAGCAGTTATCCCCCCTATGCCAGTATAGCAGTTACCTACACACACACCAGTACAGCAATTATCCCCTCTACACCAGTACAGCAGTTATTCCCCACACATGACTGCTGCCAAAAACCTCTGGCTCCAGGCCTCGGCTGGAGCAAGGTCTCAGCAGATTTCTAGCAGAGCGTACAGCATGGCACAGCCGAGCAGGACACCCTAAGGTCCACCAAGATCTGCTGGAGCTGGCAGCCAGGAGGTACACAGCCATTGCTAGAAAAGGTCACCAAAAGATCTGCCTTCTCCCTTTTTGGACTCCCAGTCCAATTCCATAGACACCTTTCAATTACTGCTGCTTTGAAGTCCACTGAACCTGCTGCCTCGGACCAGGTTTCACTGCCATTACTGGAGAGAGAAACGCCAAGGAAACCAGACCCTCCAGGGCTCCTGCCAGTGAGTGAGAGAGAAGACTGAGGATTGCTGCAGGCATGAAGTATTGCAAGCACCTGCTGCACAGCGATAAAAAGACTGAGAGCCTTTATCACTCACCCAGACTTGGGGTTCATCAGAAGGGCCATGACAGGCATTAGTCCCTCTCCCCAGTTTGGGCTGCCAGGACATGAGACATGACCTGAGCATGGCCACACAGCATCACAGTGCCTGAGAAAGTGGCTCCATGGACACTTACACCCACGCTTCCTTGCGGCACCTCTGCAAGTAACACTGTGAGAAAGCTATTTCAGGACCCAACATGACTCTCCCAGGTGTCAGGTCCAATTAGTTATATCCTGCAAGGGAAAAAAGTCACCTAAAGCCTGCTCTGGTGGGACAATGACATTAAGATATCTCAGGTGCTCATCTGGGTTCCCTGAGCAAACCAGGAGCTAAACATAGCTCTGGGAAAGTGGCAGGTGGGGGTGGCTGTCATCCTCCACACCAAGGTCTCCTGGGGAGGTCTGGTCCCACACTGGCCATCCCTTCTCTTTCATAACCTGACCTTCCTCTCATCCACCCCTGAACAGGCAGCAGGCAGGACTCACCTGCCTGCAGTAGGACTACAGCAGGCATCAGTCTGGTATCATCCTGGTGGGGCTGACTCATGCTTTACCCCCCCCTACACACCGTGGCCCATCAAATCTCACTGCAGATTTCCAAGGAAATACCCATTTGAAGGAAAACAAATATAGTGAAAATAGTGAGAGATGGAGAATTTTAGGCATTTAATATTCTCATTGTCCTCCCCCACAATGGCATTATCCTTCTCTAAATAGACGCTGAGCTGAAGACATAACAACACACTACTTCCCCCAAACAGCCCGAGCGAAACAAATGCAGGAAGTTTGGAGGGGTTGGAGCAGAGCTGCGGCCGGCCGGGAGCCCGGACACCCCCGTGGGCTCCTCAGGGCCGCTGGGGCTTCAAGGGCCTGGCAGCTGAGCTGCAGCAAGCCAAGACCCAGGGTCCCCCTCTCCAAAATGGGGGTGTTTCCCTCACACTGCAAGAGTGGGTATGGGGAGTTCTGGCCATTGGTCCCCATGCCTGGCCCCGGTGCTGCCCCCATCCCTGGGGAAGCACCAGTGGGGCAGCCCTGAAGTGTGAGAAAGGCGGCAGCGGGGGCACAGACCCCACACCCCGGCACGGCTTGGTCCTAAGAGAGGTCCTGTCTGCTCCCAGTGCGGTGGCAGCCACCCAGGAGTGCCCACCAGCCCAAACAGCCCAGTGCCAGCTCCTGCCGTGAGGCGATGTGGAGGAAACCAGTGTCCCCTGGTTCGGTGCAGTCAAGCTTTGCTGCTGGCATCGGTGCGGAGAGCCATGGTCCTTCTGCTGCGCTGTGCATGGGGTGACAGGGACACCCCAGGCTGTCAGCAGCCGCCACGGGGAGTTGCTTCATACGGAGGCTTGCGGTTCCCCTGTAACGGCTGTGTGCCGTGGGGACAGCCCCCTCCCTGCCCTCAGCCCCGAAGCTGGGGTGACGGTCCCCCTCCCGGGCTGGTGCTGCGCCCCCGCCAAGCACCCGGGGCTGTGCTGGGACCCCCAGCACGAGCCGTTTCACCGGGAGCAGGGCAATTGCACATGAGGGCAGAGCCCCCAGCGAGAGCCACATTGCCAGGGGCAGACGGGGCTTCGACCCTGGGGACAGGCAGCAGAAAGCCGGGGGGCTGGCACCTGAGGCTAGGCTGTGCGGGCCCCTGCGGCCAGCATCTGCCTGCAATCCCAGCCAGCCTCCTCCGGGTTCAGCTCTAGTGCAAGGCACAGAAAAGCTGCTGCCGGCAGTTACGGCACTTAAGCAACTTTTCACAATCGTCTGTTAATGGCAGAACCAGCAGCAAGTCATTCGGCGGTGCAGTTAGACTTTCCCTCCCCGAGGAATACTGTTAACTGAAACCAAAGCGCAGAGACAGGGAAATTGCTCGATGAAGTGGTTTGGTAATTGTGAAAAAGAAGAACTTGTTTTCTCTGTCTTGCAACAGTCAATTGCACAACGTGACCTGCAGCAGCTTCAGCTCGGCAGGTTTTCAGGAGGAGGCCATGGGGCGATTTAAAATTCAGACCGTAAGGAGGGAAATGAATTTGAGGCTGTTGTGGACCATATGGTATCCATAGGGAACCATGGGGGACTGAGGTGGCAGTGATTGCGCTGGCTTTGCTACTCAGGTCCCCTCTGCGGGCAGAGGTGAGCCCTCCTCTCCCGTTTTGGGGGGCAGCTCAGAGAGGAGCTGGCTCAGCCCCAGGGCTTGCCCGTGTTCCCAGGGGTAAGGTAAGCACAACAGCCCACGTACAAGAGATGCATTAAGAAAGAGGAGCTTTTAAGAGCTCAGTTCGCTGGGTTGCCATAAGAACCATTACGGTGATGATGACTTTTAGCCGTTTAACATAAAAATACTCTTTGGCAAGGGGAAGAGATGCTCTGCAGGTCAGCCCAGGGTGGAAGGAGAGCAAAAGCCACTGGGCCAGCTCCAGGGCTGTGTAGCAGCCCACGCTCAATTGGGATTAATTGCTTGTCTTGGTGTCACGCCTATGTACCCCAGGACCAGACGTGAGCTGGACGTGCCAGGTGCAGGACAAAAAAAGAAGTAAAAAGAGCAATGCTGAGGGAAGCTGGCAGCAGAGATTAGGACGAGCCCTGGCCAGGAAAGCAAGCTGAGCTGAAGTCCCTCTCCTCCCCTTCTTCTGCTTCCTTCCCTCCCCAGGTGTTCCTGCCCTGCCCTGGCTTTGCCATTTGGATGCGAACAGGATTGTTCCAGTGTGAGGCAAAGGCCACGGACACCATATATTTAATTCAACTCCAAAAAGGATACTGGGTGTTAAAAGGAAGATGAAAAAAAGATAGCCCCACAAAAACCTTCCAGGTCTGTTTTGTCCCAGTTTTAAATGGTAAAATCTGTACTTTGTTCTCAGCTATTGTTGCAAAATTGAACCACTTTCAGCCTCACACCTTACTTTACCGCAGGCTGCCTTCACACAGAGCTGCTGAGTACAGCACGGAATCAAAGCTTTCACTTGGCCTAGAAATCTGAAGTGTGTGAAAGTCGCTAAAACACACATAAGAGGCCCAGACATTGAAGTGGAGTGAAGTCAAAAGCCAGCGAACCCCCGAAGGACAGCTGGTGTGTGCTGCTCCCAGGCTGCCGAGTGCACCTCCAGCTGAGAGACATGCTGTACTTCACAGCCCCGTAATGCCTTCCCAATAACCGCCGTGGCCTAGAAACAGCTCACTGCTAGACGATGCTCTCAGGAGGCTGGTGGATGCTTCTGACTTTCTTCAGCAGCCCTGCAGCTGACTCCATCCCAGCCGTGCCACCCCTCGGCTCACCGGCACCGAGGACCTGGCTTGAGGATCTGCAGCACCCATGCTTGATGAGCACTGAGCCTGGCTAGGTGAGCAGCTCCTCTCCCGAGACAGAGAGAAAACATCTCTTGTCCTGCAAATGATGCCAGCTTGTTGACCTCCCTGGGGGCTCTGCCTCCGTGAGCAAGTCCATCACACAGAGCTGCCTGGACAGTGTTTCCATTTCTCTCCGGAGATGTGTCCCTGGGATGGGACTGAGCTCCCGCAGCTCCTCCAGCTGGGAGGACACCAGCGCTCAGCAGGAGGATCCTGGCAATGCCAGCTGGTGCCCTCCTGGTGTCACCAAGACATGCTCAGCCTTGGGCTGCGGCAAGGGATGCTTCAGCAATGAGACCTGCGGCCACTCCAGCCCCATTCCCAGCCCTCTACATGCCCCCTTTGCTGCTGCCACTCTCCTGAGCTGGCTGTGGGGCAACTGCCCCCCAAGACCTCCCACCCTGGCTCCTCCTGCACCCAGCGGCTGCTGGAGAAGCCCTGAGCCCTGCCAGGAGCAGGACAATGCTTGGCCCTGTACAGACAACGGCAAAGGTAATTGCAGCCTGTCGATGGAGTTCCTCCTGCCACCACAGCCTTCCCCATTCCCTCAGCTGCCACGCAGGATCGCTGTGCAAAGCCCAGCAGCTGCTGCACTTCATTTCCCAAGCGGCCGCTATTTGTCAATGAACGAAGCGAGTCCTTCGCTTCACCATTCACAAGCGTTTCTGCGTGGAGCAAGCGACCAGCAGTGCTGGAGGGTCCAAGCCAAGAAAGCCGTGCTCCCATCCATCCATCCTCTCTCTGCAGAGAAGGCAGGGATGCTCCTGCTGCCAGCAGGTAATGTAGGGAGGATAATTCACTTATCAAGTCATTTAGTGCAATTCTTAGTTATTAATACTATACTTTCTATTTCGTTTAGGTCTTGTGTAATCTCTTCTCTGTTCTGATTCATGCTACCCCAGAGAGTCAGAGCTGTGCACTGCACGAGCACCACTTGTGAGACGTGTGAGCTCCTCAGCTGCTGTGTGACCTTGCCAAGAGGACCCTCTCCCCTTTTTCCTTCAGCACCAGACCCCAACCTGTTGCCTGCAGTGCAGCAGGAATAGCCTGACCCCCATAACCCATCCCAGCTCACAGCCCCAGGCTCACTCAGCAGCACTGATTTGTCTGCAGTCACTCTACAGATGGAGGAAAAGGCTCCCTGGTGTCTGTTTTATCTGTGTCCATCTTAAGCACTGGAGAAACATGTTATTTGAGCTCAGCAGAAGGGTAATTTTTATTTTTATTTTTCCCCAAGACTGAAACTAGAGTTATATGTGCAAAGCCATAAACTCTGTCTGACACCCGTCTGCTCTTGTTCACCCACAGTATCTTTCAAATACAGGCTCCCGGATCAGCACCATAGGGGCCCGATTTGCACCCACAGATCCCCAGAGACCACAGAATAGGCTCTGGGTGCTTTCCCCCTCCCCAGTTTGCCATCCATGAGGCCTATTGCATTGCTCCCAGAGGCCCGGGAGATAAAGGCTGCATGCAAGCAGCCTGGCTTCTGACCCAGGCTCCAGCCCCGTGGCAGGGCTCCCTGCCACCCGTTTGGGGAGTTAATTGACTTGCCACTATCCCGTCCCTCCCAGACAGCACGACTTGCTTGGTTGCATCTCTCATAGCTTCATTACAAATGACGTCTCTCATATCGGGGGGATGTTCTTTACACAGCAGCTCTTATCATCTGACATCTGCAGTGAGATGACAGCATTTCCACAGAGCCCAGCACAGCACGTTTGGCTCGCTGCTGGTGGTGCCTCAGTTTCTCTTCTTGGTGGCCAAGCTGGGAGCCGGCACCCACAGCCCTCCACGCTCCTTCCACGGGAGCACAGCAAAGACCCTGCCGCTCGTGCACTTTCCCTTTGGGTCCTTTGTGGCATCACCCCATCTGCAGGCAGGGAGCCACAACCCGCACCAGCCACTGTGGGCACAGCCAGTGAGACTTGCAGGGATGTGCACGGAGGCATCCGACGGCAAAGCCACTGCCAGCCCTCCCCCTGGCAGCGCCTGGAGGCGAGGGATGCTCTCCCTGGGGCTAGATGCCCCGCGCTGGCGTGCAGTGGCAGCCAGAGCTGCGTTAGGTATCTGGCCACAGGCTGTGCTGGGCAACCAGGCTTCATGAGTTATTTATAAGCTACAGGAGGGAAGCGGCGATAAATAATACATTGGCACTCTCACATTCTGCATGCGTGTGTCTATAGATAAATATTTCATTCTCCAGAAATACGCATAGACGCCTGTTGATAAATAAAAATTGGAAAATGTTCTATTGGATGTTTTTAAATGTGACTCTCAACTTGCATCTGGAGAACAGAGTGTACCTTGTGTACAGCACAAAGATGCTAATTTCCCTCAGCAGAGGCTGCCTTAAATGTATCACCGCAGCGTACTGGGCACAGTGCCTAGTGTAGCATGCACACCCCAGAAACATACAGCCCCAGCTTTTCCTTCCACACCATTATTTTAACATCACTTTTATAACAACACTATTCAAGCAGCTTCCCTAATTATACCTTGTACCGACTGGGCCTGGGACACAGCTGTCAGCCTCCTAAATATTAGCAGAGAGACCCAGAAGGCAGCACATTTCCTCTTCTAAGTGTCATTGGAGTTTGCAGTGTGCTGAGGCATGGTTGGCGATGCCAAGCTCGTTACTGCTGCTTAATTAGGCAGGTGGTTTATCCCATTGGAAAAGCATGAGATACTGAGTGGGATGTGAGCAAATCCATGGGTCCCACCAGCACGGAGCTGCCGTGTGCTGCTCCCCATGCCAGCCTCGGGGACCTTTGGGGACCCAGGGACCACCGGGGCTTGAAAGCAGCCCACATGGTGACGCAGCTCAGGAAGCCCCAGAGACTGTGAGCCAGGGCCAGCACTGGCCACGCAGCATCAGCCTCCCCCAGCCCAGCACTGAGGGCAGGCAAAGGGGTTGCTTTTCTCAGAAATACAGCAGGATTGGTTTTCTCGAGCAGGTCGCTCTCGGCCAGCTCTGAACACAGCGCTGGAAGTCAAATGATTTAGCGGGGTCGCTGTTTAACCTGCCCTTCCCCGAGAGGGCACTGAACTGCATGGCGCCCATGCTCCGGCAGCAGCCGGGGTGAGCAGCACACGCCGGCAAACAAACCAAGTGCCGACCGCACTGCTCCTGGCCGGTTCCCCTCGTAGACACCCATGTAACATATTGACACGTTTGGACTTTTTCCAGCGGCTGGGTTTTGCTGCGCTGGCTCCTGATTTTTTTTTTTTTGAGTAACCCTTTTTCTCTTCCGTGCCCAGTTATCAGTAGCCGGGTGCTGTGCCACGTGGCTCTGCTCCCAGTGGCACACAGGCAGCTCCCAGCGCTCACCACGCTGTGCTTCGTGCCACCACCCAGAGCAACACCGAGGGATTTCCCACTTGGAAATCCCAGGGACCGGGCCAGGCTGCAGCGGCAGAGCTCGGCGGGGAGACTTTGATCGTCGGCCAGGACTCGTCCCCATCAGCGGTCCCAAGCGGTGGAGTGCAGCACATCAAAGGGCCAAGAGGAATAACTCCTGCTGAGCACAGCAAGGCTCCGTGCCACGAGAGACAGCAACAGGCCCCCGGGAAGGGCAAGGCACAGGGAGCTGCTGCCCCAGGGAAGGGAGGCTCCGAGCGGCTCTGAGGAGCTGCAGGGCAGATCCAGGCCTGAGGAGAAGAATCAGGGAAGAGGGTCCAGAATGAGGAGGCTGTGGTGGGGAAGCCAGGCAGGAGGCTGGGACCCTGCCTCTGAGAGCATCTTACACTTCTGCAACCATGAGACGCCAAGTCACTGGGGTTTGTCTTTAGCAGCCCTTCTCCTCATCCTCTGCTTGGCTCCCTCGCCAACAAAGTGTCCATCCAGTTGGCGATGAAGCTGTAGCCATGTTTCTCCCTCAGCATGCCCTGCTGGGCATTTTACCCCGGGCTTTCCCCAGGAAACTGCCTGCCCAGTGCCTGCTCCATGGGGCACATTGACCCTATCGTTCAACCGGAGAAGGTAGAAAACATGAGACTCCACCAGGACCAGGGAGGCCCCAGGGGGAGCAGGACTACTCAATAAGGAGCTGCAAGACCTAGGTTTTGGAAATTGCAACACCGAGGGGACATGGCTGGCAGTGTGCCAGGGATGCAAGAAGCACCCCAGAACATGCCCAGACCATGCGAACGTGGTGGTGCAGGATCACACCATGCAAAGCACAACTTGGCAGGCAGCGCTGGTGGGGAGAAGCGCTTTGATGTCGTGTCAGCCAGCTGGAATTACAGCCTCGTTGGCTCTTCCTTGAGGAGAGAGATCTGCATTGCTGGGAGGAGGCTTCATGACAGGCACGCAACAGGAAGGTACCGCATCGATGCTGCCTGCTCACCCCGGCCATGTGCCACCGTCCTCGCTCACACTGCACCTTCATCCACCAGCACCTTCTCCCACTTACTGAGCAGCATCACTGCTGTCTGCCAGGACAGGTTCATTTTCCCCAACCTCCTCCTCAGCAAAGCCATTTGCCTGACAGCACCTTTTGCTTTTCCCCCACTCGGTACTTGCATGAAGCACACAGCGAGAGATAACGTTGTTAAGCCTAAGAAGTCTGAAACCACAGTACTTGTATCTCTAACATAGGAAGTGCAGGAATTTTATTTCTAGTCTGATCTAATCCATACGCTGTAGGTCCCCACTCCTTCCAGCCCCATTAGGAAATGTCCAGGCTGTGTTATATGGCAAGAAATAGGTTCAGACAGAAGATACATCGCTCCCATGCCTCATCCCCTCTTTCTTTAATACTGGTTTATCACCCTGAATAAACTGGAGTAATTGTGCATAAAATTGCTCCATCCACATCATGCCCATGAGGAATTTCTGCTCTGAGTAACTGGCTGTCACCAGTGGCCAGACCCATCGCTGCCAGCAGTTTCCTGGGAAGATCAGGCAGTGTTAAGGGTGCTGCGGGGGCCGGGGGCTTTACTCCCCAGGGCAGGAGGGAAGGACCTCGCAGGGGGCCTGTCCCACCACCCCGGAGCAGGGCACTGGGGGCAGCCCCAGCCCCGGTTAGCCCCGTTGTTGAGGTGAAGGTGGGAAGCCCACCTTCAGGTCTGGACCAGTGGGACCTGCGGCTGGGCAGGCACAACATCTTGGTGCTCTCCTGCTCCCTGCCGCTCCGGAGAGCGATGCCATTATGTGCATGGGGTAGGGGGAAAAGCACATCTCCCCAAAAGTAGATGTTTCCTCCAGACCGGTGTCTGCAGGCAGGGCAGGCTGAGCGGTGACCAAGCCTGGGGCTTTGCTCCCTGCAGGATGCTGACCTGGTGTCCTGTCCCTGCTGCTCCCGGTGTGCTGGGCTGGTGGGGACAGGCACAAGCAGGCCACGAGGACAAGGGGCTAAAATGTCCTACATAACAACGCAAGGGGAGGAGAGCCTCCACCCCAAGGACTTTTGTGCTGCCTGTGACAACCAGAAAGGGAGTAAAAATAGTGCCTATTGTAGTGTGCAGGCAGCAGGCTGCGGCAGGGTTGTGTAACGGTGCCAGCCAGCGTGGGGTGGCTCTGCCGGGACTGCTGTGGGGATGTGGGTCATCCGGACACAACCCAACAAGGTGGCAGCCATCCCTGGGGGAGAGGAGGGGTGTCCCCGCCACTCTTCTAATGCCCACCTGGGCCCCCAAGCCCCAGTTTGGGGCTGCTGCCCAACTGCTGGGAGCAGCCGGCTCCATCCTCTGCCACCTGCCTGCACCTGCATCTCCCTAGCCTGCCCTTCCCTGGAGCAGCCCAGCTCCTGCAGCCTCTCCTCCCTGCACTTCAGCCCTGACCAGTATGCCAGCCCTCCTCTGGATGTTCTCCAGTTCCCCTGCCACCTCTTGAGCTGGAGAGCCAGGAGCAGCCCCACCGCTGCCCAAGAGAGCAGACACTCACTCCCCACTGCACCCTCCACACAGGGACATTTTCCCTTAATGCTTGTCCGCAAAACCGTGGGATTAAGACGGGAAAGAGCATGGATCGCCCTCCAGCAGCCAGCATGGCAGTGGCAGGAGCCATTCGGGCTGGACCTGTGGCTGTGGCAGGGCAGTCATGCCTATGTCCTCACCCTGAGAGCGGTCGACGCGCCTGATTTTGCAGCTGGTGTGCTGCCGCGCTTCGCCGATTCGCTCGCAAATTGCTTTCCAATACCATGGTCCTGTCAAGTGTTTTAGCAAAAGGTGGATTCTGCTTTTTTTATGGATTAGACACAGGTCCGTCGGCACAAGCAGGAGCTGGTTCCTCCGGCGAGACGCGTGGCTGCAGAGTAAGTGGGTCAGGGCAGCGGCTTTTGCAGACACCAGCCAGAGCTCGGGGCTGGCTGCCTGCGAGACGCCGTCCCCAGCACTCTGCTTGCCTTGCAGAGAGGCTCAAAAAAACCACTTGCAGACGTGGCTCAGCACAGGCAAGCACCCACCACTCAGGCATTTGTGGTTTTTAGTGTACCACTATGTCTTAACCTGACCACAAAGCCACTGGTATCACTCCTCGGCGGGAGTCAGGCCAAGGTCCTGAAAAGGGTCCAAAGCAGGTTGATGTGACTGTCACATCCAGTGAGCAACACCCTGCCATAAAGCAGGATGTGCGAACACGCACACCTGCAAGGCAAGGGAGGGTTGTACTCCCCGCCCCAGGCAACACAATTCGTCCACAGTTTCTGCCTTAGAGTTGGCGGAAAGCAAAGAGCTCGGGTAATAAAAGCAGAAATGCCGGTACCTGCCTGCCCAGAGCACCTGAACCATACCCCGACCCATGTCAAAGCGTCCACCACGGCAGGCACTGGAATGGTCCCTGCTTTGCTCATTTCCCGCTCTAAACCCAGTCATGTTGTCAGTGGGAAATGACGATTGTGCCAAGAGAAAATAAACTGTTTGACACTACCCACCCAGAATACACCACATTTTCCACTGCCTCCTCCCACCCTTGGGTGCAGACAGGAGCAGACCCAGCCAGAGGAGCACCAGTGCCAAAAGGGGTGTCTCAGGCCAGTATTTAAGATATTTACCCCAGTAGCAACCCCCATCTTGTTGCTCCATGACAGTCTTAGGCACAATAATTTCTTTTATAAAAATCCAGGAGAGCGTCTCACTATAAATCTTCTCTGTCCTCACTAGCACTTGAAGTTTGTCCCTACTTAATCCCTGTGTGGCTCGTTCCCTCCTTCTGGGGAGCATGCAAATACCTTCGGAGCTGATAAGTCCTTTCTATGTCAACTTTCAGGTTGGTTTATAGAGCAAAATATCACTTCATTAGAATGCAAATGGAGGAATCCCTGAGAAGCAGTCAAAGCGAGCAGGGAGGTTTGTTCGCATTGTTTCATGTCAGACAAGCCGGGATGAAAGGATGGGCTGGCAGGAACTGCTGCCTACAAATGCCACCGCGCTTTTGCTGTTCCTGTGCTGATGGTGCTCAGGCGGGCATGGGGCTGGAGCGAGCCAGGGCTCTTCTCCACCCTGGCTATGGCAGATAACTAGCCTTCCCCCCTCTGCCTGGCTCCCGCCTGGCTGCCCGATCCGTTGGTGCCACCAGAATCCCCATTAATTGTGGTACTTTCTGCAGCAGATACCAGCCTGGTGCGTGCTGCCCAACTGGCTTGGCACCTCTTGGCATCATCCAGGCACTGCGCAACCCTGCGTCCAGCAGCCGCCCAGCCCATTGCCCAACACCTAATCCTGCCCCACAGCCGCCTCCTCAGTCCTGTCTCCTCCTCAGTCCTGCCTCCTCCTCCTGCATCTCCGTTTCCACCCTCTCCACTAAAAGAGCAAAGCCGGCTGAGCAGCACATCCTATCCCCCACCAGACAAATAAGCACAAGTAGCTGGAAAGCAGGTCCCTGGGAGGGGACAGGCTGGGGACTGTCGGTCCCCGGCCCATGCACGCAGCAGGGCAGCACATGGGGCAACGGGAAGGAGCGGGACCACCAGCAGAAGAGCTGGCAGGGGAAGGCATGGTGCGTGCCAAGTGGCCACCACAAGCACCAGGCCACTGCCCGTCCCCAGGGGAAGGGATGGGGACCACAGCCACCACTCCCTGGTGGAAAGGGGGACTTCGACCCCACAGAACCACCCTCTTTGTGCGCAGGGAGACAGGCAGGACGCATGGAGAAGGGGAGGCTGCTGGAGGCTCACAAGCCACAGACCTCCCGTGCCATTTAAGGGCTGGGTATTTGCAGTCTAAGAGGAAAGCCTCTGGCAGGGCTTAATCCAGCTGAAGCAATTGTGCTTAGATAAAGCCACGAGGTACAAATGGCTCGTAATGAGGGAGTTTAGCTAGATGAATATTTCTGGAGTAATTGCAGCTTTGCCTGATAACACAGGCAGCCTAAATGGGTCTGTCACAATCCCATTATATGGGGACCAGAGAGCTCTGTGCCTGGTGACAGGGATCTTGGCCCACCTCTGAGGGAGTGCCCAGTTTCCACCCCCAGACAAAAAGGGCTGATTTCCCCTGGCACTGAGCAGTGGCATCCGACTGTCCCTGATAGGGTGCCTACTGCTGGAGCACCAGCCAGGTCCTCTGGTGTGGGCACGGCTCCTACCTGGGCAGCATCAAATATTTAGCTGGAAAGGGTCCTGGGACACTGGACCATGTGTCCCCCCTGCCCTAAGGGGGCTGCATGCCCTGTACACCCCTGGCATGAGCTTGCCCCGCTCCAAGGGCCTCCCCACAGGAAGACATCGACATGTCAGCAATAATCAGCCCACTTTTAAAGGTTAGGAATGCTTCTCGCAAATCCTCTCTCCTGGGTTTCCTTCCCCCGAGCTTTTTCTCACCCTCTGCCTCTCCCCTGAGATAGCAATCAATGATACCGCAGGTTTAATTAATGTTTTTGACTTCCAGCACAGAGATGTGATTTCTCCTCTGTGCTTTTGCCAGAAGTTGTCCTTATCCTGCCAAGCGGGCAGGTGATCTGGGCGGGCAAGACTGGCTTCATCCCTGCAGCTGCCAGCGAGGCGAAGGCTCGTGCCTTCGGGATCCGTGGCAGTGCTGGCGAGGGGGCAGATCGCCCGCGCTTGTGCCAGGCATCACGTGCTGTTGCCAGAAAAGCTGTGAGCAACACCAGGACCTCTGCTGGGAGGGGAGGACAAGAAGGGTACCCCCCCAGCACAGGGGCAGCCAGACTGGGTTTCTCCCAGAGGATGCCCCAGTGCAGGGAGGACAGTGGGCAGGATACTAGCCTTGGGAAGGGGCCCAAATTCTGGTATGTTTGATCAGATAAACCTTATTTTCAAGCAGCAGCATCAGTGCTGTCCCTGGCTGCTGCACCGCGAGCCTCAGGTTTGAAAAGCCCCAGCAGTGACTTAAAACAGCAAAAGGGGACAAGCTGCTCCCATAAGACCCCGGCCCACTGCCCCAGCCCCTCTCCCCCAGTGCCCCAGCCCTCACCGCCAGGCTCTGCCACCACACAGCACAGGCATCGGCACAGTGGCACCCAAATAACCCTGATAACAGCCGGCGCATCGCTGTCATCCAGGGCTGTTTCAGGGCCTTTCTAGTTTTATCCAACATACTCAGACGATGTAAAATTAGGTTTGAGCCTTACTGCTAAAAAGAAATGCTAATAACATTCAGCCCGAGGGTTAAAAATGAAGCCACGTCTATTAATACACTGGCATCTTCGCCCTCTGGAGTGGGATTTCTAAGCCAGCCTGCTCCAGCACAGCTGAGGACTCGCTGTTGCTCAAGAGTCGACTTTAGCCATGACTCCCTTTTAGGCAAGGTGGCAAGAGCACGCGAAGCAGGTGGCTACCTTTAATTACAAGGAGGGCTTTTTCCCCTGGGGTGTTTAATTAGTGCTGATCACCAGAGATCACCATTAGAGCCAAGGCAATCTCTGTAGGTCAGTGTGGTCTGGAAGATGGCCGGGCAGCCCTGGGAACAAGGCAGTGGCGGAGGCAGGAGTAGAGGGGAGCTCATTGCATCGCCTGCGCTCAACAGGCAAATGCTGGTCTGGGGGCAATGGGGGCTTCAGGTCCTCAGAGGCGTCAGTGCCAAGCTGGGAAGGAAAACTGTTGGCCACAGCAGGGAAGGCAAACAGGGCCCAGGCAACTCACTGTGCCATAGATCTCCTTCCCTCATGCAATGCATTGTAGATGGGAAAGGGAAAGCTTGGACATGCTCCCCTCCCAGCAGCACCCGCCCTGTCCCGGGTGGAGCAGGGAGACATGGGGTAGGAGGAGGTGATGATCCTGTTTTTCCCGGTCCTGCCTGCATTCCTGTGTTAGCGCACTTCTGAGAGCCCCAGAAAACCCTCAAATGGACCATAGGATTTTGTTAAGTTTATTAATCAGTTATTAAACTAAGTTTGGGAGTTAAAAGCTTCCCAGAAAGGTGTTGACTGCACCCAAAGCAGGAGATGTCCAGCTCAGCGTGGCTGAGCAGAAGTGCCTGTGGGCAGAACACACTCCTTGCAGTGAAACAAAAAGCTATGGGTGGATAGTGTACCCCGGGAGTGGAGCCGTGCCTTTTCCCAGCCATCAATCGCCCATGAGCAGGCTGTGACATTCTCCGCTGGTGTGTGACCCCCATGGCGTGTGAAGCTTCCCTACAAACATCCCCAGCTCTGCATGTACTGCCTGCGGGACAAGCAGGCTGAACCCTGCCTCTTATTTTACTGCCCAAATCCCCAGGGTCCCTGGATTACTACAGCCTCACAAAGCAGGGGATCAGCCAACCACCAGGATGTTCCCTGCAGAACTGGGGATAGTTTTGCACGTTCTGCCCCACAGTGTGTCCCACGATCATGACAAACACCTTATGACCCACAACAACCACACCACTCCCCACAGACCCTCCACCGCTGCAATGCCTGCAAAAGCCCCATCTCACATCACCCTCAGCTGCCTCCTGCCCCCCAAACCATGGGCTGGGGGTGTGGTGGGTGACCTTTGGGCTCCTGCTGCAGCCCTGCCAGGCACAGGGACCATCACACAGTGCCTGCTCCTGCTTGCCTCTAGGGTCCCGAAAGGAAACATGCCAGTAGACACCCCTGGAAGGTGAGGAGATGACCAGCCAGGCACGACCCTTGTTTCCTTAGGAAACCAGAACAGCAGGAGCTTTATTTCTGCTCAAACAGGTCAAAGTGGGGATGGGCCTTACTGGAGGAGATGGGGACCAGTACCAGGGGTGGTCACCCAGTCCTGCTGGCTAAGGACAGCCCTGCAATGGCCATGGCAGCGGTGCCACGCTCTGCAGGCTCGCGCTAGCCAGGCTCAGTCCCTCTGAACATGGCTGGAGGACGGCTGTGCTGCACCACAACTCCTGCCTGCAAGGAGAGGGCTGGGCAGCTCTTCCCAAAAGCAGCCGAAGCTGTAAATGCTGGGTCGTGCCGGCAGCTCTGCTGCTCATTCACCCACCCCCAGAGTGCTGCTGGTGGCTGCAGCAGGCAGCAACTGGAAGTGCCAAGCACAGCGAGTGCTGCCCACCAGCTTCACACCTCTGATGAGCAAAGGGCAGGGGGGGCAGCCGGGTCTCTCCATCCTCCCACCGACACATGGCCATGCCACCCACACTGGGAACCACCAGCTGGGCTGGGGAGGCTGCTGTCAGGGCTGGAAGGTGGCGGGGGGTGGAATTTGTTAAACGCTTGCTGTGAAATGCTGTGGTTTCTGTGAAAGTCGCGGCAGAGAGCTGCTCACTTCCAGGCACGCCTGCTCGGGTGATCGATGCACACCGACCTCGCTGCTCGAAAGGCTTTTTGATCGGTGAGCTCAGCCCCGGCTCTGGCTGTTTCCTATCAGCTGCTGAACTATTTCTCTGGCAGCAGGGACACAGAGCTAGCAGGGACACCATGGGCAGCAAAGATGGAGTCAGGGGCGCTGGGGGAGGTCTCTGGGCTGGGTCCCTGCTGCACCACAGCCCGACCCAATGCATCAGGCCAATGCAAATCTTCAGGAGCATCCTTGGCCCTTGGTCCTGGTGGCACCTGGCTCTTCTTGGGGACCTTCATGTACCCCAAAGGCAAGCTGATAGGCTCATCCACCCTTTTGCTCTCCAGCCATCATAGGGTCACCATGCCGGGGGTGTCGTGGTGGGGAGGACCTGGTGGGCAGGGAGGAAGCAGAGCCACACTGCCAAGCACAAATCCCGTTAAACGCTCCATGGCGCTGAGCAGCAGCTCTGATCCCCGAGCCTCCTAAAGGAGGTAAGGCTGCTTAGGACACCCTAAGCTCTTCATGCAGATGAACACTTGAGGCCATCAAAGAGGTCTTAAAAAGCTTAAGGCAGGTAAATGTTTAAACTGCTCTAAGCCCTCACAGTGTCACAGCCAGGCCAGAGGGAAGTCCCCAGCATGAAGCCATCCCAGCAGAGCAGCCCTCCAGGGCTATCAGGCCCTCGCGTCCTCAGCCGCCCCTAGGGCTGCATTGCTCCCCCAGCCCAGCCCTCCATCCTCCCCAGACCACATCCGCACAGCAAAGGGTCCGGCTGCCACGTCCCTCACAGCACTGTATTTATTTTCTGTCTAGACACTGGTGGATTTGATATGCAGCCCTCCAAGCCCCAGCCTCTGCTCCCTCTCATCAGGAGAGCAATAAAACGAATGGGTTTTTGTGGTCAGTTACACGCTTAATTCAGATTCTACCCACTGAAAAGCCTGAATGAAATTGCAGAGTGCAGTTGGTGCCCCAGGAGTGTTTTCATAAATAAATCTGGAGGTTTCAGTGGGATCTTGAATACACAGTAAATAGGAGTCTGTCACAAACATGTCCTCCTGCTAAGAGACAGTAGAATATATCTCATTCACAACAGCAGATCAATTCACACAGATTTTCCTCAAGTGGTTTCTCAGTGTCACTAATGACTCGTCCCTTCTGGTTGCAGAGAAGCATATTTGCAGTAACGGGATACCACAAATTACTTCACTTGCTTCCAAGATGCTGAAGCTGCCCTTAAGCTTAATACTGCAAGTTGTTGCAGGTATCTGCTCTTCTTTTCTCTGAGGTACCATGAGAAAAGGTTTGCTGTCTGTCTGCCTCCCAGGTCTTGTGTTCCTACATGTTTATTTTCAGTGTGGGAACAAACTGAGTTCTCCAGTTCAGGCCGTGCATGAGCCGGAGAGGACCCTGGGTGCGGGATGCTCACCCAGCTGGGCTTCGGCTTCGCACCCACAGTCGTTTCCCTTCCCATACTCCGTTAACTCAGTGAGTGCTGCCGGCATAGTGTTTCCAAACATGCTTCCATGAGGCAGGAACACCATGTTCCTTCCTGGAGCTGCCTGCCTTGGAGCAGGGCTTGCTCTCGGACTCCCTCTTTTAGGAACGTTTATTCCCAGAGCATCAAGCTGCAGTTTGCTGTTTAACTGCGCTGGGACACACACCATCTGAAGCACACAGGCATTGCAAAGGCAGCAAAATAAATTAATATTTTACTTTGACACAAGAAATGTCACATCCAGCCAAGTGATTCAACACCTGCAAGCATCTTTTTCAGCATCATCCCCAGCCCAAGCCAACTTCCCACCACAGCATCCCATGCACGGCACTGCTGCCACTCCAGCTCCCAATCTAAAACAACCCCAGAAAGACCTCTTGTGACCTTCCCAGCTTTTGTGGAGAGATGACACAGCCACCAATTGTGACCAGTGCTACCGTAACGTGCTGCTCCCTCTGAAATTCAGCCTGGAAACTACGCCAGCAGCCACATCCCCAGCCCTGCACTGTGGGAGGGAGGGATGGCCGGCATGTGATGGATCACCACTTTTAGCCCTGTGACAGGCATGAGAATCTACTGTTGGGTCTTTCATAGGTTTTATCTTGACGTGGAGCCATAAAGAAAGCGGAAAAGGCAGCCAAGCACTTTGATGTGGATCAGCACAGAGAGTTCCCAGCATTCAGGCGGCCACCTCAGACTCCCCAGGTCATCAGAGGATATTTGCTTCTTCCAGCTAAGGGCCCAGACCTCTGAGAAAACCCTGCTCCAGCCCCAGGAACCTGGCATGGGTAAAAATACGTTTGCAGGGAAGGAAGGATTTCCATATGAAAGAAGGAATCAACCTGGGAAGAAAAAGGGAGACTGCAGTGTGGTGCTAACATGAAAGCACACTCATGAATATGGACTTGGTAGAAGAGTCTATAAACACTCATTTCCACACTTTGCAAATGCAGATTTATTTTGCATGCAGGACGAAGGCTTTCATGTCCCAGCTCAGTACTGGTACCCACACTGCCAGAGGGGCTGTGGGCCCTTCCAGCAGAAGCCTGCAGCAGCATGCTCAGGATGCTCCTGTGCTGCTGCCACGAGACTCAGACCCTGCAGATGGGGACACGCCTGCAGGTCTCATCCCAAACAGTACTGCTTCCCACTGCTGGAATGGGAATGAGGGGTCTGCATCGTACTGCTCACCACACCACCTATTCCTCTGTACACAACCCTGCTCTCCAACTCAGTCACATCAGCAAAGCCTGGGAGATCCCTGGACCCCAACACAGCAAATACCAGGTGATATGGTTCCCTAAGACTGAGATACCTTTTGTATTGAAGGATTCTCACATGTACTTCCTAGTTTCTTTAAATAAAATCCAAGCCCAGATCAGCAAATTGAATCCTTTACCATGGTGCTAAATCTCATACAAGTTTTTAAACCTAAAAAAAGCGATTGATTATGACGCAATTTAAATAATAGCCATGCAATTACATCATGAGAGACAGGAAAATAGCAAGAGAATTTATAAAAAAAGCCAGGCTTACTCAGCTTCTAATGTAGCACAAGTGTTCACTCAGGCATCCATGGAATGATAATTTTAGATTAGGGTTGATGATAGCCTGAAATAATAACCTTCATACTGTCTACAAGGCTTTTATTCTATTAACTCCTGCATCTCAAGCAGGATGATAAATTCACTCACTAGCGGTCAATTAGCACATTTTTTTACAGCTTGTATTTTCTGCAGATCCAGTCTCTGCAATCCAGTCCGTGCTGGTGCCAAGAGCACTTGCAAGAAGTCCTTCCATCCAACTGACTTGTAATGACTGAGAACCTTTGCTGCTGGAGAAACTTTGGCCCCTAGGATGAAAATAAAAGGGACATGCTTTTATGTCTCCCTACTCTGCACTTTGCCAGTTCTTTTTTTGTACAGAAATATCACCCGAGTCTCCAGGACACGGACCAGGTCACTAGTAACCCCAGCCCTCTGCTCTCTGCAATGTGGTTCAGCTTAATTTCTCCTCTCTAGGTTCAGATGCCTTCACATTTTTAAGACTATCTTGACCCCCTGAACTGTCATTTATATCCCACACCTGCTCTGTCACCACATTTGTGCCAGGATTGTTGCAAGGATGACAAGGACACATGTTGACAACTGAGGCCACTAAGAGCAGGCACCACGGACCTTACTTCATTGCACAATCAGCAGCATTCTGAGGATCCTCCTCTGTCTGGGACCCTTAGAAGCTACTATGGAAATAAAGAGAGTGTGACTCAATGGAATAAAAATACTTAGCAGAGGAGCAGCCACCCTGGGTTGCAGCAAGGGGTTATTCTGGCCATCTCACCCAGCATCCCAGCTCCAGCTGTGGCACACAGTAGACTCCCAAGGAAGGGTTCAGGAAGAGTGTAAGTTTAATGGTACATCCCAGAATGTGCCACCAGTCATCAAGACTTTGTGGCCCTGGGACTTCCTGAACCAGGTGATATCTTGCCTTTATAGCCTCCAGCAGATGCAGTGTCAGCTGCCTGCTTCTGGCATTCAGCCCCAGTGATGGACACCAACCAAGGTCCTTTTGACTGCAAAGCATCTTTTGTGAACAGCAAAGCCTCTCCAGGAATGCAGTCTCCGTGTCAGCAAGGGACACAATGGTAAGGCACTGAGAGTCTGAGGAAGGAAGACAGACATGTTTTTGGACAACCTGTGGGTGAGAGCCGAGCACAGCATGGAATCCTCCCCCCCAGCGCAGGCCACAGCAGCACATGTGCTCCCAGTGTTCCCGGGATGCTTCTCCAACCCCACATGCTGATTTGGGAAATGATCTGGTTAGGAAAAGAGGTCCAAAAGAGGTACAAGGGGAGAGAATGTAGGGGGGCACCTGTGGGGACTGAGAATTGCCCCAGCAGCAATGTCTTGCAAGACCAGGACCACAGGAGATAATGAGCAAGGAGAAGCAGAAAGCCACTGTCCTCTGTGTCTGTGGCATGCCATGGAGAGGAGGAACAGGGTAGACTGGTCCCTGGCACTGCACTGGAGCACAGAGGTGACTCAAACAAAGTGTCAACTAAATACAGTGTCTTATCTATGGACAGGAAAGGCAGCGGCAAAGAGCTTTTCTGGTTTATACTTGAGACACAGGTACAATAAGCAATTCAGTAAATAAAACAAAATGCTAGCTGGGAAGTGCTCAGGCTCCCAGGGTAAATTCCCCTTTGGAAGAGTTGATTCTTTGACAATCTGACATTTAAAGTGTCCTAAGTTCCCTAAACTGGACTCATAACTGGAAAATGCAATGGTGGCTACCACCTCTGTAGTGACAAAGGGGAAAATTCAAGTCCCGATTTCCCTGGCCCCTTCCCCTGCCTGGTATTTTTCCATGGCCTGGTTACCCTTTGGACACATCCCAAGTTCCTTCCTGTGGTGGTCTCTGAAATTCATTTAAATCAGGAAATTACCCTGCCTGTTTTTCTCCGTAGACTACATGTGTCCAGGCTGACAAATCACAGCAGGACTGGATGTCAACCATGATTTAACTCTTCACATCCAGGGCCAAACCTTTTTGAAGGATGCCTGCCCTCTCAACTCCACGGCACAAAGCACACTGGGTCTGGTAGCTCCAGGTGAGAGTGCCAAGTCCACAGCCTCTAGGAGAAGCTTGTTTCAGTCACCCTTTGCTGGATCCTCTGTGACTCCCCTTGGTCAGAGGGCAGACTGGGACTGCTGACAGCACTTGGGACATGGGTGCACCCCAGTTTTACGCAGGTGAATGCTCTGCTGCATGGAGACAGCCGATGCACCAAGCAGCATGTGGATGCAATCTACGTGCAGGGTGCTGCAGGGAGTCCCAAGGCATATGGCAGCAAGATCAACACACTGCTGTCACAGGCTGGAACGGGGCAGGATGCCTGTCAGCACAAGGGAAGGGGCTTCGAGGAGTGGAGCCACAAGGCTGCAGAAAGCGAGGCTATTTCTCTATGAGACCAGATGTGTTGCTACAGAATGGGACTTGGCAGGGGTTGTTCTGCAGCCAACAGGCTTGTGGGGACTGAACAGATCTCACATCCCCAAGGTACAGCTGAGCCACAAGTGCCTTTAGTAATTAACATCAGTTTCTTACAACTACAACAGCCTTTCTGGTGCTTCAGCTCCAGGAGGAGGACAAGTGACTTTTCCGAGTCTGGAGCACTCCTGGCATAGATGCATCCCCAGTGACCAAGCGGAGGTGCCACATGAGCTCTTGATGTGAGCGCTGGCAGCTGTGGAGGCCATGGTTGCTTAACAAGGGTAGGATGGTCACTTCTGCTTTTAAAAACATCCCCCTGAAACCCATATAGGAACAGATCACACCCATGGTGGGGCACGGCAACTATGGCAGATAGCCAAGTACAGATTTGGGGTTGACTGTAGCCTTTAAACTTAAATTGTGAATGATTTTGAGAGACCCCGGGTCCTTCTGCGATGATGATGTACTTGGTAAGCTCGTATCTATGGGAAACCTTCTGATCTAAAATGCATATCTCAAGCAGAGCAAGTGCCCAGTGCCCACCCCTACCACTAAACTACCCACACTGGTGCCACCCATCCTGCCTGGCAGGGTTTTCTGCCGAGGACCAGGGTCAGAAGAAGGGACCTTAAACAGCAGGACTAGAGCGTGGCTAAACCCAGCTAAGGTCCCCACATCCTCCAGCTCAAACAGCCAAGCGGAGCCTGCTGCTAGAAGACAAGAAGAGTTGGAAAAGATGATTAATAGAGGCTTGGAAACAAAGCTGGCTTGATTTCTTTTGAAATGGAGAGCAATTCCTCAGACAGCAGCCGACATGATCCTGCACAGCTTCCAGTGGGAAGGAAGATAAGTGCTTGCCTGGACACAGTCCAATCCAGTGCGAAGGGAGACACATTAAGGAAGCAAGAGGTTCACAAACAAACCCATGGGTCTCAGTTCCAAGGCACTGAGATAGGTTCATGAGACCCCAGCTTGGGCAGTGGCCACCCTAGAACACAATGCCCTTACACCTGGAGGCAGCGCCAGGCAGGGTGGCACGGTCATAGCCATCTGCAGACAGCCCCATCTGCATGAGGCAGAGTAGGGATCAGGGAGGCGATGGACCCTTCCAGCAAAGCCAGCTGGGCCAGGAGATGCAGGGAGCTGGTTCGGAGCCTTTGGCAGAAGCTCCAGGAGCTGTGACAGGAGCTGGCCAGAATGGAGAGCAGATCTGCTGGTTGTTTCAAAGTCTACATTGTACTGGCCCTATAAATCAGATGAGGAGATGTAGTAAACTTGTCGCAGTGGGATTAAATTAATTTCTCACTGGTGTTATGCCAATGCCATCAAGCCTTGCTTCATCTCACTCATTTCCAGGGGCTTTAGATAAAAACTTCTTCCCTGCACCGTTTGTGATGCGGGTAAGCAAAGCACAAGCCCCTGGCTGGATGGGATGCTGAGTGTCTGTGCTACACACTACTTTCTGCAAAATGGGAAAGATCAGGTGAGCCACTCTAAACCAGTGTGGGAGGGGAGCTCCAGTCCCCCTCACCCAGCAGGATTGCAAAAGACCTGGTGGCCTCCACTGGACTGCTTTGGCTTGCAGCTGTGGCAGGTAGTCTAACCACTAACCACAAAAGCTCAGGGAATGATTCTTTTAATTAGAAACAAGCCCTATCTATTAAATAGCTTGCAACACTTACAGTGCTGTTTGTAAAGAGTTTTATTTCCACGGAGATGGCTCACTTAGGACAGCTGTAAAACCCCACTAATGAGGATAAGAGCTCTAGAGCTGTTACGAAATCCACTGGCTCATTTCTTGTCTTTAACGTTGCTTACAATTCAATTTGCACTCCGGATCATTTGTTTAGCAGACATCAGTTCAGCAAAGGCAAGTTAACTGCATCCAGCCCTCCTTCATTCCCAAGGCATAGCCCCGTGCTCCCAAAAGCTGGTCTGCATGACCCATGGGGTGCAGCCACAGGCCCCCTGCCAGGACAGGGCCAGCACAGCCTCTCCCCACTGCAAATTGGTGCATATGGTCCCAGCCGCTGCTTGCTGGGGTCTCGGCAACTCCTCTGTGTCCCACCAGGCAGCTGTCCCTCTGCCACCCACCTCACCCAGGGGTGCTCCTCGGTGCATGGGGCAGCTCGGCAGGTCCCCAGCATCATCTTTTGGGCTTTACCCCCCACCTCCACAGTGCTCAGAGCACCTTGAAATACCCAGCCCATGAGGGCAGGTCCCTTTACAGCTCCTCTCTTGTATGGGGCAGCAACCTGGACTACGGCTACGATAGCACTGGGGGTGGGAAGAGTGGGGCAGTTCCCCATCCCAATCCTAGCCCCTCTCCCACAGGGACAATAAAAAAATACATGTATTCCCATCGGAACACCACTCAGCTTTGCAGATTGAATGGAGAATCAATTAAATGAGACAGCCTCTCCTGGAGCTTGTTCTGTATAGTAAAATTAAACGCTACCGACAGCTTCACCCACCCATCTTTAACAAGGAGGCAGGAAAACCCTGCTGCGAAAGCTCCAGCACAGAGTTACACCGGGGCAGAGACGCAGACCCATGGGGTAGGAAACGTCTGGGGCAGGAGGGCTGCCGACGCCGCCAGTCCCGGGCGCCTCCTGTCACTGATGCCTTCACGACGCCGAGATAGGAGCAGCCCGTGTTGACTGCTGCACAGGATTGCAGCGCCCTGTCTCCATTTATTTGATTTGTATCGCCTGAAGGAAAAATGCTTTTGCTGTCTTCATGCACTCTAAGCATTTGGCTTCAAAATAAAAGCTCTGGGGACCTGTCATCACATGCTTTCCTCCCCATAAAGAAAGGGAAAGATCCAGTCTTTTCGAGCTGAGTTGCAGAAAAGCACTCAAGCCCTCTGCTGCTGCTTCGCCTTGCTCAGAGCCGACGTTGCAAAGGTTGTTTTTGAAAGCAGCTCTCTCCTCCTCCTGCAGTTCCACATTAGAGCTGTCATGTCCTGACTTCCCTGCTTTACCTGGAGGACTTTGATAGCCTTTGGAGGAGTCAGAAAAGTAGCAGCACGGCTCAGGCTCTTCCATCCTGAACAAATGTTCTCAGGACGTGATCAGACATACCCACTCTCACGAGCGCCTCTGCTTCTTCCACTGACACGACACGAGCGCTCATAAGCGCAGCACAGCGGGATGGGAACAGGTCATGTCTGCTGGGGGTCTGGGTCATTCCTCTCTGTGTCCGGTGAGCTCCGGCAGGATTTCCTCCTCTCCAGGCGTGCGGAGGGCCACGGGGGAGGTACACGATGGTGTGAGTGCGCTGTGCTCAGCCCGGCTCCTGCAGCCCCACACACAGACACACGACCCAGCAGCTCCCAGGGATGGTCACAGGGATGTGAATGGTCTGGGTGAGTCCGAAAGAAAAGCACAGGGTAGAGCTGCTGGGAAAGAGCTTGCATCTGCTCTTCGGAATAAGGAGAGGAAACCCAGCTCCCCAGTTTCTCCCAGTGCAGGTACTGGTTTCTTTCTTAGGTTGCCCACAGAAGTTGTGGAAGCCCTATCCCTGGAATTGTTCAAGGCCAGGCTGGATGGGGCTTTGAGCAACCTGGGGCAGGGACACCTCCCACTAGACATGGCAGGGGGATTAGAACTCGATGATCTTTAAGGTCCCTTCCAACCTAAACCATTCTATGATTCTTTCTCATCTCAGATAGTGCATTACACAAAAATGAGGTTTCTGTGGTGTGCAACCCAGACACCCACCCCAAAGCACACTGTGGGGAACAACACTGCCTGCAGGAACGCCAGGCAGATGGAGTTTGCCCTGGACTCCACTTGCTTCCAGACACCTTCACACAGCTCCCTGGCTCCTCTGCAGCCGTGCACACCCACCCAGAGGAGCACAGCCTCCCTCCAGCCCACCGCAGGAGCCCACATCAGCCAGATAGCTCATTCCTTACTCTCAGAGGAAGAAAAAGAAATATTTGAATTATTCACTTTGCAACTGACTCCAGTCCCTCAAATCAAGACAGTCGGAACAGCAAATCCAAAAAAATGTTTCCGTAATTCTGCATTACTCCAAAGCACTGTTTTGCTCTGAAATATTTAGCTTGCTCCAACAACGCTGTTAGTGTTGTACCAGATCTCACTCCTCCTGTCTCTCACTTTCTCTTCCCCTCTCCTCCCGCCCCCTCCTGTTTTTCCCATCTGTGTTTGGAGCAGAGGAAGAGGAGATGAAACACAGGCTGCTGACTCTTCCTGCCAGCTCCGAATTGCCCAAACCAGTTGATTCGGTTCTGTCTCTGCGTTTCTTTGCCCACTGATGACAAGCTCTGCAAAGATCACCATGTACTTACTCTTCTCCCAGTGCAGCGAGGAAGATGAAACAGGAGTGCTCAGTGTATTGTTACAGAAACTGTGAAGAGCGGTTCTGCAAATGTGATGGTCGGAGGATTCGGAAAGGCTCTGACCTGACCCAGCACAGGGCCCTGGTTAAACGATTTACTGAGAGCTGTCAAGGGGCTCTGCGGGCATCACGCGAGGCAGCCTGCTGCTGGCTGCAGAGCTTACCTGCTTATTCCTTTCATTAGTGTGTCCCATCCGCCCCTACCCCCCCACTCTGAAGGTAAAAAATGGGTCTTGAAAGCTCCAAACAATTCAGCAGTGAAGCGTGGCATTACGGATGCAGAGGGAGGTGACCCCACCAGATCACGGTTCATTCAGCAGTGGCCCGTGGGTGTTGCTCACCCGGAGAGCAGAGCCATCTCTGGCAGCTCCCTGCCCTACTTCTCTTTCATAAATGCATAATTGTGACATTACGTTACATAATTTATCATGTTACATCGAGATTGGGGCCATCCTTGTGCAGTTTATTCCTCTGGGTGTTGGAGCTGCCAGGGAGGAGACACAAGAAGTGCTTGCAAGGGGTTTTCTCCATTGGAGGATTCATTTTTGGGAGGCCCCATCCTGCAGCCATGCAAACAGCCACTGCTTTAGAAAAAGCTTTTCAGAGTTGAGAACAGCATCTGAGACCCTATCCCATAGCACACAAGCTAAATGAGTTGCACAGAGACCAAGGACGAGGTTCAGAGCAGGGTGCAGAGATGGCACCCCCTGCCTGCACCACGCACGTCCCAGACCTTGCACAGCTCCCTGGCACCCAGTACTAACCACGGAGTGCCAGATAGCACCCCAGTACATCAACAGAGACTTCTCCAAATAGCCAGCTGCTTTTCCAGTGCTGCTGACCAAGGACACAAGAAAGGGGCAGCCACAGAGGGGTAAACCGCCCCCCCTTACCGCTCAATTCCTGCCTGCCCCACCTTTGGTGTCCACGGCCGAGGGACAGGCTTGCAGAGCCACACACGGCAGGCTTTGCTGGACTGACACCCTCCCAGAGGAGGGTGACACACTCACAGCCACAGTCAGACTAAACTGGCCAGAAGACATCCGTGTGGAGCAGTGGGAATTACAGCATGAGGGCTCATTTCCCAGAAGGTGATAACGCAAGCAGGGGCTCCTGGTGCCAGCATCCCCGTGGTGCCTCTGCACCTCCCAGGGAACAAGCTGCACATGTGCTACCTGTCCCCTCCTCCACCAACACCACAGGGCTCAGCCCCTGCATCCCCAGGGCAGGCTGCGCAGTCCCAGCTGCAGCTCCCTGTCCTTGTCACGCAGGATTTGTCACTGGGATCCAATATCCCAGCTCATCCCACAAGCCACCTCTCTCATCCCACCAGCGGCAGGATGGCCGGCTCCAGCCCGCATCCTCCTTCACACTGGGGCGGCAGGCGTCTCTCGCCTCTCCCCCAGCCCGCCACGGTGATGAGTTTTGCAGGCACAGCAGCACTTCCCACATCAACCCACTCAGCTGTTTCACCTGGAAATGAATCTATCAGCCCTGGGAATGACAACACTGCCTCAGCTCTGAAAGCTCCAGCCTTCACCCCAGCAAAGCATGTCCAGCTACGGGACCTACCCATCGGGGGTCGGTCTCTTCTCCCAAGTCACAGGCAATAGGACAAGAGGAAATGGCCGCAAGTTGTGCCAGGGGAGGTTCAGATTGGATATTAGGAAAAAATTTTACACTGAAAGGATTATTAAACATTGGAATGGGCTGCCCAGGGAAGTGGTTGAGGCACCATCCCTGGAGGTATTTAAAAGATGGGTAGACATAGACCTTAGAGACATGGTTTAGTGATGGTTTTTTATCAGAATTAGGTTGGTGGTTGGACTAGATGATCTTAAAGGTCCCTTCCAACCTAGACAATTCTATGATTCTATCAGGGAGGGGAGAGCCATGGGCAGGGAAGAGGCACTGTGCTGCTGATGATCATTGCCCACGCCATTTATCCCAATGCCACAGCAGTGACCCTGTGTGTGCACAGCATCGGTGAGCCCCAGCACAGCCTCATAACCCCTGCCTGCCCCCAGACCTCCCCACAAGACAGAGGTGCTCAGTGAGGCACCACGTGGAAACAATGGCAGATAGCAAACAGTTCTTAGAGTCCCCAGAGGGAACTTGCTCTTCCCCTTAATGTTTTAAATTGATTGCCACTGGTTTTTGCTGTGTTGAAGCTTGTAGAATGGAGGAACTGATGCAGCAGGGTACCCAGGAGCTGCAGGAAGGACAACTGCAAACCCAGCATCAGGCAGAGCCTGGGCCCTCAGCTCAGAGCAGGACAGGGCAAGGAACATCCCAGTGCCACCAATTATCACCCCCCATAGCCAAATAGCCAAGGCACCAAGGTACAAGGTGGTGTCCAAACATGGTTAAGCACCTTATACTCTCTGCCAGTATAACTCTTGAGAGAGGTTTGCAAAACAGAGCTATTGTCCCTTTGGGTTTTTTTTGGAGAAGACAGCAGCCCTGCCTGACAAGCTGGGCTGCTGCCTCACGATCCAGTTTCCTCGAGGTTTTTAATGCCACCTGACAATCCGAGCAAAAACATTGCATGCAAACAGATGCTCTGACCAAGCTTGAAGTGCAAGAGAGAATTAGAGATGCCATTTGGCTCTTACGAGCAGCTCCTAGGGGATCAGCTCCTGGTGTTGCATAATTTAATTTTTTAACCAATTAACTAAGTGACTAGAAAAATCTTTCCTGGTAAGACAAGCCGATGACACAGGCTGACGGTGCCATAAACAGCAAGGAGCACATGCTGCTAGTGCCAGTGATCTGAATCACCCAGGGAACAGCCCCAAATACACCTTGAAACCATGAACACAAGGTCAGGTTGGGACCTGAGGGTGCAGGTGTTATGAAGGATGATAGACTCAGTACAGGGAAGCAATGGCTGGGGACATGACCTGGGGGCCACAGCTGATGAAAGCAACCAGGCCACCCTGCAACAGTGAGACCATTGATAAATGACCGTCCTGTGCTGGACACAGCACCCAGAGAAAAATAAAATGCAGGTTAAAAAGGACCTTTGGAGGCCTCTGGTCCAACCTTCTGCTCCCAGACTCTCCAGGACCGTTGCAAACACTAGATCAAGACATTTGATTTTTGGAAACCTCCAAGAATGGAGAGCCCTCACAACCACTCCTCTAGTGACCTGGTCCAACACCATACCAGCCTCCTGGCACAAAAAGATGGGGGAAAGCTGCCTAACCAGCAAAATAAGCCTTCAAAGGAAATGGCATGAAGGGCTAGACATTGCAGGCACAGTTAGTGGACACAGACATGTGGGAAGGGGAACTGACCCCTCCGTCATTGCAAGGGGAGACCAAAGAGCACTTAAGGGCTAAAACATGACCCTCCACAAAAGCCACCTCAAAATCGCTAGCAGTTTTTCTACAGTAAGACAGACCAGACACTGACCAGCTTACCAGGAGCCAGGGAACCAACCATCGCTGCAGGTCTTCAGCACAAAGAAAAGCAAGCCCTTCTTGCTTGGCCTAAATAGCCTGACCAGGACCAGCTGGGGTGCATGAAGCCAGTGGATGGCCAATAAAAAAAGTAAGTGAAGGCAAGGCACAGATGTGTTGTGCTGTGGGACGGGGTTGGGTGCCAGGAGAGCTGTCAGCCTGACACGGCTGCCAGAGCCCTCCCAGGGCAGCTGCTGACAGGCAGCCACAAGAAGCCCCTGTGCCGGCTGAATCAGCCTTCCATCATACCTCTGTCAGCCTTTTTGTCCTGCTCATACCTACAGGCATTTGTCACAGCAGCTTCCTCGGGTGTGGGTGTGCGGGGCAGTGGCTGGGGAGCAGCACCCTGTGCTCTGGGATGCTGCCCATCCCCTGGGCATCTTCCTATCTCCTTCCCCCTTCCTACCACCGAGTCAGTCCCGGTGCAGTGACAGCAAACCAGGCACGTGAGCTCTCGCACGGGACCGGAGCCCTGCGGCAAGTGCCCGGGGGCTGGGACGGGTGGTGAGCCTTTTTGGGGCACGGGGGAGCCAGCTGGGCAACAAATGATGCTGGATGCACAGCCCGGGGGCAGCTGCATAGTTTGGTGTTTGCTCTGTGGATGGGCAGCCCATGGGTTGCGCCAGGCTCTGCTTCAGCATGAGGCTCTGCTCGGGGAGGTGGAAGGAGGTATTTGGGGTGCAGAGCAAAGCATTTGCTGGGGTGAAGGTGCCCACAGTAGGAGAGAGGGGCTGGAGCAGGGTGGCAGTGGAGAGCATGCCCTTCTCCAGCCACCAAAACTAGCTGCCACACAGGCTCTTTGGTGATCCACAGGCAGAACTATGTCCCAGCCACGCAGTGGCCTCCTTCAAAGAGCGTACAATTAAAAAGCACGTTTGCAATTTGATAATTTGTAGAGAAGAAATTAATTGCTACCTGTACCGTACCTCAGTGTGCCTGCCGTGATGACTGGTGCACACGCCTGTTCAGGAGCTCCCGGGGAAGGGTAATTACCGTGGGAGGGAGCCGCAGGAGCCCGGCGCGGGGATGGGAGATGCCGCTCAGCCTGCGGCCTCGGCCATGGCCATGCACACGTGTGCATCGGGCACACCAGAGTTAGAGACATTCAGGTTACAGTGCCGGTTCCCTGCAGCGGGGGTGGGACCCTTCCTAGATGCTGAACGTGGGAGACCCCCATCCTCCACCACAGCCCGTGTTGGGGAACCTCCAGCTTGCTCCAGCTGTGCTCTCTTTTGGGGCAGGAGGGAGCTGGATCAGGTCCCAGCTTGGTGCTGAGGTCTCAGCTCTTCAGGCTGCCATGACACACCGTTTACAGGAGGTTTCTTTGCATTTTCATATTGTTACTGGAACCAAAACTTGCTGTCTTTGCAAAGTCCTAGCAACCCAGCAGCCATGCTCCCCTGGGAGAGGTGTGCAGGGACCCCATCCCTGCCCAGTACAGTGTTGAGGAGCTACTCAAGCCCCCATGGGACTGCTTCTTTGGAGCATCACCTCACTGGTGCCCACATCCCTGCTCCCAGAGGGGCCCCCTCCCTGCGCTTTGCATGCAGGCAGGTTTCAGGTGTTGGCTCCGGTGCTTTTAAGCGCACGTGGGGGTAGCATGAAAGGCTTATCTGCCTCTCCTGGGGATGAAAGGCAGCCATCACACCCACCCAGCAGCAACCTGTCCAACCTCCAGCCTCCTCCTCTGCTCTGCCAGGCGGAGATGGCTGGAGAGCCCAAGGAGAGCGGCACCCGCAGGTCGGTGCCCACACAGAGGGGACGGGGAGCAGGATAGTGCCACAGCCCAGCGGAGCAGTCGGTGGTTTGGAAAGCCCCACACCATGAAAGCTAGAAATGATCGGCCAGGAACGGGGCGTGCGAATGGGGCAGTGGCCAAGAACTGCCCCAGCACGGGACAGCCGGCTCCCCAATGCTGCAACCGGGAGAAGGTGCAGGTCTGCATGTCACAAGTTTCGCAAGAGGTGAAGGCAGCTGCAAAAATAGAGACCAGAATGAAAAAACATAAGTTTATGACAAACTGCGTGTACATCAGTAGCTCCCAAGACTGATGAAAGAAGCAGTGAAGGCAAGGAGAAATCTCTGCCCAGCCCAAAAAGGCAGAGGGGGACAAATCATGTAGGCAGCAACCCAGAAAAGGAGAGGTATTTGATAAATATTTCAGTTAAGCATTTGGGAGGCAAAAGCCAAACAATACAGCACGTTATAAAATGAAATATCATAGTTATAAAACACTCTCCATCCTATGAGGGCTTCAGGAAGATGTCAAACAATAGCTACTGAGGTTAGATTTTTAAATCAGCAGGTCTGACACATCGGCGAGTGTAAAGGAGCTGGGTAAGGAGCCATCTAATTAGCGTCTGTGAGTCCTTGGGACTTCCCCCGGGGTCCCAGCTCTGGCGCCCTGCCCGTACCTCCGTGGAGTAAACAGGATGTCCCAGGCCCGTCCAGCTGACATCAGTCCTGTGCCGAGGGGTGAAACGGCCATGACCGGCTTCTATCGATAAAGGTTTGAAGTGGGGAAATATCATTAGTGTCAATTAGCACCATTTTATGGAAAAGAGATCTTGGCACGTCTGTGTTCTTGAAATTGCCCATATCAGTCAAACTTGTGACGGCGCTGATGTAAGAATCTTGCGTAAGGCGTTTGGCACTTCCAGCTGCTTGGAGCAAGCACGGGGAGCCAGTGCATTGGAAATCCAGACACTCCAGAGGTCCCAGAGCCTGGCGGCAAACACGGCACCACCGCTCAGCCGGGTCTTTCCAGGGGCCTCCGGTGGGGATTAATTCTCGTCCCTCCATTATTTAGCAACTTCTCAGTTTCTCAGCAAAGGCAGAAGATGACAAGGCTCTGGTGGGATGATCCTGGCACAGACAAAGCCCCGGGAGCGGGCTGTATCGCTGACAAAGCATCCAGGGAGGCTGGGGACTCTCCTGCCCCCCAGAAAGATGTCTCCCTGTGGAAGGGACTGAATGCAGCCACACGGGAGGGGGTTGCAGCCCCCCACAGAGCCGTGCCGAGCACGGGGTCAGCGTTTCAGGAGGAGGGAGGGAAGCTGGATAAATCCCAAAGAGGAAGCCAGAGAGCGATGGAGGGATGGGAAGAGAGACTTTTCGTGGAGAGAAATTCCTGGGACACCATCCGCTTGGGCCAGAAAAAAGAGGTTAAAGGGCTAACTTGATCCCATCTTATTAAAGCTCTTTCTGATGTGATTAAATCTTTGGCAGTGCCTCTGTTTGGCAGACAAGGATGACAGAAGGCAGCAGTTGGCAATAAGGCATGGATTTTATTGGGTGAGGGTAGTTGGCCCCTGAAATCCTCTACCAAAGCCAGTGGTGAGCTCCCCATCCTGAGGGTCGGGCAGGCTCAGCCTGCATGCCCCTGACTGGGCTGTCCTGCAGGCTTGTCTCCAAAGCCGCACGAGGTCCCTGTGCATGAGACAGGTCGTCACTAGAAAAGTGTTATGGAGAAATCAGGAGCGGGTCTGTTTCCACCCCTGGGGAGCCTGTGGATCCTGAGCAGCCCCAGCCCTCAGTCGATGTCCCACTTGGCCATGCTGAGGCACCGCAGCTTGCACGGGAAGTATGGCCCATCGTTTTCCTGCTGGGGACACAGCTGCTTCCTTACAGATGGGGACGCATCGCTTCCACATGCCAGGTGACGGAGGACACATGGCTGGACACAGGACCACGGCCAAAGTGGGCACAGCTGCCAACACCTGGTCATCCTGGGAAGGTCACGGTGCCCAACCAGACATGTACAGTGACGAGCTCTTGGGTGACATGGTCCCCCATCCTTGCACCATGGTGGCCCCCAGCATGACTGCTGTCATCGGTCTGAGTTTAGGATGAACTGGGATGAACACATTTCGGGCGGGCAAGGAGCGTGACACAGGCCTGCAGCTCCACTATGGATAAAATCCGTGCTTACGGACCGGCCCCCTGCCGTGGGGCTCACCTCCCTGCCAGCCCACCTCGGAGAGGGGCAACAGGGCTGGGAGCAGATGGAGAAGCTATCGATGGGCATTCATAAATATTGGCATAAACACAGCCTCAGGGAGGGGTCTGGATTTACAGCTGGCCTCTCGCTGCCTGGCTGAGCCCCATCCTTCATCGTTTACCTGGAGCAACAAATCATGGTCCCCGTGGGCTTGCCACTTGCCAGGTTTTGATGGATGCTTCTCCTAGGAAAATCCAGGTGAAGGCACCTGGATGTTCCTTTTTAGAAGACAGCTTGCTGCTGACAAGAAGCAATAAAGAAAACTTGGCTGATTAATGTACGGTCT
Source organism: Numenius arquata (assembly GCF_964106895.1). Taxonomy (NCBI): domain Eukaryota; kingdom Metazoa; phylum Chordata; class Aves; order Charadriiformes; family Scolopacidae; genus Numenius; species Numenius arquata. Next base: position 14,613,306 of record NC_133584.1, read on the forward strand.
TCTTTGACATGCATGCTAGAAAGAGAGGAGTGGATAAGAAGGTGATGATAAGCAGCATGATTAGAGACTCACAAGGGGAAATGAACATGTACTCCAAATTGGAGGCAGCAGAGCGCAACACCTGAGCCATGATTAAAGATGGATCCTGCAATCTGTCCCCTTGTGGAGGCCACCGGCTTCTTTGTGATCTGGCATGTAATTGGAGTAATTACTCAGAGCTTGCCCTAAGGAGCATGGTGGAACATCATGTTGGGTTGTTTCTCTCTCTGGTGATGTGGCAGCTCCTTCTAAATTGCTCTGAAGTACCTGGGTGTGATACCGAAGGAGGTGGCCGTGGGCAGGGCAGCTCTGTGCCACCATCATCGTGCACGGAGGCCACTGCTGAGCAGGGCTGTGCTGGCCCCTGCACCCAGCCTGTGGGAACGGAGCGAGAGTCCCTCAGCCCAGCGCACTTGGCAGAAGAGGTGGTGCCCAGAAATTAATTCCCCAGCAATCATTTAATTCACACTCCTTTTTTCCCCTCAATCCTCCACGTCAGCACCGCTCGGCAGGCTGGGCTGCCCGTAATCCCTGCTCCGTATTCAGAGCCGCAGTTAATCCCTTCCAGCAGGCAGCTGCCCTTCCTGGTCGTTTCCCTCTGCTCCAGCCTTGGCACATCCCTCCTCAACAGCCCTCTGCCACCGGCTGGGCTCCCAGCGGTGGCCGGTCCCCAGGCGAGCTCCGTGGGCACAGTGAGGCTGTAGCATCCCCTGCCTCGCTGCCCGGCCAGCGGCTGGGTGCTCCCGGCTGACAGACCTCCATGGGGCCAAGGGGCGGCCGGTCGAAGGGCCGCAGTCCTGGTCCTCTGGCACAGCATCACGGGTGAAACCCTGCACCAGCCATGGGGACACGAGAACATTTGTTTGCCACCTCAGGAACATAAGTCATGTTTCACAAAGGACACGGGGCAGCCTGTGGCTCTGAACACCAGGCCTGCGGCACGTGGCCAGATCCGGCCCCTCAGAATAACAAACCATCAGAACATGGCGAAACACGCCATCCCCCCGGCAGGCTGCGATGACAACAGGAAGGCAGAGGCTATTTTTCTGTCATGAGGCAGAAGAGGGGGGAACCAGGTGGGCTTAATGCTTGGCAGCCCCTTCCTGCCTCCTTCCAGATCCCACAGGAGATGCCCGTGGTCCCATGGGGCTCTCCCTGTGCTCCCTGGGGAGGATGGCTGGCTGACCTTGCCCCGTCCCCTGCCCCAGCGCAGTGGGGATGTACCCAGGGGGTCTCCTCCCCCTGCTCCCTCCCTGGGGCTGGTGCTCACGGGAAGCACCTCGTTGTTCCAGCCTCTGCAGGGACACTGCTGGTGCCAGGAGGTGGGGATGGTGGTGTGACAGCCCATGGGCAGTGGGGACAATGGTGGCATAGTCCATGGCTACGAGCAACAGGACAGGGGCAGCCACTTGCAATGTCCCACCCATGTGTCTGATGCCATGCTTTTTCCTGGAGTCACTAGCGTAAGGAAGAAGGACAGGGAAACCCCCATTTTGGGAGTTCCCAGCTCAGTCGGGGTCAGGGACCTGGGTCCTGGCCAGCAGCCCCTGGACTATGTTACAGTTGGGGATGGGACATGCAGACCCATCCCAGTGCCTCTGTCTGGGCACAGGGGCAAGGAAAGACCTTGGTTCCTTGCTTCTCTGCAAGCCTCATGGTCTTCAGCATCACCAACAGCCTTGGCATGACCCCCTTTGATGCTGCAGGTGCTTCTCCTTTCACCCACACCATCAGTGGGGGACACAGCAGCTGGAAGTGATGTTTCTGCCCTGCCCACAGTGACTGCTTGCAGCTCTTTGCCCACACCACGAAGCTAGTGGGATGGCGAAGCAGGGGCAGAGGGACCTGGCCTGGATCTGCTCGTGCCTGCTCCAGCACAAACTGAGAGCAGCGCTGATAGGCGTGAAGATGTGGGAGATCCCAGGGGGACAGGAGGGCACCACGCATATGTTGTAACTTGGAGGGCGGACGATGTTGTGCTCCACGAGCAGCAGGGCGCAGACTGGCCCACAGCCCAGTTTCGGTGGCTCCTCTTCCCAACGGAGGAGTTCAGCAATGCTGGAAATCAGGCTGTGACATTATGTAAGACCCGTACATGGCTGCTTATCACTTCTCAGAAGCCACACAGCAATCCTGGTCCCTGCACCCCAGAGCATAACCTGCCAAAAGCACCTGCGCTGTGAACCACAAGGACTTTCCTCCCCCTGGCCATGGCTCTTGAAGGACTTGGGACATCGCCCTCCAGCAGGCACAAAGCCTGCCCCACAAAGCGCCCACTTGGCTGGATCCGGTGTTTCCCAGCACCGGATCAAGTGCACAGTCCGTTTTCCTGGCTGCGGCGATGCTCTGCCAGGAGGTGTTAATTAGCTTGGCTGGTTGCTAATTGCCAGGAAGAGCCCGGCAGAGAGGTCAGGGTGGCCATTCTCTGGAAAGAGGGAGGGCAGGGCAGCCTCCATGCGGAACTGGCTCGGTTAAATGGGACAGAAAGGGAGAAGGGGTCCCACCAGTGCCAGGGCTGGAGAAACCCTGCTGCTGGAGGGATGTTCCCACTTAAACTCCATGGATTGACACTGACTTTGAAAAAACACAGCCAAACCCTCCAAAATTGCCATCTGCATCTCACCTCACATCTGATCTCACATGTAGAAAGAAAACAAAGACAGTATCACAATGTCCAAAACGTTCCTCCAAGGTGCGTTGGGACAGCAGGGCCACAGCCGCAGAGTGAGCTTCCTCCTGTGTTTAACAGCGACTGGCACCTCTCTCCTCAGTTTTAATTTTTTAAAAATTCTTTTCCCCAAAACCATCTGCCCTGGGGCTCCTGCCTCAGCTTTCCCCAGCTAAACGCCTGCACACACGTGCAAACACGCACCCTCCTGTTCGGCAGCGCCGCCACGCGTGTCCGTGTGCCAGGAGAAGCACCGTCCCACCCTCCGGCGGGACACTGCCTGGAGAGGATGAGGTGGAGAATCCCACATACCCCCACAGCCATGCACAAGCCCACACCCACGTGCGCTCGCCCTCCCTCGGGCACTCGTTCCCCTTGGCCAAAGGTCCCGTAGCGCAGACGAAAGGGACACCCCGCATTCTGGGCCAGGCGTTGAAGGAAACCAGACTATGAGAGACGGTGAGACTGCGTAAAGCCTTTTTTGCTGATGATGTCTAATAACGATAAGCCTCCTCAAAAGATGAAAGATGCCCTTTGGTGCACTTTGGAAGCAAGAATAAGGCAGGAAGAAGCGCCAGCCTTAAATTACTGTGAAAGCTGACACTACCTTTTAACATTTAATGTGTAAAAAGCCTGTGTCCCACCACATCTTGAAAGAAGTCTCTTGCATTATAAGCATGACCGATAACGACTGGAGATAATTCATGCCTCCTCCCAGCGGGTGCAAAAGCTGCCAGCAGATATTGTCTTTCATGCTATCATTTTTCCCTCTGCAGGCGTAGGTTTGCAAGGTGTGAACATAAATCCATGCAGAAAGCCCTGCTGATGTTCTCCTGATGCAGAATATACTGTGGAGACTGAGCCCCAGCTACTGTGTGGCTTGGGAGCAAGGAACGGCCAATGTTTGGGGCTTTCACCTGAACAGGCAGAATAAAGCATCACATCTTGATTTATTTTGCTTTTTGATTTATAGACAAAGACTCTTGATGCAAAGCCTCCCATGCAACACACGTGAGAAGTGTTTCTTTGGGGCTGAAATGGTTTATTGGACTTAATACGACTGGCAGCAGGTCTTCAGTTTCCTCTCAAGCTCTCAAGGCTTTAAAGACAATACTCTCGGCAGGTACTTTCTCCGAGCATCATTCTGAAAGAGGAAAAATAGCTGAGGCCTCTGGGATTAACTGCCCTTTCCGTGAGAAACGTTTATCACTGTTCATACAGCTCTCCGCAATATTTATTCCTATCAAATGCCTGTGACCAAAGATCTTTGCCCCATCTGAAAGCATTTCTTCCCCATCAAACCCAAATCGTGCAACGCTCCCCCACGCATACAAATTTCATTTTGCTAGAAAATTACAGTTTCCAGATCAACTGGGCAAGGAGTTTTGCTGGTCCAGTACAGTCTGTGGGGAAGGATGTGCTGTTCCCAGAGGGGAGGCTGAAGCAAGGGGAGGACGTGGGGGTGGTGAGAGGTGATGCCTCCATCCTCCTCCACAGAGGCCTGAGGAAACCAGCTCCAGGAGAAGGGTCCCCAGGTGTGGGACCTCCCCGGCATGCTCTCAGCCTGGGTTTACAATGCTCTCCAGCAAGAGCTGCCCCATGGGCCAGGAGGGCATCGTGGACCTTCCCAGCAGATGCTGCTGGACACCAGGAGCCTACCTGCTCCCTTTTCTAACAGCGGTGCTCAGAAGAGGTCCCGCAGGCTTGGCACTGGCGCCAGAGGGCTGGAAACGAGCCGAAAGTGCTGAGATCAAGTATTCCCCTAAAACAGCAAAACACTGACCCCCCATTCGCAAGGGGGAAGGGACAGCTGTGACCCACCTCTCTGTCCCACGGCAGGATGCTGCAGAGGGAAGGGAAGCAGCCCCACGGCCTTCAGAGTTGGGCTTCCCCAGTGAGGTTACCCTAGGTTTCTGCTCTTCACAATCCAGGCTGGGAAACAGCAAGGCAAACGTTTATAATTATCCATAACTCCAGAAAAAGCATGTGTCTGTCCCTCAAAACCCCCCTTTTTGCGGCAGAGGTTTATCAAAGGGCTGGAAGGCAATAGCAAACCAGGTTTTGTAGTAGTGTTGGGCACAGCCGCTGGTGGCTCTGAGCTGCTGTGAAGGTTGTAGGAGACACCAGAGATAAGCAGCAGACAGAAGTTACGTGCACTGGGTACAATGCCTTAGTTCTTCTTTCATCTGGAAAATAAACTCTTAAAGATTTGCTTGAAAAGGGCATTTTGTCTGATTGACATTGATACTTCCAGCTGTAGAAATACCAGAATATTTCCAACAGTTGTTTGTTAATGGCAGTTTGAAAGGATCAGAAACCATCGTCTGATTATTTCCAAGGCAGCAATGAAACCGAATTAACAATATTTGAAAATATAAAAAGTAAAGTACAAGCAAATGGTTTGAACTTCAACAATATTTGCAGCTGATAATGGCAACGTTAGACTGGTGAGACTCTATCCTAATGACACACTCACGGAAAATGAGGAGGAATATTTGCTTCCAGCTAATTGCTGAGCCTGTATGCCATGTAATACCACAAAGTGCTTTCTAAATAAATTATCATTTGATCTTGAAGGTTGTGCAACAAAACTTTTCAATTGCCTTTTCTCATCATCAAAAGAATTTCAGGATTAGAGGGGAGATTTCATTTTTTCGGCTCTGAGTACGTGGAAGTGCAGAGGCGTGCCCTGACAAGCCAGTTATCTTTATACTTTGCCATCTGCAACAATCTCGAGATGTTTCCCAGCTCAGAGACATTTCCTCGTGCGTGGAGCGAGGGCTGCTGAGCCACACCATTCGGGGTTGGGATGGTGGGAACCGGGCAGAGAAGCTGCCAATGCCAATGCCAATGCCAATGCTGTGCCGCAGAGACCGGGCAGGGGAAGCAAAGCAGCTTTTGGTGCCATTCTTAGCCCAGGACACCCATTCCAGTTGAACACGGCTCTAAAGAAAAGGAGCCTGGTGCAGGTCCCTGCGCCCCATTCAGAGCAGCTCATGCGGGTGAGGGGCAGCATCTCCCGACTGTGCCCGCCCCACTGCTGCTGAAGCCCTGCGTATGCAACCTCGGCAATGAGTTACTCCTGCACTACAAACCTCAGAATTCACCGATTTATCATCTTCAGCATAATTTATCTGTTTGTACCGTCCCAGGCAGGTGTCCCAGAGCGAAGCCTCCCCTCTCCTGGGGCAGGCGCCTGCCCCCTCCCCTGCCAAGCCAAGTCTCTTAACTCTCCGTTGGCTTTACACGACTGACTCTTCCACAATGCTTCGTACTCTTCTTTTTTTTTTTTTTTTTTTTTTACGAGGCCTGGTTAAAAATAACACAGTTTGATCTTCTGTATGCGAAAAACTGTGACATCTGTTCTCTGAAGGGGAAATTAGAAGAAAGCAAATGATCTCAGCTCTTCACTAAAACCAGAGAGCAGCAGGGCACACCGCCCTGCCAGGGCACCTTCTGGAATGGCACCACGGAGCACCCAGGTCTTCAGCTTCTGCAAGCAAAATTAACGGGATCCCCCATGCTCCCCACACCTGGAATTTGGAGGAACTAGCATGCATTTTACTGCGCTGAAATTTGACAGCAGTCTGAACCTGGATGGTCTGTAGGAGGAACTCTGAGAGTCCAGTGCCCGCACAGGGGATGGGCAGCATGTAGCTGGGCAGTCCCCGCAGTGGTGCCAGGACCCCCAGGACATCACTAATGTCCCAGTGCCTGCCCTGCAGCTTACAGCCGCTGAGGGTGTCTGCAGAGTGGGCTATACCCAACAAACACCTTCCCTGGGCAGGTGTGGGACAGCCACAAATGTCCCCTCCTTCAGCCCCATCCCAGCTGCTGGCCTCAGCACTGATTTAGCTCTGACCAGGTCCACGCCTGCTCTTGCCTTACCAGAAGGTCGCTATTCTACAAGCAACTATAAAGGGCTCAGAGACTATCAATTGTGGTTTTCAGACAACTGATCCACAAAAAGCAAAGTTATTTCCAGAAGGATAAATGTAGCCAAGACCATTATATATAATTCATGTCTGCCCACAGCATTCCTGCTCTGCTGAGCGCGATGGCACTTCAAACTCCATGTCCTGTCCCAGATGTGACTTTGGGGACAGGGGGACTTTGCTGTCTAGCACCTCTGCTTCCCCAGGATGACTTCCGATAGCAGGAGGTCTCCCCAGAAGCATGCCCTGCCACCCTCCCATGTCATTCTGGGTGCCCACACTCATCCCTTCCACAGCCCTGGTGCTTTTACAGGCATGTCCCCAGCACCCTGCGCCGCTTCCTTTCCACTGGGCATGCGATGCTCTGGGTACCTGCTGAACCTGCACATCCCACCAGAGCAGGGTGGGCATCACTGCCCCGTGAGGGATATGAAAACGAAACAGGGAAAAGGAGCCACATCACCCCAGGACAGCCGGTTCCCAGGTCAGTGTCCTGTCCCCTCTAGTCCAGGACATTTGGCATTGGCAGCTGAAAATCTAGAAATTCTCTCCCTGCTCGTCAGAGAGTGGTTTCTCAGCCTCTGCTTCTTTTTCCCCTCTAAAATCAGGACAATATGGTGCCTTCACAGGGAGGCTTGGCTGAGTCCAGGCTGCAGAAACCCACGGGCAGGAGGAGCTGCAGAATTGCAAACACCAGTAATTTCTGCACTGGAGCCCTCAGAGTCATTTTCAGGCTCTGAACGTGGTGCTGCCGGCGCCCACTCAGCCTGCCCGATGCTCCTGCCCGAATTCAGCTGACACATTAATTCATTAAGAACCTGGTACTCCATTTTTATGACAAGTGTATGACTGCCTTGGCACTCCCTGCTCAGCCCAGCATTATTTAAATGCTTCCCCTATTATTATTCGATAATGCATCCTATTATACACGGCTCTTGAGGGAAGGAGAAGATGAAACACTCGGTGCATTTTATATCCTTGTTCTTTGCTGGAAAAGCTTCACTGAAGCAATGACTGGCAAAAGACATTTAGTGGCATCTGCTGAAAAATTTTTGAGGTTTACAAGTCAATGATTCATGCTAGGTTATTTCGTTACATTTGGTTTAATAGCGCTGACTTCTTGTATTTCCTACTTTTGCAATGTCTGCTGCTTTGAAAATGTGAAACACTGGTGTGTCAGCATGGGCACAGTGTGCTGGCCTCCAGTTTCTGCATGCTATTTCCCACATGCTATTTTCTGCATGCTATTTTCTTCTAGTTCAGTTACTGCATCTTTTAAAAATGTGGTGTCCAAAGCCCTGTTCGCAGCTCTCTTGCTCCAGGTCAAACCTTTTTGACCTGAAAAATTTACAACCCAATGAATTTTACACCAGTTTGCCCATCCTTTTGCCCAATCTGGAAGCCAAGGTGCTAGTTGGGAGTTGCCAGCCTCCTCCTTTGAACCCAGGCACGGCACTAGCATCCTCCTTGCCTTCTGCATAGGCGTTATGGGTTATTCCCATTATTTAACTGGAATACACCCCAACCCTGCTGGACTCCAGGCACTGTTGTTTCGCTTCTGCTGTGTGCAGTGGTTTACAGTGCCAGGACATCTTTTCCAATTACTGGACAAAAATTGCTGCTGGACACCTCTGCCTTTTCTATAGCACTAAGAGTTTCCCAAACCGCTGAGGAGAGATCCTACATAATCGCAAAATTTCATTTGTTCTTGGGAGAGAGTGCAAATGTTGATGTTTCACCTCAATTGCACCATCCTTGTCCATAACCTGAAGGCTGCTTTAATCCCTGGAGAAGCTGGCTGCCACTCTTTGACCTGACCCCGGCTCTTGCAGCACCCAGCGTGGTCCCTGCCAGGGGAATAGCAGTGTATCACAAGTCACCCTGGTCATTTCTTGTCTGGGACGCTGCTGAAAGCCCACGACTTTCCCCCATGAAAGAAGGTTTTCTTGCCACACATTCAGTTGATGACAGTGCAGCAGGGATCATGGTTGGTGTGACACCAGGAGGCACCCACGGCCGATACACATCGCTCTGTGCAGAAAACAGCCTCTGTGCAGCTCTGGTGGGCTGATGGAGAGGAGACCAAGGGCGTTTTCAGGGCTGGAGCTGGGGGTGTGTAAGCACAGCCCACAGGGATACACACAGCCAGCCAGAGCACGGGCCAGCAGCTTTGGCCAGGTAGCCCGTATCTGCTCCATATCACCCACATTTTCTGCAGCTTTTCACATCAGCTCTGAATTTCCGTCTCCTGAACAGCTCAGCATTGGTAGCAGGTTCTGCCGTGTCACCATTATCCCCCATTTTCCAGATAATGGCTTTTGTCTGGTTTTGCCGCAGGACCGTAGGGGCTGTCGGTTCAGCTGAGCATCCTTTACCTGGGCAGCTCTCTGTGCCCCCGTTCCATGGCTGAGGGGCTCAGTCTCACATCCCTCCTCGTTATTTCCCTGCTGCTGCTGGTGTTTTTAAGCTCCATATAAAACTTCCCTCTCTCTTGACCACGGCAGATATTGCTGGAAGGGTACGACTTTGCTGTGTTCCCCAGGCAGCCAGAAACGTCCTCCAGCATAGAAAAGAGATGAGTTTGAATGTAAAAAGCATGCAGAAAAAAAAATACACCTTTTCTTTCTGACACACTGCCTAAAGCCCCATGTGCTACAGGGCACCTGCAAGTGTTGTGTTCCCTAAACTGAGACTGTCCCTACTACTAAAAAGGGTCTATTTACCCTCACCAGCTCCAAGGAGGCCCCAAACCTTTCAACAGCTGCAAAATGCACTGAGAGCAAGCGGTCTGTAGGAGATAATTGGAGCTACTTCATGCAGTGCCTTCTGTGAACATAGCTCTGCGTGCAGCCCGTGGCTTGCACGGCTTCAGGACTGTCACCAGCAGGGTCTCAAATTGCTGCTAAACCATGGCCGAGTGTGAGCAGGAGGAGAAGCTGGCGCTGGGGCTGCGCTGGCGAAGGCTGGCACTGGGGACAAGTGCCCTGCCAGGGCTGCAGGGTGACAAATCCATCCGGAGCAAGCCAGGAGAAACAGCTCAAAGGTGCCTGTCCATTCGGAGGGTGGCTGGAGCCCCAGGGCATGGTTTCCCACCTGCCACAACAGCAATGAGAGCAACACCTGCCCCAGGAAAAACACATCTGACTCTCAGGAATGCCCCCCAAATCTGAGCATCCCCTTCCCCAGGTGGGCAATGCCAAAGCCTCCTGCCAGGGCCAACCCAGAGCCAATTCTGGCAGCTCCAGGCTCTGCTTTGTTTCAGCTTTTTATTCCGACAGCCAAATTGCCTAAATTAATGTTGAGACTTTAGGTACAATATAACTAATTCCCGTGAAATACCTCAGCAAGGTAATTTGCTCCAAGGGCTCCCCCCGTTAGCAGCTGGTTAGCGAACAAATAATTTCCAGAGGAGAACTGGACAGACTGACGGCACTGAAAAGACTAACAGGACCGGGCAGCAATTTCTTAGCAATTAGTAATTAAGCCACGGAGGCTCATGACAGTCAGAGATGGAGCTACTGAAAACCTGGCTGAAATATTCACACGTGAGGCATTAGGGAACGTGTCCCCCCACGGCTCTGCAAAGCGATTGAGGAAAAGCTCGCAAAACAATGCAGCAACCTAATAAAAATCTGCATTAAAAGGAAAAACCGGCAGTCGCCAACCTGTGTTCCAGGCTTACTGCTCTTTTTTTGCCTCTTTCTGCATTCCCTCGGGGCAGATTTCATGCTGCCCGTGGCTCTGCTGAAGGCAGAGGGGTGGTTTGAGCACCCGCATTTCTTAGGGGAGGCAAAATAATAGGTTGGCTTTCTTTTGTTGCTTTTCTTTTTTTTTTTTTTTTTTTTTTTGGTTTTGCAAAGTCAGGAACTCCATCTTAGCGCTTCAGCCCGTCGTTATGGTTTGTGTTATTCTTGGCACGCTGACCGGAGTGCGCTCAGTACGAATAGCAGAGGGCTGAAAAGTAAATACTGTATCCTCCGGGAGCAGCGGAGAGGGGAGGGTGGTTATATTGCTTAATGGAGCACCCCCAGCGCCTGTTTGGGTTAGGCTTACAGTAATTGCTCCCTAGGTGAGTTTGTACCAACAATTGATCGCTTCAAATGGGAAAGAAGTACAAATGAGTAAGAGAATAAACACTGACGGTGTTACGAAACGCAGGAGAGGAGAGCAAAAAAATCCCATGCCGCTCAAGCGCGGGGCTGAAAGCAAAGCTGGCCAGAAAATAGGGAATACTGTTCGCTTTTATGTGCAATTTCTCACGAATGCTGAACGGTGCAAGAAAAGAAATTGAATTTTCTCCTTCAGCTCAAGCTACGGAACTACTTTCCACAGCCTGATGTTCTACAAAGAGTTCAAGGAGACCCCTCTGCTCTCCCGTCTCCTTCTCCATCTGGGAAAAGTGGAGGGCACGGCACGGGCAGCACTTTGCTGTGAGCACATGGGTGAGAAGACAAGGAGCAGGAAGCCCACAGGCGTGACGGAGGAGCTCTGGGCTGAGGAACCTTGGTATGAAACCCACCATCCCGTTTCACGGGCCCTGGATGGGACCACTGCAGTTCTCCCGTGGGATGCAATGCCCACGGCCTGTGGGGCATGGCCCCGTCCATCACAGCCAGCCCACGCTGGCAGGGCTGGTCCCCTGGTCCCCACAGGTGTGTCCTCCCCATCACTGTGTGTCACAGCAGCGTGTCCCCATGTGCCACTTGCCCAGGGCTACCTTTCAACCCACCCATTCTCCAGAGGGGCCCCAACCAACCTGCAACCAGGCTCCAGAATCTGCAGATCCTTGTCTAGGCAAGGGACCAGCACCAGCCCAACGACATGACACCAGCCCCCGGAGATCAGGAGAAGCCCGTCACCCCCAGGGCCACTGCCGTAGGGTCACCACAGCAAACCCCTGGTGCCCAGTGGCAAACTGGTGCTGCTTAGTGCTTTCTGAGCATCTTTCACCATGCTTGTGCTAGGGGTTGCTAGTGCTGGTAGTGCAGGGGCGGATGCTCAGGTTTGACCTTGTGCGCCTGGAGCAGCATCTGCCCGAGGCTGGGCTGGGCTGGGCTGCTGGAGGGTGTTAGAGGGATGGAGATGGAAATTCCCCATTCTTCCAGGAATTGTCACCAAAGGAAGAGCACGGGATGGCCTGGCAGCCGCCAGCAGGCTGAGGATCGAGCGCAGGAGCTGGCCGTGGGGGGTCCGCAGGGGTGCTGCCACCCCGGCCAAGCACAGCGAGCTCCGCTTCTGCCCCAGAGCAGACCCGGTGGCGGCACCTTTCAGAAAGGCTGAGCTGGCAGCCCCACGCCGGCCAGCCCCAGGCTGCCGCTGCGGCTTCTGCAGCTGAGCTCATTAGTGCCTGCAATCAGCAGGGCATGAAGGGGAGATAATTACACGTCCCTGGCTGCGTGTAGGGTCTATATATAGCACCGTGCGGGTCCGTGCTGCCTGCGGTGCTTAGTCACGGCCCCGGGGAGCGTGCGAGTCGGAGGGTGCAGGCACTGCTGCGTGGGGAGCTGTGCCGCTGGCCGTCTGCGGCGCCTGGGGAAAACCACCCCGAGCTGAATTAAATGTTTCACTTACTGTGTTTTTCCCAGCTGAAAAAATGCAGTGAGTTTCCCAGTGGGCTGCCATTTCGCACAGAAAAAAATGGAAACATTTTTTTTTTGCAAAATGCCTAAGCAAAAGGTTTCAGCCTGGGGCCAAGGTGGCCGCATGAAGGGGTACCCCCCCCCCTCACAGTCCCTCAGACCCTAAAGAGAGGGAAAGGCTCTCCCAACCCTGCGGAGAGCATCTCCTGGCTGCTGCTCCGGGGGTGGCTGTGGAGCAGGGTGGCACCCACCCCCACGCAGCCCTGGCTCCCGAGGCCGGTGTCACCCTGTGGCAATGCCATCCCAAACCCATCACGGTGTTTTCAGACCAGCCACAACACCCAGAACCACCCCAGAGCTGCTCAGCCCTGGGGAAAAGCCGCGTTTGCTCATCACGAGCCGCTCCCCAGGGCCAGTGACATGAGCTGCCTGGCCTGTACTTCCAGCATGGCCATTTCCGAACCAATGGCAAGGTCCTGTCCTGGCACGCGAGGCCCCATGTGTCACTGGTGCCACCGGTGTGCCCTGGCCAGCGAGCGCAGGGCTGAGTCCCCGCAGCAGCACCTTGGGCATGGCAGGGGCTGAGCCAATGGGGTAGCCCCAGGAGCCACTCAGGGCAATCACAGGGGCCTCGGGACATGCCAGGGTGGTTGCGAAGCGCCAATGCCAATCCCAAGACAGTGACACTGCACCAGGAAGCCCTGCCCTCTCTCCGTGTTGCCCAGCAAGCCCGGGAAAGCAGCCAGGCACTGCCAGAGGTGGGTGGCTCCTGAGGCTGCTCCCATCCACGCAATGCAGGGACATCCCCACCCAGCTCACACCTAAGTGACAGTGGGCACCAGGCGAAGCCACCCTCTGGAGTCCCCAGGATGGTGCATGCTCTCCAGGTGCAGTACTCAGCCAAGCCGCTGCAAACCCTCCTCACTGCCAACCCTTTGTACTCCTCAGTCGCCCCAAATCCTGCCCCACCGCAGCCTCCAGCACCCCGGCTCCTCACCCGGCCACAGCAGGGCCTCATCACCTTGTTTCTTGGTGCAAATGTGAGTCTAACACAGCAGGCTACTGCTCCTTCCACTCACTTTTAATCACTTCTTCAATGTTCCTTCCCTGGAGACGTGAAAATACTTAAAGCTGAGCTTTTGTGCTATTTGGAAATGGATCGTTCAGCAAATCAAAGAGGGCAAGGTTAGGGCTGCAGCCCACATGGCAGCCTGCGTCCCCCTGACATCAGGGAAAGGGAGGAGAGCCCCTCCCTCGGTAACGACAAACATTCATTCATGGGCACAGGGGAAGGAGCCCAGGAAACTCCTGCCACACACTGCGTGGGCTGTTATTAGGTTAAGCCATAATTAGGTCCCCATCCCTCTCTCGTGCACGTGCACGTCCCACAGAGGCACACACAGACACACACAGACACACACAGACACACACAGACACACACACACAGAGACAGGCACACGCCAGCTGGGTGTAAAAAAAGCAGGGCTGAAAGTGGGTTAATGCACTTTGCACCTCCTCGGCCAGAGACCACGCAGGACCTTGCCCGTGCCAGCGGGGCCAACTGAGACAGGATTTACTTAGGGAGCAGAGTGCTCGTGCCTGAAGCCATTCATGGCACCGGCAATTCCTGCCTCTTTCCAAACCCGCCCCGGCTACGGCGACCATGATCTTTTTTTAAAATCCAGTCTGTGTGCCGGCCCAGGCATTTGCATCACCCGCTTGGGAGAGACGTGGGATAATCACAGCGATAAGCTACGTGGGGCAGCACATTCAACCGCCCAACAGATATACACCAACTACTTTTTAATCACAACAAGATGAACACGAAACCTCCTATCGCACAGGACTTCCGTTGTGCCGCAGAAAAACAGCCGAGCGTGTTTTACATCTGCAGCTTTATTCTCGTACAAAAGGTTAAGGGCAAAGCTAGAAAAATGAACCTATTGGTACACGCTCACTGAACGCTTTTAAGACAAGACAGGGCAGTAGAGCTTTTATTGCTAAGAAGAACCAATGGGAGGCTTTAAAGCTCATCTAGCATTCAATTTTTGTTTGTAAGTAACCCAATTTAAAGCAGCATTTCAGTCTTTAAAACCCTCTCGCCTTTCTGGAATGCTTCAAAAGGAAGATGACCTGAGAACGGTGTCTGCTCTCCAGAGGGACCAGACGGATGCTCTGCGTGAGGTGCAGAAATGGGCCACCGAGAAACACCAAAACGAAACCCAGCTGCCCGGCTGTGGGCTCCTGCTGATCATTAGACAAGGCAAAGCTGCACAGTACCCACAGAGCAGCACCCTGATGGCTCCTTGGCTGTCCCCATGCCCCGGTAGCTGTGTCACAGAGAGGCAACATGGACTTGCCCCAAGCAGAGCCAGGAGCTGAGCCCCAGGCATGGTGACTGTGAACGTTCTGCTCAAACTACCGGACCATGCTTCCTCCTGGAGGGGTGAAGCGACAGGCAGTGGGATACTGAACACTCCTGGGATCCCTAGGGATCCCCCTGGGATGCGATGGATCAGGGCTGGCCACCCTTCCCAAGGGAGTGCTGGTGTAGCCACTTTGCAGGGCGTGCTGCAGCCAGAGCTGCTCCAGGGGTGGCGGGTGCCCTAGTCTTCAGGGATTGGGGTGTTGCAGTTCCCGTGGTAAATTTTGACCTCACCCTCGCACTGGAAGTACTGGTCGAACACGTCGCTGTACCCATGGTCCTTCCACCATGTGCAAAGCTGCCGGTTCCACGTGCAGTCAAGCACATGGAAGAGCTCTGGGTGCTCCATCCCCACCATGGTGAAGAAATCCTGGTCCCCGAGGTGGCCCTTGAAGTGGTACTTCTCTGTCAGCTTCTGCACCATGGCAGGCTCCAGTAGCTGGTTGTAGAGCTTAGACTGCCTCATGGCTTCAAGGTTCAGGAGCAGGACGCCACTGTTGAAGCCAGGCAGCCCATCAGGAGGTGGGTCCCCCACTTTGGTTTGGGGGTTCTCGCGGCGATACTGCCAGAAGGTGTGCCTGCCACGAGAGGAAAAACAGAAACAGGGGAGTCAGGAAGTGAAGCCTGAAGAGCAGCCGCCTCAAGTCTGGGCAGGTCTGGATAACAGCACAGGATCTACCACCCACCCAAAGGATCTCGTGGTACTTGTCTCCTGCTGGCTGGAGGCACCCAGCCTCCCAGAGCAGCCTGGTGCTTCACGGGCTGTGGCTCTCTCCATCCCCCTGCACAGGATATTGTCCAGACCTCAAACCACTCTTCTGGCTCTCTCCAAAAGCCCCTTCTGTTTCTGCCAGCATCTCTCTGGTGAGCCAACAGGACACATGATTGCGTGACTGCTCACACGGCTGTGCGGGGAGACAAAACCACATCCCTGGTGCCCAGGGCCAACCACCAGAAGCGCCCCCACGCCAGGGAAATGTCCTGTAGTTAATGGGATCTCGGCAGCAGAGCTTGCAGCATCAGTACTATTATTATTATTTGATTATGGGGAAGTTCCGGATCAAAGATGGGCCTCAGTTTGAGGCTGTGCTAAAAGAAGGCTTGAAATAAACCTGAGTGGCAGAGCTATTTCTTCAAAATAAAAGTAAAAAACAGAAATCCAATGACAACGTCTCATTAGCTAAACAAGCACTGCCTTCAGCCCTTGCAGCCCCAGGAAGGCTCAGCTGCAGCAGCTCTGGCAGACTCAGTCTTCACCAGCTAATTTCCAGCTGCCAAGGAGAAGAGAGCGGTGCAAGTCTAGCACCACACAACACTAACTCCAGTGGGTGATTCAAATGGGAAAAAATTAGACTACCTAAGCAAGCAGCCCAAAAATGTCTTTGGCTCCTTCCTCAGCCCTGGGGCAGTGAGCACCCCACCATACACACACTGGCTGCTCCCACATGCAGTAGCTGAATTCATCCCACGCTATTACCCAAGCAGCTGCGGTTGAATCTGCCCCAAAAAATCGCTTCCACTCAGACTGAAAGTCTTCTGCCCCCAGGCAGCATCCTCTGCTGCAAAGCTGGGCAGCTAAGCCCCGGCCCAGCCTGTGGTTCGGAGGAGGGCAGGAGGGACCCGTGGCCTCCACCCCACCCTCTGACAGCCCAGGGGTGCCAGCACTGCGCTCGCCTTCCAGCCCTAACACTTAAGGTTAAGCTACAGCAGGGTTTTTTTTTTTTTTTGCACCTTGCTGTGAAAACGTCTAGAAGAAACACTGCTAGAAAGAATTAGCCAAGCCTGCTGCTGGGTCCTGTCCGAGTCTGTCAGACACTGACCAAAGTCTCCATGCACCTCCAGGAAACAAGAATTTGTTGCTAGATGGCATGGATTTAGCACCCAAAAGTTTAAAGTCACCTCATGCTTGGAAGCTGGAGCTGAGCTCATTCAGATATAAGAAGATGCAGGGACATTAACCCCTGGGACAGCTCCAGAGTAGCAGTGGGTACTCCCCCATTGCAAACACTTAAATTGAAATTTTTCTTGTAAGAAGCTGTGTTCGGCTCCAACAGGCACTTGCTCAGGGAATCCTACAGCTTAAACAGAGATCAGACTATTAAATCCATCCTTCTGGCCTGTCCTCTGGATCCCCAGCACAGCACTGTGACACCGGCCAACGTAAGAGCCAGGATTCAACAGCCACCAGCAGAATTATCCCAGCAGAAAACGTGAATGTATTAATGATGTCAACCGTGAGCACCTTTTTTATTTCCTGATCCAGAGAGCCACAACCATCACACAGAGTCGCTTCCTTACAACTTTCCATTTAGATGCTTTAGATTCAAACCTCTGATATTTCTCGTTTCATTACGGGTCTTCGTATTGCTCCCTTTCGCCTGATTCAAAACAGAAAGGATTTTTAAAATGCCAGTTTTCCATGGAGGGAGGGCTCAGTTTTTGAGCAGCCATCTCCCCGCCTCCCGGGGAAGGGGAGCAGAGGACTGGCTGCCTCATTGGAGCCCATGGGCAGCAACACTCGTTTGATCTAAAGGGCGGGGAAGGGATAAAAGGGCTCTGCCCATGCAAAGACCAGATATGTCTTGAGGACAGATGTCCTCAAGACATATGTCTTGCATCCCAAAAAAGAAGAAATCGGGCAAAATAGCCAGTAGGCCGGCGTGGATGAACAAGGAACTGCTGGACAAACTCAGGACCAAAAAGGAGGCCTATAGAGGGTGGAAGCAGGGAAAGGTAGACTGGGAAGAATACAGAGAAGCTGTCCGAGTCACCAGAAACCTGATCAGGCAAGCGAAAGCCCAGGCAGAACTAAATCTAGCCAGGGATGTGAAAAATAACAAGAAGAACTTCTATAGATGTATCAGGGATAAAAATAAGACGAGGGAAGCTGTGGGTCCCCTCCGGAAGGAAACGGGAGACCTGGTCACCCAGGATATGGATAAGGCTGAGCTACTGAATGACTTCTTTGCCTCAGTCTTCACTGGCAAGGGCCCTAACCACACTGCCCAAGTCACGGAGGGCAAGAACAGGGGCTCTGGGAATGAAGAACCACCCACAGTACAAGAAGACGAGGTTCGAGACCTCTTAAAGAACCTGAAGGTGCATAAGTCCATGGGACCTGATGAAATCCATCCACGGGTCCTGAGAGAACTGGCGGACGAAGTTGCTAAGCCCCTCTCCATCATATTTGAGAAATCGTGGCAGTCTGGTGAAGTTCCCACTGACTGGAAAAAAGGGAACATAACTCCAATATTCAAAAAAGGAAACAAAGAAGACCCGGGAAACTACAGGCCGGTCAGTCTCACCTCTGTGCCTGGCAAGATCATGGAGCAGATCCTCCTGAAATCCTTGCTAAGGCACATGGAGAATAAAGAAGTGATTGGAAACAGCCAACATGGCTTCACCAAGGGCAAATCGTGCCTGACAAATTTGGTGGCCTTTTACAATACTGCCACAGACTTGGTAGACAAGGGCAGAGCGACTGACGTCATTTACCTGGACTTACGCAAAGCATTTGACACTGTCCCGCACGACATCCTGGTCTCAAAATTGGAAACTCATGGATTCGATGGATGGACCACTCGGTGGATAGGGAACTGGCTGGATGGCCGCATCCAAAGGGTTACAATCAATGGCTCAATGTCCAGGTGGCGGCCAGTAACGAGTGGTGTTCTGCAGGGGTCGGTACTGGGACCAGTACTGTTTAACATCTTTGTCGGTGACATGGACAGTGGGATAGAGTGCACCCTCAGCAAGTTTGCTGATGACACCAAGCTCGGTGGCGCAGTTGACACACTGGAGGGAAGGGATGCCATCCAGAGGGACCTTGACAGGCTGGAGAGGTGGGCTCGTGCAAATTGCATGAAGTTCAACCAAGCCAAGTGCAGGGTCCTGCACCTGGGACGTGGCAACCCCAGGCACAAATACAAGTTGGGTGGAGAATGGCTGGAGAGCAGCCCCGAGGAGAAGGACTTGGGAGTGCTTATGGATGAGAAGCTCAACATGAGCAGGCAGTGTGCACTGGCAGCCCAGAGAGCCAACCGTGTCCTGGGCTGCATCAGGAGAAGTGTGGCCAGCAGGTCTCGCGAGGTGATTCTGCCCCTCTACTCTGCGCTCGTGAGACCCCTCCTGGAGTACTGTGTCCAGCTTTGGAGTCCTCAACACAGAAAGGACATGGACCTGTTGGAACGGGTCCAGCGGAGGGCCACGAGGATGATCAGAGGGATGGAGCACCTCTCCTATGAAGACAGACTGAGAGAGCTGGGGTTGTTCAGCCTGGAGAAGAGAAGGCTCCGGGGAGACCTTATAACAGCCTATCAATACCTGAAGGGAGCCTACAGAAGAGCTGAAGAGGGACTCTTTGTCAGGAAGAGTGGTGACAGGACAAGGGGCAATGGTTTTAAATTGGAAGAGAAGAGATTTAGATTAGATATAAGGAAGAAATTCTTTACAGTGAGGGTGGTGAGGCACTGGAACAGGTTGCCCAGGGAAGTTGTGGATGCCCCATCCCTGGAAGTGTTCAAGGCCAGGCTGGATGGGGCTTTAAGCAACCTGCTCTAGTGAGAGGTGTCCCTGCCCATGGCAGGGGGGTTGGAACTAGATGATCTTTAAGGTCCTTTCCAACTCTAGCCATTCTATGATTCTATGATTCTATGACAGGCACCAGGGCCATCACAGATGACTCGTGGATGCTCATGAGAAAAGGAAAGTAAAATGCTCTCCATGCAGCATTAGAGGGAAGCTCAAGACAAGACCCAGCCTTGCACAAATCAGCCTTCTTGAGGTGCTCAGGTCCATGGGTCTAAACAGAGACGGGCTCACGTTCCACCTCTGCATACTCTGCTCTCTCTGCTTCTCCCTGGAAGTGCCAGGAAAGCCATCCCTGTGCCCAAAAAATGATGCTGGAAGCTGGCAGGAGGGAAGGGGGGGAGCAGTGCCATGGAGGGAGGACCTATCCAGCTCCACAGCAGCAGAGCTGACTACTTCTTTCACGTTCTTACCTCCAAAAACACACACTGTCCAAGCTAAGGGACAAAATTACAGCCCCTGCAAGTATCTAGAATAGGTAAAATGTGAGTGCCTGGGCACTCGGCATGGCCCTCCCGCAGCAGCCTGGCTGCAGTGGGGAGAAAGCACATCTGTACCAAATGACTCAATTTTTGAGCAACGCCGTTCCCCAGCGGATTACTTGGCGACGGCTGGTAACAAGAAGGGAGCAACATGCCCTTTTCTGCCAGGAGAGGAGACAGACCGACAAGCAGCAATTGTTCAGCCCTTCCTCCCGGCGCTGGCGTGATGGGGCCATCCTCCCCAGGCCGCGTGCGGGGAGGGCAGGAGAGAAGGGCCGAGGGGGAGGACAGGCCACCCCCGGGGAGCGATGCTGGGGTGAAATCCAGGATGTGACGAGCCGCGGGCGGCTCCGCAGCGCCGACAGCTCGGGAACCTGCTCACAGCACCACACCACAGCCTTTCCAGTGCTGGGCTTGGGCCAAGCAAGGGAAAGGTATTCTGGCAGGGCCACTGGCAGCATCTGTTTAGCCTGGATTTCCCTCGCTTTTGTCCTTTCAACAGGCTTTCGGCTCACTCCTTCTGCAGGGATAGAGAAGAGTGTGGTAAAAGACACCTCCACCCAGCTGGAAGAGGAAGGAATGGCGGATACAAGACCATCAGTTTCTTTGGAGGACACGGGACTGGGGAAGCACAGCAGCCAGCCGAAGAGCTAACCCAGCCAAGACCCCGCGCTGCTCGGTCCTGCCTGACATCGCCCCTTGGCACCTGGCTTAGATTTTGGCAAAACATGGTGGGGGAAATCACAAGGGCTTGACGAGTGTGCTGCCAGGATCCAGAGAGGGTCTGGGCTGCTGAAGGTGCAGTTCCCACCCCCCCAGACAAACACTTTCCATTAAGGAACTAAAACTCTGGTTGGAGGCAATGCAAACATCCCCCATCCCAAGCCCCTGGAGCAGCCGGGATCATCCCTTGGGACAGGCAGCTCACGCAGGGCAGCATGCTGCCGGCCATGGCTCTGGGGTGCCCTCTTCCCTGTTCCCCAGCAGCGAAAGCCAGGGCAGGAAGGCATCCTGGAGATGCCGGCCACCGCCGGGATGCAACGGGGCAGGAAACTGCTGGCCGGGAAGAGGGGAGGAGAAAGGAAGAGGAGGAATTTCATGCTTTTGTTAACCACCCTGGCCCCTCTAGACAGGAGGGGAAAGAGGTGACCCCAGGCCCCCGACCCCATAGCAGGGTGTGGGGGAGCCATGTGGGGCCACTGCCACAAGCGCCTGCCCGTAGCCCCGACAAGCTTCGCTTTGAGGAGCTGTTTATAAACAGAGCCGGCGTGTGCTAGGAAACATCTGGAGAAGAGCATTTCCAAGCATTCAAATGCCGGGCCCAGGCAGCCCAGATAAAAAAAACCCTGCTTCCACCAGGACTTCCCTTGCTGGCCCAGCGCAGGGCGCTCCGGCTGCGCCTCCCCTGCCTCGCAGGCCGGTGGCCATGAGCCTTGGCTTGCAGAGCTGCCATCACATGCTTTCAAATGCCTCGCTGGGGAGAGCTGCCAGGGGGAGAAGGGACCCCTCCATCTACCAGCTACATTTTGCAGGTCCTTCTCCTGCTTTCTTGCACAGCAAGGGGCAAATGCCAGGTGGGTGGAGGACTTTGTCCAAACCCATGAACTTCCACTGGTATATTTCAGCTCTGGGTTATAGAAAAACCTCATGGGATAGGCTGGAAACTGCTGGTAAAGCAGCGGGGTGCCCTTGCTGGCAGGAAAGGCAGGGTAGAGGAGTTACCGCCAACTGGGTGACCAGTAGCAAGTCCTGAGCACTGGCCCCACAGGCAGCAAAGTGGGCTTGCGTGCCTGTACCCATCTGAGACATTCAAGAGGCTGCAACCCTGCCACATCAGCTGCGCAGTAGCCACTGGCCTTCCTGATAAGGACGTGGATCCTCCCCAGGCAGCCGCATCTCCAGAAACATGGACAGCCTGCGGGATCCCCTCCAGGCACTGCAGCCTGGGAACCGAGGAGCCAGGTCAAACAGAAGTCAAGTGAAATCAGATGCTGGGCCAGTCCCAGAGCGGCTGCGGTCAGAGGATGCTCCTGAAAGGCTGCAGGGTCTCCGAATGCCACCGTGATGTGCACTGCATGAGCCTGAGCAGCGTGGTACCCAGGGAGGAAGGATGTGTAGCCTCTCTCTCACCAAAGGGGGAAGCAAAAGCCAACAGCCATGGGATAAAACAGCAAAAATAAGGGGCCTGCAAGACTCTGGACACAAAAAACAACCCTGGACCAGTAAATTCCTTGCTGGAGCTCATTGGTTTGCTCCCACCTCTTGCCAGGGCTGGCAGTTTGGGCCAGCTGCTTGGGAGGGCAGGACTGGCAGCAGCAATGGGCCAGCACCTCAACGACATACTTTTTTCACTGAGCCTCTCCCCTGGGGGTCAGGAGCTGGGGACCTCAAGCCCCGGCCGCAGCCAGCTGGGCATGGGGCTCCTGGCACAAAAGGGAAGCACGGGCTGCTGGCCATCCCTCTCTGTGCCACTCCAACAGCAGCCCTGCCAGCCCAAATACCAATTAAAACAACAAGTACACACTCTTGCTACCTCTAAATACACTTTTCGGTTCCTGAACCAGAAAACAGACTGCTGGTGGCATGATCCCCAGCTGTGGCTGCTGGCCAACGCTGCTGTTCCTGGGCAATAAGCTGCAAGGTGCAAGCGCCCCGTGCTCCTCCACTCTGTGCCGCTGACAGCGCTCCCCCGGGGCAGGCAGGAGGAAATAACGTGTGCCTGTGGTCCTGATGAACAATACCTAGCTGAGCTGCCCATCTACCCGGTGGCTAGTACCTGTGGGACCCCGGCAAGTCAGCTGAGGGGGCAGATGGGATGGGAGCCCCAGTGGGAAGTATGCAGCGTCCTGATGGGGATGGCGGGGACGTGTTTGAAATGGAGGGGGAGAGAGGGTAAATTATTGTAAAGGCTTCTGAGGATAACAGATACAGGCTTAAAAGCAACCTGGTTCCTACAGCAGCCTGGAGGACGCCCTGACAGCGGCTTCTGGCCCACACAGATGAGAGGGTGTGGGTGAGGGGGAGGGAAGAGTGACAGCATGAGGATGACGGCGTCATCTGTCCAGGGGATGACAGTAGCTTTTCCCTCCTAATCCTCAGCAACAAGTAAGAGCACAGACAAGAAACCTCCCTGCAACCTTCTCCTCCTCTTGGCTCACCCTTACTGTGGCAGGCAGCTCCCAGCCCCCTACCACCGCTCTGACCGAGATCAACCCTCAGGAAAAGGCCGTCTGCCCTTTCTCCAGCTCCCCACAACCAAAAAGCATCGCTGCAGCAAAGATTGGCCCTTCCGAGTTTCTTCGGCAGCTGGAGAGAGGCAGCTGCCCCAGGGCTGCACCCAGAGCAGGACTGACCCGGGCTCCCCCTTCCCGCCCTGGCACTGCCAGACCTTGGCTGGGCAAGCTCAGCCCTGCTGCAGATGGATGCTTTGCAACAAAGCAGCCCTTGTTGCTAATTGCTCATTTCCCATGTGCGAACGCTAAACCCCTTAAGGAGCTGGGGCGGCAGGTTCAGTACCAGCCTGGCCCAGAGCACCTTAGTGAGGCTGAGCAGCTTGTGTGACCCAGGAAATCCCGGCTCCACGCTTCTCGGGAGCACCATTCACCCAGCGATGTGCAATGGCATCGCCAACACAACGGTACCCCCTGCTCTGCAGGGCAAAAGATCACCCTGGGACAAAGTCACCCCAATTCCCAGCCAGGGACAAAGGGCAGGATGCGTTGGTGTGCACACCGGGTTCGCCTGACCCTCCTCTGACGGGTTCAGGGCGAGGGTCCAGCTCAGGCAGGACCTCCAGCCCTCCCCTGAAAAACGCTGACAAATCAACGGACTGAGCTCTTCATTGACAACATCAGTAATTCCTTAATAAACTTTTCGCGTAATGCATGAATTATGTCTCGTCTCTACTATGTCCTATGTCTCTACTACAGCACAGTCTGCATGCCAAACTTTTTAAAAGGCCTGTATTTAGAGCAGCAAATTGATTCTCGATGATTATCTTTCTCCATAGACTTAGCAGTCCAAAAATGGGCACTCTTAAATACATGATTAGTAGCAATTTATGAACACAGCTCACAAGTGGAACCTTTCCTTGGGACATGGATTTTCAAGGCCAGCCCCCCTCACCATCTAAAATTTTTACACCCAATGCCAGTGCTAAAATCATCCTCCGTATAGAGGCAGGACCACAAATCCCTGTCTGGGTTGCATCGGTTTCCTTCCCTCTATAGATCCAACGCCTGTGGCACTAGCGGCAGCGCAGAGCCATTGGCTGTGTGCATCTGCTCACTCAGCGTCAGGGAAGGACGGGGGCAGCCCGTTCACGGGGGTGCTCTAAAACACCACAGGCCTAATTATTGCCAAAATGGCAGATTTCTGCAACAACCGTGAATGGACTCTGCTCTGGTAGTGGTCTCCTGCCTGTCCTGGGCCTCTCTTGTCCACCGATGGGGCTCTCAGGAACAGGGGAGATGCTCTCCCTTCACAGATGCTCACCTGCTGCTATGGGGAGGAGAAATAAAAAGCCTCCATCCCTGTTTGGGAGTCTGGCCATGGGACATAGTGCTGCTACAGGGGAGTCCTGGCATGGAGGGAACTGCCACTGAATTTCACAGGCAGGAGGGCATTGCGGGAACCTCCAGAAGATTGTTGGAAGCTTCCCCTTGCGGCCCCAGCACCGTATCACTCCAGAAAGCATCCCAGCTATGCAGCAAAACCTCTCAATTTCCTTCTGCTTGTTTTTTTGTTCCTCCATCAAAGGACTTCAGCTCCTGGAAGCTCCTTCTCCACCAAGTGCTGGTGAGGAAGCCCTTGGCCGAGTGGCCCCACCTGCCCTCCTGCTGCCAGAGCGGCCCCATCCACCCTTCCCAGCCCACCTCCAGATGTTCAGCCCAACAGCCACTCTCCAGAGCAGATTCAAGAGCCAAGCTGGGCTGGTTTGAGACCTCTGCTAGCATCTACAGCCCAGACTCCACCACCTACCACCCTGCAAAACCTTCAGTGGGGCACAAGGAGTCACAAATACCTGTGCTGCATAGGCCAGCTTGAGCCTTGCCACTGACCGCGAACAGCTTTTTTCTTACCAGCCTCAAACCAATCTGTGACATCCCCAAAAGCATCATTGCCCATCACAGACCTGCTCTTTCTTCAGTTCATGCTCTCCCATGACAAAAAAGCAACCACTGAAGATGACAGCAGTTGCGCAAATGCCCAGCTGGATCTGACCACCTGCTCAGGAAGTTTAGCGTGCAGGGCCTGATGATCTACTGGTGCAGCCAGGTACCAGCAACCCCAAGATGCCACTGGTGTGACACCTACCTCTAGACATCAAAACCAAGACGTTCAGAGGTGAAATTGAGAAGGTGAGGACTTGAAGACAAGTGCAGGTACGGTAACTGATGCGTGCTCACCTGATGCACCCTGGACTTGTGTGCTACGGCCAACAAATAAAGCTCCATAG
Organism: Numenius arquata; assembly: GCF_964106895.1. NCBI lineage: Eukaryota > Metazoa > Chordata > Aves > Charadriiformes > Scolopacidae > Numenius > Numenius arquata. The sequence goes on from NC_133584.1 coordinate 14,638,479, forward strand.
CAAAGTCACAGCAAACTTCTCGGGCAGCCCTTGCAAATGATGACCACCGCCCACATGTGCTCTCTGCAGACAGCAAAGCCCTTGGAGGGAAAGCTTGAAGCCATGCTTAAAGAGTCCCGATTGCCTTAGCCAAACACACCCAAGGGGCTTGGTTGTTGGAAAAAATCATGTCTGTAATGCCCAATATCTCAAAGGGGACAGATAATAGTATTAATATGATTAATAGTATTCGCGCTAATCGATGCACAGTTGTAGTTGTCAGATCTTACCCAATTTATTCATTGTTTTTGAATGACGTTTCAAGCTTGCTTGGTAACGGGAATAAGTGCAACATAATAACGATGTGCACAGATGTAAACAACAAAACCCTTTCCCTTGTTGAATCAGAAAGTAATACTGAATTCCTGAAATCAATTCTTCTGCCACATCTTTGCAGGTTCTGCCTGTTCTATAATTTTGACTGCTTCTGGGCAACCACTGACAAAGAATTCCTAGAACCGTTCCCCCTGTGCATCAAGCAGTAACAAATCAAGTCAAAGCCTCAAAATGGTTTAAAATCCAAAGTGCCCTGGGTCCGGCTTGCAGGACTGTGGGCAGGCAGCACTGGCATCACCATGCTGGCAGGGCACAGGCAAGGCAAATTCTCCTGCCTTCACCGACTGAGGGGCTTGGGAAACACAGAGCCCACCGTGGCAGGCAGCTTCCTGCTCCCCCAGGGCAAAAGCACTTGGAAAAGAGCAAAGTCTCCAAATCAGGGCAACCTGCCTGCATGAGGAACCCACAAAACCAGGTGAACTCAGGGAGGAGGACCTGCCTGCTGGAGACGGTTATCTCCAACTCTGGAAAGCTCCATCCCAGGCACCAGCCCACCTGCACTGCTGTATGTTATAACCATCACCGCTGCCTCAGCTGATACCCAGGGAATCCAGCTGCTCCTCCTTGCTTGCAGCTGTCAGCAGTACTTTGGGGTTTTTTTTAGATCCCAAGAGAAGGTACAGGATGTACCGTCTCAGCCCAGACGTGCCAAGAGCCCAGCCTGGCTGTGGATTCAGCATTAGCCTGCTCACAGCCCAGGATAACTCTGTTCCTCTTCCAAACATCTGACAAACTGACAGCACCGCTGCCACTGAGCTCCCAGCAAACACCGAGCCCTGCAAGTGCCATGCCTCCGGGTCTAGAGGTTGCACAGGCTTGCCTCCACTCATTCATGGCCTTCTCAGGGTTACTTTACCAGCTCTTAAACAAACAAAACCTGTGCAGCACACCTACAGCAGCTCCCGCACGATCACAAGCAGAAACAAAGCTTTTGCTTTCCACAAAGCTCGAGCTCTCCCTACATTTTAGGCAGAAACAAAGGCTAATAGCCTTGTAGTCATACAAGGACTCAAGTGTTGGTCCTTTGTAGTCTGTCGCTGTCCTTTTGATGTAGATATCCTTTCCTGCAGGACAAACTTTTATAATTTCCAGCACTGTGGATTCCCAAGACACCTCCAGCTTTTATTAGCTTCTTGTCACAGGGAACAGCAGTGAAGATCTCACCCACTGGCAGGAACGGAGGCAGCAGCCACTCTTCCAGCCCCAGCTACATGAATCCTGGGATCTAAGAAGGTCTGGGACCTCTCCTGAGGTCCACCATCCCAGGCAGCTAGCAGGTACCTTGCTCCCAGCTGGAGCAAGGGGGCAAAAGCACCTGCCTGAGTACCTGTTGGCTAGGTCCTCCCCAACGAGACCTCTGAGGGATCCAGGCAGTGCCAGCACTAGAGGGCACCCAGAACGCACTGCCACGTGGCAGTGCCACTAACAGCACTGGCACCGTGAAGGAAGCAAAGAGGTCGGGATGGCCATGGGGACGGGAGCAGGGAGCACGGTGTGGCACACTGATCTGGGGTCAGTCCGAGGCTGCTGAGAGCAGCTGTGCAATCAATACGGCTATCCTGCTTCCTCTCGCACATCACCAGCGTGACCAGAGGGATCTGTAACCAGGAAACTCAGTAAGAATAGGGTTTAAGCTCTGCCTTTTGCCATCGGAGAGTTCTCAGGACATTTTTGGGAGTGCTGCAGTGTTTCCCCACTCCATCTCAGCTGCAAGGCTGCTTCGAAACAGGGATGTTTCTCCCTTCAGCACCTGGCAGTGCTGAGCCAAGCCAGGCTGGCCCAGAGGCCCCTGGGGAGGTCTAGGCTACAGCAGCATCCACATGCAGATGTCCTCACCATGCCCCTATGGAGACCTCCGCTGTGGCCCCATGCAGCCTCTGCTGCTCATGCCCCGTCAGGAGGCTGACCCACAGCAAGCCATGCTTCTCTTCCCCGTCACTCAGACCCACTGCAGCCAGGACTGTGGCTACACCACTCCCCTGGCCAGGCATGCACCCCGTACACGCCCTGGGGACGGTGACTTTGCCTGCCAGCCTGGCAGCTGGCTTGCAGGCTGCATCCCCAACGCTTGCCTGCATGTTTCTTAGCAGAGCCAAGAGCACAGGAGGGCCTGGACTTCTTGGTTTGGTCAGGATCTGGCATGGAAGGCCCCACGCAACATAAATATTTATACAGAGCATCATTGTCTGTCCTCTATAGACTGGTGAACAGGACATTGCCAGCATGCCTGAGTAGCTGAAATGCTGCAGGGGACAACAGGATTTTTAATTAAGGTTATGACTCTGCAGAAGCACTCCTTGCATGGAAAGTCTTTTGAACTAAGCAAAGTTCAGATGCAGATTTTAATCTTTCCATCAAAATCTTTCTCGTTGAAGCAATAGCTCCTGGTCTTGGCCGTGGTGTGGATCCTGCGCGGGCAGACACATGAGCAGGCATATGTCAGTGCTGGGAAGAGGCTCTGCCTGCAGGCCAGCCTACAAATGTCAACCTGGCAGGAGCCAGCCAGTGCTGCCATGGGAAGCCCACAAGTGTCTGTGAGCCTAGTGCATAGTACCAGTGTCCCCAACAACGCTGGCAGTGGGGCAGCCCCTTGTGGGACGAAGCTCTGCCTGCAACCCCATCCACAGAGGTGTTGACCATACTCCGTGTCACACATCAGGTCCAAAAGCCGCGGGAAGGACAACACGCCTGACCCACGGAGAGAGGGCCGCTTCCCCCGCTGCGGCTGGAGAGCAGCAAACCTGACACCTACGGCCTCAGACCTCAGACCCACTCCTGCACCCACCACAGGCTCCTGCAACCTCCCCCTCCACACCCAGGCCCCCTGCCAGACACTGCCCCGCGGGGCGTGATGGGGAGGTGGATCTGCAAGGAGATCCACATAGAACTTCAGCAGGAGCTACCACTCTTCACAGCCCACTCCAACCCACTCTGAGCCACCCCAAAGGACAGGCCAGCCCCAGGCTGCGCAACAGTTAAACCCTTGCAGTGCTTGCCTTGCAGGAGGGCCAGGAGATCCTGTTGCTCAGAGAAATGCATTTGTCCAAGACAAACAGCAGCCGGGCATTGTTTCAGCATGAGTCAAACGAGTGGAAATGCTCCCGTGCCATCCTGTTTTGCTGTCTGGAGGTTTCCCCCTACCTTCAGGATGTGCAAGCAGGCTCCGGGACGTTTCCTATTTGCTGTTCTCTCACTCCTCCGCTTCCCGCGAGCGGCTGTGCCCAGCACTGCTCCGTGCAGCAGCGCAGCAGCCCGGGCCTTGGGAAGTGCAGCCTACAGCCAGACAGCCAACAGGCAGCTGGTGGGAGCAGCACTGCCCCCCAGAAAACAACGCATCATCTACAAAATTTACCGGTTTGCACCTATTTACCTCCTCTGATGGGCCAAGTAGGTAACAAGGATCCAACACAAGTGGACTGATCTCCATCCACCTTCCCCATCACTGCGGAGATGGGAAGATGGCACCCAGACCTTTCCCAGCCAGACTGGCCTACCCTGCCCGAAGGGTGCTGGTCCACAGCTCCACAAGCAAGCTCAGGAAAGCCCTCCTGACTCTTCCCAAGCTCTCTGATGTTTTGCCCCATGCTGGCTACGCCGCTTTTAAGGCCTCGATGTTGAATGCGTGCTGGCACAGCCATGGTTCACACCCGCACAACTGCTAGCAAGGGTGCATCCACACTGCTGCAGAGTCACTGCCACAGTGCACAGCCCCAGCCACCCCATCCTGCTTGGAAAACACCTCCTGGTCTGCTGTGGGAACAGGTACCAGGACACTAGCATCTCCTTCAGCTGCAAATCCAACCACATCACCTTGCTGCTTTTGCTGGGAATGCTTTGAGTACAAAGGAGGAATGTTGGGATAAATCACACCCGGCAGTGCTGATGTGGCAGAGCTGCATGAAGTGGGGAGGAAAACAGGAGTGGCAATGGAGAGACCCCACCATCACCCCATAACACTCCTCCACCCCCACAACCACTTTTCCAACCGATGCTTCAAGCCTGCACACGTGGCAAGTCACACGGCTGGAGCTGGCACCTCTTATTTCACACCTAGAATGCGTTTTTATCTTGCTAGAAGTATAAAAATAGCAAAGTTTGTTTGGTTGTTTTTTTTAACAAAGACACTCAGGCTTCATCAGCTTGAGTTTTTTTCTGGAAACCCTTTTAGCAGTGAGGTGCGAGCCCCGCAGGGCGGAGGGCTCGGCAGGAGGGCAGGCTGGCGTTTGCACAGCTCGCCCCACGCCGGGTGATCTGGCGACAAGAATGATCAGGAACTTGTTTTCACATGAAGATCAAAACAGCACAAGAAGAAAAGCACAACATAGCCCAAAGTGACCCAGAACGTCCAAACTACAACAACAGAAAGTTCAGCCCAAAAATGCAGCCTGTGAGGGCTGTTATTGCTTGGCTTGTTTGTCCCCACCACGGGCGGCAGGAGCGGGAAAAGTACAGCTTCAGCGCAGGTCAGATGTTCAGTGCTCAGCCCTGCGGTCCCGTGCCTTGTCCCGTGCCGGAGACCTCTCCCTCCAGCAGAGCACCCCAAAGCTTAACTCAGTCCCCCCAGGCATGCCCGATCCCACAAACCACATCCAGGCAGCAGAACACCATCCCCGCTCCCTAGTTATACATGGAAATAATGCAAAACGGATCCCTGCAGAGACGGAAACACAGATTGATTCCACCATGGACTAACTGCAGCCAAAGAGACACTTAATTTATCCCATTAGAAGCTGCACCACTAACAAACAGGATCTGCCCTGCTGGGCAGCGCTGACTGAGGCTGACAGTGTGACACAGCCCCGGGGCCACACTTGGATTTACCATTCTGGGCACTAAAATCTTGCCAGGACACCCAAAGCAGATACAGGAGCCCTCCATGCTCTGAGTGTGGTGCCACCCTATGGAGAGAAGACCTCACCATCCACATTCCTCTGGTCCCAGCTCTCCCTGCTAAGAGCACAAGCCAGGAGGGGAGATGACACTTCTGCCATGGGCACAGAGATGTCTTTTCCCAGCCCAGGAACAGTGGTGACTTCTGCAGTTTTAAAAAACAGAAATGCTCTCGTGAGCATGTTCTCAGCTGGCTTGGGCTTCTAGGAAACAATCGGTTGTAATTAATGAGCATCAATCTCCTGCTGGCAAACTTCTCTCTGTCTCCACCCTCATCCAATCCAGATGCACGTGCAGCAGGAAGGGGTGCTCCAGATCTTTGCAGCTCTGCCTTCACCTAAGAGTGCTGCTGGACATGTCTTAGGAGGTTCAGTTATTGATCTCACTTTTAAGGCTTCCAGTAGGGAAGGAAAAGGCATAGAGAGCTCTCAAGCTTTTTTATCTATCTCCAAGATCATTTACACTAAGATTAGCCAATCTAGCCAAGCCACCTCAGACACTTAAACTCTGCTCAGCTGAGACACCATTAAGGCATCCTGAGTTGATGATCTGATTCACCCTGGATTAAAAGAAAAAACTGAGGTTCATCCTTGGAACAATGCAGGCTAAACTAAACCAATTTCTTTAAGCACCAGTCTGGAAATATCCATGTTCCTGAAGCCCACTGGTGGCCTGTGAGTGGGAAGAGCTGGGCCACTCCTCAGTGCATGGCTACCACCGCTAGCTGCCACCACAGTTGGCACTGGCTGGTGGACCACAGGTCTCATGAGCAAGTGACCACGGAGCTATCCTCTTGTTTGCAAGCCCAGGTCACCAACAGAGTTGCCCACTCAGTCTTCCCTGGGGGAATATTTCTTCAGCACCTTCAGCAGAAGGTGCACGGACACTCCAGAACCTCACTGTTGCCCAAACTCAACCCTTGCTTTCTGCACAATTCACAGCCAAAACCTCTGAGCCCCCAACAGACAAACTGATGGTCAAGAATGCAATCACAGCATGGCTGGCCAAACACACCTCTAGCAGATGTGGTATAATCAAGGTACGGATTTTGGCACCAATGACCAGGAACTTGGCTCTGGAAGCCTTGTGATGGTGCGTGAGAACAAGGAAACCACAGCAACACTGCACGCTTCATTCATACCAACCTACAAGTTTCAGATTAAGTCCTCCTGCAGGGATTAAAGCAGGAAGATTGCTTCCCCCTTGACTTTCTTCCAAAGACCAATCTGAGTTGAAGAGAAGATGTGCCAGCCGCCCACTGCCCACCCCCTGCTCCCCATGGTGGGGGGAGCTGTACCTGTACACTGGCTGCATTTCCCTGGCAATGCCAATGACTGCTCCCTCCGGGAAGTTATCAAACTCATCAAACAGGTCTCGGATGTTGGTCTTGTACTTCAGGTCCAAGTCTACCTGGATGATCTGTGTTATTTCTGAAAGCACAAAGAAGAAAAGTCAGCTATACGAGACAAAATTGTAACCAGTGATTACCAAAGACCACTTGAGAAATTACACCCAAGGAGGATTTGGTGCAATCAGCCCTCTGGGCAAGACTTGGCCCATTCAGGGCAAACACAATCCATCTGCAACCTCTACATAAAGCTACCAACCTGACAGCATTTACCACTGCATATTTTAGATATGATTTACTTCAGAAATAATTTCTGGTGACCTCCTGCTTCTATCCACGCCCTCCTTCCTTCCAGAAGACTGGCCTTCCATATGACCGACAAAAGCAAGAGCTATCTTCGACCCACCCTCTCCCTTTCTGGAAGTACTTCTGCAGGAGCAGCCACACAAAACCCCATACTCACCCTCTGCTACCTACTTGTGGGAAAAGCTACCAGCTCCTGAGTGTTTCCCAGCTCCAGCCCACGGAGCATCCATCCCTGCCTTGAAGTATCAGAGCAATTCCCATCACGGACAACATCTGTAATTTAGTCAGCCGCCTGAAACCCTTGATAACACCTGCACAAGCTCATTATCTGCCAGCAGCCTGACAGGGGCTTCCCTGAGGGCAGAGATGACAGCCCCCTGCCTGCACAGAACTGCTGGCGGTCTGTGGCAGCTTGGAAAACTTTATTATTGCCAGTGGCACTCTGTCAGAGACCAGGAGGGTTGTGCAGATATGGAAGCATCTTCCACTTGCAGCAGGAAAGTCGAGAGCGAGGAGAGGCTGGAGGACATTATCAAGGCCAGGCCTGAGCTCGTTAATAGGGTCAGGCCTCTGCCTGCATCGGTCATAGTCTCCTCTGCAGCACACAAGACCGACTGACGGAGATGTTTCGGAGAGGATGCAGGAGACGTGCCTCGTCAAGACTGCTTGTCCCAGGAGGATCTGGGGATGTTGTACGGATCACAGCAGGCCAAGTGGAATGCAGCAAACACTACAAGAGATTGGACCGTTGAATGGGTTCCCCCAGGCCCAGGCAAAGCCATGGTCATCTTCTGGCCAGCCAAGCTCAGCCTTACTTGTTGACTGCAAGTGGAGTGGAGCCATCCCCCACAGTGTTCCATAATGCCACCGCTATTTATATGTGTTATAAAAGCCAAGAGCAAATTGGCCAGGTTGCTTAGCACTCGGCACTAATTGGATTATAAAGACTGTGTCAACCTGTTTCGGCCCCACTCACCATGCACAGGTGCCGTTACAGCTTCCCACAGGCTACGTGTGCCTGTCACCACCGCCTGCACAGCGATCGGCAAACACGGCCCCCAGCTCTCCTCCTGCCCAGTGCCAGCAGGAGGACGAGCCCAGCCTGTCCTCACCCTCTGCTGTCCTCACCCTCCAGGGCTATGGGCCGGGCTTCTCATCAGGCTGGTGTTGGCGCTGCCCACGCTCCAGCCTCCACACCACTGTGGTTCCTCACCCCCTAGCCCCGCCGTGCTCGGGACAGGCTGCTGTCTGCCCCCCGTCTGTGAGAGCAGAAGGCAATCACTCCGTTTGCAGCCCCCAAAGCCACCGTGGGGACTAGAGACCCAGGGATGCTGAGAGCAGCAAGGCACAGGCAGCTATCCCCTGGCACAGGAATGTAGCTTTGCCTTTCAAATACATTCATCACTTGGTGTTTGTGTTTCAAGCAGATGCTGGGCTGTACAGCAGCTCTAAATTTTTTGCACATCCTGCACTAATCTAGGGCTCTTGGCCATTGGTCCTATCTACCATGCTGTCCTCATTTAAGAAGGAAAAAGCCCTGTGAGGTTAAGCAAGAAATATACTGCTTACTCTGCGAGGCATCCAAGCAGAAATATAAATCAAGGAGAAACAGTATCTAAGCTACAACCTAGGCTGTATCTCAATTTATTTTTTTAACAGCCATCACTATTTGCTAAAGGGAAAGGCAGAACGGCAATCCCCAGGCCTACCTAGTATTTACCACCACCATAATCCTCTGTTTGCAAAGATTTAAAACCCAGGCGTAGTAATTCACTGCAGGCTAAAGCAGGTCTTGACCTGAAAGCAATTTCCCTCAGCCTTCCCAACTGCCTCAGAAATCACTAGTGCAATTCAAGCAGATGAACAGGCGGCGCGGAGGATTTCTGCAACGGGGAAGGAGACACGTAACCCAAAGACCCCAAACCTTCCCAGTGGTCCAGCCATGTAAAAACCCAAATCCTTAACACTACTGCACTTGAGAACATCCAGACTGGTCAGAAAACTCCAGGGCGAAGAGACCCAGATCTCCAGGCCAAGGAGACCCCGGACCTACAGCAAAAGCTCAGCCCAAAAGAAGCAGGGTGGGAGCCTGAGCCCCCCAAGGCACTGCCGAGGATGGGGAGAGGGGATGGGGTTCCCATGGGATGCCAGCACAGCTAACCCCGCTGCACGGCAGCCTTCTGACGCCTCATCAGGTTTCAATTAAATCAACCGCGAGGCACGTCATCCAATTGTTCTCTAAAATTACAGATGAGCGTTAAATGCAATTAATCACAGCGAAGAATGAAAACTGAGCTTGGGGGAAGCTCCAATCCCAGCCCCGCCTGCCCGAGCACCAGCACCATGCACGGGTCCCATGCTGTGCTGGGGAGCCCCCCAGGAAAAACTCACTAACAAATTAGACCCAGAGAGCACAAAGTACTTTTCCTTTTCTAATTTTTTTTTTTTTTTTAAAGCAAGCACAAACTGCAACACCGAGACAAAACTGAGCATGGGTGACATTAAGTGCCACTTTGCCAGATGCAGCTTGCACGGATAGATTAATGGCCAAGATGATTTCACTGCCTGGGACTGGCAAGGGGCCAGGCAGTAATATTTATGATGTATCACACTCTTTCGCCCTTTTACTGACTGCTTTGTCCTGGCTGCCAGGACAAAGGGGTGGAGGAATCGCATGCTCTCTTAGGCACAAACTGCTTGCAGGGGCCCAGCTGGAAATACGGGAAAAGGCTGAGAGTATTTTGCTCAGCAAGTGAGTTTTCCAACTTTGCCATACTGTGTGTTACCCTCTGCTTCGTTCAACTCCAGCTCTTCCAGCCACGTGTGTAAAGGGGAGTTACGCCACTCAAAGCGGAGATGATCTCCATTAGCAGTGACAGCTTTACAGCACAGGCTGGCCCCATTTAATGCTCGTAATGTTTTACTGCAGCCTCGTACCAGCAGCTGCAGCAGGGCTGCTCTCCGGGCTCGGCTTAAACCCTCCCTCCAGCCACATCCAGAGGAGAAAGACCAGCTTAAGGGATGTGTGATCCCGCAGCAGGGTCTGTGGTGCTGGAAACCAGCAGGGAGAGCCAGCACAAGTGCCCAAGCCACCTTGCACCGGGGCTCTGTTGCTGAAGAGAGGAAGAATCAAGCTTACCCCACAGCGGGACTCTAGAGAGATGCTGGTTCAGATCTCCTCTTGTGTGGGTGCTCTCTCCTTCCCCCAAAAGCCTCAGCCCAGCAAGGGGGCACAGGCAGGCAGAGGTCACTTCCCTGTGCCCCGCTGCCCAGCATCCTCTGCCAAGACCTGGCAGAGCTGCCCTGGCATGCAGGCAGGCACCCCAGGTGCATGCCAAGGGGCCTGGCGGAATGTCTGGATGCTCTGAGAAGTGTCCAGGAGCCCCTCTGGCAAGAGGCAGCTTCTGGAGCAAGTTCGACAGCTCTTCCTAGGAGGCACCAACGCTATGGCCTGCCTCAGGCGGGGACAGAGAAGGCATGCAGTGAGCTGGACCACCCCACTGACATGCGGTGTGAGCTTAGGAGCAAATCACTCTTCTCAGAAGAGTCAGGCAGGATGGTGAGCTCCAGCAGAGGGGCACGGGGAGGAGAGGCGCTGCTTTAGCCGACCCAGGCAGAGCTCTGGGGATGCTGTGCAGCAAGCAACCCTGCAGCGGCTATTACCCCTCCAGCCCTTCTTGACCTGCAGCCTTGAGCCTGCCCGTAAGCTAGGACTATTTTCCCCTAACCTGAGTTGAGAGCATGGCCTGCAAGAGATTTAAACAGTGGATGTAAAACTACAGGAAAGGAGATGGATGGAGGGTCAGGATGACAGGAGACGTGAATGCTGGAGCCTGCACAGAGCCTGGGGGAAGCTGCCAAGCACATAAGCCTGTGGGTATGACTCCCTTGGCTGCTCTGGGAATGCCAGCTGCCAGCTGGAAACCTGATGGAAGCAAAGATCTCCTTGGCTACTTGCCTTTTCCTGCTCTGGCACCCTTGCCGCCAGTAAGCTGCTACCTCTCCAGTGCTGCAGGCAGCCAGAGCAGAGGCGGACAGCAGTAGCAGGTACTCTCCGTGCACAGATGATGCTGACACCCTCCGTGGGCACTTGGGCCATTCACAGGTCGCCTAGTGATGGCCAAAACTAGTCCCTGGAGTACGACATGTGATTTGAGAGGCTCCTACATGAGCTACACATCTCCTGGATACCAGGCACCCCTGGGCACAGGTGTGGGCAACCCAGGGTGCATTGGTCTCTAACATTTAGCCAACGCAGAAAAGCAAGACCCTGCAGCCCCACAGCCTGCCCTCTGCAGGCACAGGTTTGCCCTCTACAGGCAAACCCATTTACACTCATCCCAACAACTTTCTCTGTACGAGGGTTGCTATGCTGGCAAAGCCTATCCCAGACGGCAGGCGCAGGGCTGGGGTGTGAGCACTGGCTTCGGCTCCAAGTCCTCTTTCTCCACACAGACCACACCAGATCTGGGGCAGAGGGATGCCACCACCGGCAGCTACTGTCGCTCTACGGCAAGGGGAAAGGAGTGAAAATAATAACTTGTATCCAGGAACAAATAGCGAAATGGAGAGCTGCCACCACAATGCAAAGGGCAGAAGCTGTCCAGCAAATGGCGTGGTCTTAATTGCTATTAATTGAGCAGTGGTTTAAACAGTTTTAGAGTTGAAGAAGCAAGAACTGGAACCTCCTGGAGGTGGTGCAGCTCTCCAGCCCATTGACAGGCTCATGTTGGCACGAGCTCAGCTCCCTCCTCAGAGTATGAAATTCTGCCTGCAACTGGTCTGGCAACAGAGCTGCTGCAGGGAGTGGTGGGATGGCAGGAGATGACAGGCCACCACCCTCCCAGACTGCCCTGTGCCCAAACCTCAGACACACTCCTGAGGCAGACGCCTGTCACCAATGCTGTCACCAAAGGCCATTTGGCTGTGTTCCTGCCACCCTCTGCACCGGGGTGTCGACCTGTCTCGGCAAACCTGCTTTTAAGGACCTAAGCACCCTGGTGCACCACACCAATGAGGAGAGACTTCTCCAGCGTGTATCAGATGGGAGCACTCCGATCTCCCTACCCCAATGCTTCATCCCAGCAGTGATTTCTGGGGCCAGAGGCCCAGAAGAGGTGACATCAAGGAGGACACCACTAGGATTGCCGACCATGCTGTGCAGCCCAGGCATGCTGCTCTGCCTTTCCCCATGGAGCCAGCAGCAACGAGTTCTGCAACAAAAGGACGCAGAGGCCCTCTCCATCCTTCTGGAGATGGCGCGGGGGGGGCAACGGCTTCACAAGGTCAGGGTGATGGGCAGGGACAGACAGCTGCCAGATGCTGAGCAGCTCAGAGACCCTCTGCAAGGACACCAGTGGCTCCAGCCAGCACGGGTGACACCACCCAGCAAAGGGACAGGAGTGTCCCCTGCTGGCTGCAGCTCTGGGTGTTGCAGGGCTGTGGCTGAGGGTCTTAGGAAGGGCCAGGGAGTAGCTATGCATTTTGCCATTTGATTTGAACCATGACAAGGAAGAGGGCCAGGCGGCCAGGCTCTCTGAGTTGAGTTCAGCAGGGCTGGAGGGCTCACGTCTGCTGGTCTGCAAACGCTGGGCACACCTGGACAGCTTCCCTTCCACCTTTCTCCATCGCTTTTAGTTTGGCTCTGACTACCAATGATTTTTTTAGCTGTCCCCATCACAACAGGGAGACATCTCAAGGAAACCAGGAGCTGTGAAGGACCAGCAGTGGCTTTTGGATCACTGTCCCGGGCAATAAACCTCCCGGAGCAGGGTGGCAGCAGCCCTTGCTCCGGTGGGCAGCCTGCCTGCCAGCAGCAACGCGTGGCTCTGCAAAGCCGCCCATGCTGGCTGCGAAACCAGGATCCTCCACCCTCGCCAGCTCACAGGGATGCACGGCCAAGAAAAACACCACTCCCATGGCCAGCACCAAGGCAAGGCATGGGCACAGGGCAGGTGACAGGCTCTGGAGGGTCCCCACACAACCCAGAGGGTGCTGCCCAACCAAAGCAGCTGGCCACCCCCAAAAGCCTGAGCTGCAGCAGGCAGCTGCGGTGCCGGCGGCGATGCCAGCACCACGACAAGCGCAGCGTGGATATGCGTGGTTTATTTACACTAACACACTGGGTTCTCCATCCTGCCCTTCGTTAGAGGCTCCCTTGTGTTTGGCTTGCCCCCCCGCCCTGCCGGCTGCTCTCCCTCCTGCTGTCAGCAGGGCTGTGAGCAGCTTCCTCTCCGGCTGTGTGCTCCCCCTGCCAGGCCTTATTTTCTCCACAGATAAAGTCTCCCCCTCTGCTTCCAGGATTAATCACCACTGCCCGCGCAGCTGACCCCAACCACACCAGAGCCTCGCCCAGAGGAAGGCAGCCGAGGCAGGGACACGCCAGCACAACACACTCTGCAGAGCTCGCTGCCAGCATGCCAGTGACTGAGGGGGGCTGCAGTCCCTCTCCCCAGGACCTGGTGCTGCTCCAGAGCCTGCCCACCCTCCCAAGAGAAGATGACCCTACAAAGCCCTGCACCAGCAGTGCTTGCCGAGGTGCAGACAGCTTACCTTCCAGCTGCCCACTTAAAAGCAGGTCCTTGCGTCTGCCGTGCAGCCCAGGGTCCCCTCTGCACTCTGGGGCAGCCTAGCAGGCCCTCTCCCCACCGAGCAGCCTCCCCTCCCTGCAAACAGGGTGCCAGGGCAGGGCAGGAGGTGAGGGGGGACGTGCCCAAGTGTCCCAGCCTCTAACCACACCGTGACACGGGTTTCTGCAGCACCAATTAGGCAGCCAGCGGAGCAGAGCAGCGGCTTCTGCACAGCAATTCCAGCCTATCAGCTAATTAAAAAATTAGGCTGCCTGCCAGAGGTAGATGACAAATCATCGCTAACACCCACACAGGGCAGGCACCTGGGTGAGCCCAGGGGTCGGTGCAGCAGTGATGGCCCCGGGTGCTGACGGCAGCATTGCTCTGCTCGCCTTGCTCACACCCCGCAGCCACCTCCAGAGGGATGGGGAAGACTCAGCAGGAGATGGATGTGGTTTGTTCCAGGAAATTAATTTTTCCTGTGCATCCAAGTGTCTCCTCGTAATCCATCAAGGTCTGAGGGACTAATATGTACAATGCTCAACACCTTGGCTCTTAACTGGACTCCAAGGCAGAGACTGCTGAGCACACGACAGCTTTCAGGATGAAGCTGTAAGTGCTGCTTGCTATGTATATAATATACGGTGCCACTGGGGGAGGAGCGTGAAGATACTTTTTGGAGCTGGAGGAAGAGCAGCAAGAACCTTATAATCAGACAAAATAAGGTTTAATTCCAGGTTGCCATGAATTACAAAGCAGTGCAGATGGAAAGCTGTGAAACAATAAGCAGGTGAGACGGAAAGGGAAACCAAAAAGAGATACAGGGAAATAAATGCATTAAGGTAGATGAGCTCACGTCCCGATTAACTGCACATGGTGGGGGAAGGAGCTGCGGGGCTGCAGGCAAATTTTGTCCTTATTTCTTCTTGCTAAGCTCTAACAAGCTACGGCAGGGCGGGGAGCAAGGCCGTGGGGGAGAGCAGCCTTGGCATCAATGCCGGGTGACCCCCAGCAGCTTCTACCCTTTGGGGATGGGGGAGCGGGGCTGGCTGGGGAGGGAGGAGGGCAGCACCCACCGCAGCACCGGGCAGGGAGACCCTGCTGGTCTGCAAGGAGAGGGATAAACAGCCACACGCCTGCCCTGGCCTGACAGATCTAGGACATCCAAAAATAATCGATGGTGGCACTGCAGCAAGGGGCGACCAGCGGAAACGATGAGAAGTGACACCACCGCCAGGGGCTGCGGGTCGTGCTGGCCCCCATGGTGGTGGTGCCGTGGGGAAGGGGCCTCCTCCATGCCAAAGCTCCTGGGGGTCTGCCAGGCACCTGCCGAGCAGCATCCACATCCCCCTCACGGCCACAGCCCTTCCCAATGTCTCCTCCACAGCAGGGCTGGGGCCAACGGGCTCCCCTGCCAGGAGAGGCACATCCTGCAGGCAGCTGGATGGGATTAGTGTCTCATTTTGGCAGGTGAGGACCCCCCTATAAGGCCACCGCCTCCAGTGTTTACCTGGGGTGGGCTTATTTAGAGGTCTGCTGTTGTCTGCTCCCCAAAAGCACCATGAAAACAGCTCCCATGGCACAACAAGCTTGCCCCAGCAAGGAACAATGGCTGGCACTGTTCTCCCTATTGCTCACAAATCCATCACTCCAGCCTCTTCTCTTCTCCTCACAGGATCTGACATGAGCAAGCGCAGCCCGGAGACAGGCTGGAGAAGGAATCTGGCTGTTTTTCATGTGGCTGCTTTTTCATGAAGCAGGGAGGGAGGTTATGAGAGCACACCAGAAACTATTAACGCTCCCTCCACCCCTGTAAAAATGGAAACATTTTTGCCAGAAAATAAACCCTTCAGCTACTGCAGCATCCCATGGGAACTGTGGCTTGGGAGCATGCAGCTCTGGGGCCATCTCCCACGACTCCACCACAGACCCCAATTTTCTGTGCCTCTTCACAACATCTCCACTTCGATAACGCACAATTGGGCCTGGAGCATCTGGGACACAGGCGCTCTCCTCCCAGCACTCCCCCAGCCCGCTGCATCCCTGCATACCCCCGAAGCGGTGGGGGGTCAGCGACAATGGCAACGTTCAGCCAGCCAGGAAGGGATCAGGAGTGACGCACTCTCAAAATGCTCATTTATTACAATGTAAGTCGCTGAATTTTGTGGTTAGCTGCACCAGGAATTGCTCTGCAGCCGAGCGGAGGAAGAAGAGGAGGTGGTGCTCCCCATCTTCCTCTGCCGGGCTCCACCTTACAGATCTCTGATGCACGTCTCTTTTTTCACGGTGTGACAGAGGATTGATGCACCGTAATTCACCGCACACAGGTGCTGTCGAGGGGAAACATCGGGTGCAGTCACCTGGCACAAACAGAGCCCAACGCGGGCAATCCCGCACTACAGACTGGAACGTTGCAGCCGCAGTGGCAAACCCTCACGCACACACACCTACAAACTCCTGTTTTCCCAAAGGCAATAGATCACGTTTTCAGGACGCTGCCTGCCTGCCTTTACAGAATTGCACTAGCAGAAGACAGTGACTTGTCACGGCGCTGCTCCAGCAAACAGACTATTTTCCTGATACCTCCATTTCACCCGTTCCCCAGGCTCCGAGTCTCCTCACCCCACAGCCAGCAGCAGGAGCGCTCCGGATGCCCAGCCTCAGCGCAGACAAGGTGCCCTGGGAAGGCAAAGCACAGCTCAGCGCTCGCTCCGACACGTCTCCTCCCTGGCCTTTGCCCTCCCTCCAGCTCCGCTCGGTGGGAAAGGCGTAAGCTGATGCTCACAGAGTTCCCTGTCTCCAGGCCGGGACTCCCAGAGCAGGCTACAGCTGATATCAGTTTCGTGGGAGACCAAGCCGGAGCCAGCAGCTGGGGCCTGCTGCAAGGAGCACCAAACCCCAAGCGGCTTGGTCATTAACAGGCAGCTTAGACAAACATAATTATAATCTGGTCTATGCTTAATAATCAGCACAGCTGTTGATAATGAGCTGGAGAAATCGCTCCATTCAGAGTCTGAGGCCAGGGAGACCACTGGACCTCCCGTTTGATCCCAGTGTGTCACAGACGTTAAGTCCAGACACCCGCTATGAAGCCGATAGCACGGCTCCTTGCCAGTGGCTGCTTCCCTGGACACAGCGCTGCTTATTCACCTGCAACAGTCGGCCACGCTTCCCCCACCACACACAGCTGAGGACTCTCCCTCAGCCCACCAGCAGCTGAGGACACCCAGTTGCTAAACTAATTTTCCCTGAAAACTGCCTGACTTGGGCCAAGGATGGGGGCCAAGAATTCCCTGGGGAGCCCACAGGTTGCCCAGGTTGCCTCTTTGCCACTCCAACTCCTCCTCCCCTCACCCGTGGCACCAGGAGTCTGTCCCCTGCTCTTGCCTGCCAGGCAGACCTGCCCAGACACTACTCCTTCATGAGTCCATAAGGAGGGTGATAAAAAGCTTGCCGGGTCCTCTTAAGTTACACAACTAAAATGACAAGTGATTAGAGGGACCAATGCCTGCCGGGAAGTGAGAGGCCACCTCTGGATGCGCATACTGAAAAGGAAGGTAAAAATGTCCTTGTCGTCCTTCCTCCTCCTCGCACTGCTCTGCAATTCCCAAGACCATTTCGTGCTGGCATCGTCCTCATCCTGGCAGCTCCTCCCAAGCCCTGCTCATCCTCTGTGTACCTTTCCCATCACTTCTCCCTTGCAAAACCATTGCGATGCATCGAGTCCTCCTCCAGCTCCTCCAGCCTGGCCGCACCGCATTAAAACAGGATTTATGAGCCTCAAGCACAGACAAGAGTTATGCAGTCTGCACTTCTGCACGCTGCATACCAACTCCCCAGCTGGTTTAAATCAGATTAACTCCGCTGATGTAAGACATTTAAAGCAAGAGAGTTCCATGATTTACACCAGCTAAGAAGCTGTTATATTATAGTTTGGCAGCTGCAGGTTTTAGATCTGAAGTTTTTTGGGCAAGTATCCCAAGCAGCAGTGAACGACAGAGCAGCTGGGTGGCAAAACCCACTTATTCTCAGTGCAATATGCACACAGACAGCACATGTTCCACAAAAGTATTTAAAAAAAAAACAACAACAAACCAACACTGGTGTTTTGAGTGCCATCAGTCTGCAAAGTCAGTGCCCTGTCACAACCCCAAGGCTCCAAACAAATCATGATCAGTATCATGTAGTCATGATACTACAGAAATGCCTCCCTTCAAAAAACAATAAATTTGGGAAACTGAAGCCAGGCAACTTCAATGCAAAGGTCGCTAGCTATTGAAAAAAACCTACAGACCGACTAACACAAATGCGAACAAACACACAAGAGAGCTTACTATTCAGATCTGGGCCTTCATTTCTGCTGGAAGACACTTAAGCTTCCAATCAGATCTGGCTTCCACAAAAAAAAATGGCACTAACACTACGGAGCCAGATGTGCCTGCAAAAGTGCACAAAAAGACACAGTGTTCAGGGCAGGTGAAATGGCACAGAAACACACCAGGAAAAGCGCTAATACTGCCTGCAAAGGAAGGTTTAGTCCTTTCACCTTAGCAAAGTAGCTTCTTCACTCTGGTTTGTCAGAGCCGGGAGAGCGGCAGGAGCCCAGTGCCATTCCCAGGCCTCCTGCAAGCGGGCAGCAGAGCTGCAGCCTTCCCTGCTGCCTCCCATCTGGTGCCGGCTGCGCATCGGGAAGCAGGGAAGGGGCCAGGGAGCCCCGCCAGCCCCATAAATCACCAGGCACCCAATGCAGTAAATCTGACCTCCCTTGCAAGGGAAATATAAATCAGCTTTACTAGCAGCTTCTGAAACAAAAACTAAGCTCATGAAACTGTAAAAATGCCTCTTTAAACATCCTGTGCCCCGAGAACAGACCACTGAAAGCCCTGTCAGGCTGAGGGAGAGCAAACAAGCTTCCAAGAGATGAGATAACTCGTGAGTTGACAAACTCAGAAAAGGCATTTCAGACTGAGCAGCTTCTTGCTAGCAGGCGGCACGACATGGATATCTTTAGCACAGGGTAAAGACAGGGTAGGGAATCGGGAGGAGTGAATTAGCCAGCATTAATATCATCATTTGTATTCAGTGAACTTCAAAGAGCTTGCAATGTAGACATCACTAGACAGGAAAAAAAATTACCCAGGTCTAATGGAGACCAAAGTACAGCACATTTGCTGCAGACCACAGAGAGGGGGTTGGATGAGACCCTTGGGGCTGCCTTGCTCCACAGCCACTGGGGAGGACGAAGCGGGCTACCTTCCTGCTTCCTCTTCCCTGCTTGCACAAAATAACACCACTGCCCAACCACTTAACGAGCTAGCACAGGGTAGCTGTGCCCCCCAGACAGGGGCATGTCCAGAAGAAGCCTCATGAACCAGTGCAGAGGCAGGAGCTACTGGGCAGAGCCAAACCAGGACAGGGCTCAGCAGGGGCACAGGGAAGTCTCAACTGCTCACGTCACAGCAAGAGCAAGACTGCGCCTGAGATCCACGGTGGGAAGTCTCCAGGGAATATTATGGCTAGGCAGCGGCTCTAGATGCCGAGGAAGCTGCCAGTGGTCCTACCATGGGAACAGCTATTTCAACAACACACATGTGGGAATGGACCACCACTGTGTGCCATCCACAAGCAGCTTCAAGAGGCTGGTGACCTCCTCTGGGGGCAGGTGTACAACCAGGCAGGACCCCAGGGCTCCCTGCCACCACTGCCATGGCACAGGGAGAGCACGCAGCCAGTGGCTGGCCCAGGAGAGGATGGTGCCCTCACCAGCGTGTCAGGCCAGCGGAGCAGCCAGCAGGAAGAGCCCAGGGACCAGCACTGGGAAGGGACAGGCAGGGCTGGGAGAGCTCCAGGGAAGGGGTCTGGAGCCCAAGGATGCAACACCCTCCTCATGCGACCGGTCCAAGGCTAGAGAGCACAGCGGTCCCAGGAGAAGCACCCGAGTGCAGCTGGGGAAGGAAAACATGGCATCAACTGAGCCAAGCCCCTTCTGCCAGCTGCCTTGTTTTCCTGCAGATTTATTGTTGTTCTCACACTCAATAACAGCAGAGCAAAGGCACAATGAGGAAACTTAAGTGATTAGTGGCTGCTAATGAGCAACGCTTTCCAAGAGCTCACGGAAGCCAAGAGGAAAGGCTCAACAACCGCTCTGTGCTGGCTTGCTAGCACACAGACGCACCTCAAGCATGTGGCACCTCTTTCTGCTGACACCCCACGGGGAAGGATGCTTTAAACACACCCAGGGCAACCACGTTTTCTTCTGTCTTGCCTCTCCTACCATCTGATGGCACGAGGGCAGGGCCAGCTACCATGCGGCACAGATAGCCTCCCGCCACTCACACCAGTGGAGACCTGGATGTAGGCAGTCTTGAACCGAAGGGCCCATCACTCTGCAGGAAGGAGCAGAACCCCAGAAGCCTACCCCAAAAGTTCACTAACTTTCTTTGCATTTCAAATAGCACTGGATAACATCTCTGTGCAGAAGAAAAAGAGAGTCTGTGTTCCTGAGGCAGCTGCTGCAGCAGCTCAGCGGAGGCTCACCTTTGGGCAGGATGCGATGCATTGCAACCGACAAGAAGAAGATCGCGTCGCTGTAGTAGGTCCCCGATCCAGCGCTGAAGTGTTTCTGCATGGCTTCGACAATTGGAAACAGCTTTTCTGTCAGCTCATTCACATCATGGACTATTACCTAGGAGAGGCACCAGAAACATCACTCAGCCACCACCTCTGGGGACCGGCACACCGCTGGCAGCCTCTATTCAGTCTGCCCCAGCACAGACACTGCTGGTGGCACTGCAGCTGCACACGGGGGCCTGACTGCCGTGACCCCTGCACACCCCCCTGCCGTGAGAGCCAGCTAGGGCGTCAAGGAAAGGAGGAAAGGATTTTTACAACCATTTCATAAACGTGAGATGGGCCAAGAGAGACTCAAATCCACTCATAGAATCAAGGCTGTTCAATGTTTTTTGTTTGGGGTTGGTTTTTTTTTTTTCCTGCTCTGTTCCCACTGCCTAATGCAACCACATCTCTGGTCTCCCATACGGAGTCCATCAGAAGAGGTGACGGTTCGCCCCGGGCTCTGGCATCCTGCCGTTTTGAGGCGAGCCAGACCACGTCACTTACCCTGAGGACCAAGACTTGCTCCCTGCTGCAGAATCAGGCTGTGACAGGGACACAGCCCGGATTTCCTGAACCTCAGCCCGGCACAGAGGCAAGCTCTGCAGCACGTCCTGCTGTGGCTGGAGGGGGAAAGGGAGGACGGGCCACAGCACGCTGACAAAAATCCCAATATCAGGAGTTACAGCAGAGCCGAACATCTTCTCTAGAGGGATCTCAGCCCGCTTGTGCTGGAGCTTTGCTCGCCCTCAGCCACCAATGCTCTGCACTCCTCAGCCCTGCCCAGTACCGGCCCTGGTACACCGGCACAGGTCTGCGCTATGGGCCAGAAACAGGAGCAACTGAGAATGTACCCTGCAAATGTGAGCTGCTGGAATTTTACAAGCTTACAATTAATTTCGGTCAAAGTCTGATGAACAGGAACTTTCACGCAGCCCGACGCTTGTTATACACACAGAAGGATGCAGGTCACTGAATCATGCAAGATAACAGGAGGGATTTTCAGGGTAATTAAGAGAGACGAAGGACACGACCCCGGTGCGGATAAGGGGGAGCACAGGAACTCAAGTGTGGAGACTCAAGGTCACGCCGCCTTCTTCAGGCCAGGGAAAGCAGGAAGAGCACAGCGGGAACTGGAGGCCAGTGAGGACACAACTTTGCAGCAGTTCGTGAATTTTGGAAAGGGGAGCCTATAGCCCTTGTTTGAGGGATACAGAGACACTTCCTTAAGCCTTCAGCAGGGAACTCAACCCACAATCTGCAGAGGTCCCTTCCAAACTAAACTGTTCAAGGGTTCTACGTTCACTCACTTCCTTCACTACTCACTCACTAAAACTTCATCTGCTTAAGAGCAAGGAGCCCTGCACTATACACTCAAATATACAACACAAAGCATTTGCTTTTTAAAAAACTAAACCTAAACTAAACTAAAAAAGTCTCAAAGGAAAAGGCAGCTGTGGAGCCTGAGCTGGTGCAATGACCATCCTCTCTATAGGATGCCCAAGGGGCTGCTCTGACACCCAGCGAGGCTGGCACAGAGGCAGTGAGTGGTCCAGAGCTTCTTCCTCCCACATTTTGTTGCAGAAAATGCTACCCAGATCAAAGTGCTCTTGTGGCAGAGCAGAGCTCGCTGGAGGCAGGGAGCCACCCGTGGGACCTGCAGTACGCTAAAAAAGGCGAGGTGATGGGCCCATCCTGACCCTGGGCACGATGGCCGAGCCCATGGTGAGGTACCGCTGGAGGACAGTCACAGCAGAGTCCCCACAGACCCCATCCTGGGGAAGGCACCCCAAACACCCACCCTTGGCCACTGGACCTTGCTGTCAGCCAGACGCTGTTTGAGAGCCCTCGCACAGGCTCTGTGGCCAGCGTGTCCCTCGGTGGGGCGGCCACGCTGCTGGCGTCCCGGCTGCTGGGCTGGGGGCCAAGCGCCTGCAGGAGGACGGCAGGAAAAACACAGAACAACATGTACCGGGAAAGTGCACTGGGAGAGCTCATCAGCAGCCGCACCTGGCTTTGGATAGCACAGCATATTCTCCAAGACACCGCACGGGAGGAAACTCCGTTACCGGTACCGTTACGGCAGCATCTCGCCCCAGCCCTGCCGAGCTGCAGGAGCAGCTTTGCCATCACAATTAGCAAGAGCAGCGCTGCAGGAACAGGCAGGAGAACAGCACGGTGGTGGGGAGCACATCAGCAGCACCCAGTGCTGCTGCTGGCAGTCATCCCAGGCAACGAAACACAGCAAAACACACCACTCTGCAGGTGCAAGAGCACTGAGCACCACCACCATCGGGATGCACAATGCTCTGCTCCCAGCCCAGCTCCATAGGGGCAGCTTCAGGGTCTGACCAGACTGGAGAAGAGTGGAGGAGAAATACAGCACCTTTAACTGCCCCTCTGCATCCAGCAAAGGCAGCCTGAGATCTGCACAGCACGTAGGAAACTGCTGAGCAGGGGGGAAAAAAAATCAAACCGATTCCAGCCGCCTCTAAAATGAGCAGAGTGCATTCCCCAATCATGGGAAAAATACTCCTGAAAGTCCAGACACAGCATCATCCTCCCTCCCTCCCCTGCCAAAGAAAACAGGAAAAACGGTGTCTTTTGCCCACCCTTTGGTTAGGCACTTCTGCAGAGCAAACTCCTGAGCAGCTGAATCTTTCTTCCGCAGTCATAGGCTGGGCAGTCTCTCCAGGACTGCAAGGGCTTCTCCTCTACCCGCTGCTGACTTTAGCACAGCTTGTTGATCTGCTGCTAATTTTGTACTTCATTATTTATTTGTGTAGCAGCTTTCAGTAAATCCCCGTAGCTAAATCTGACCACATTTGCTGAGGACATTAAGAAAAGCAAGTTCTAGGGGTTTCCTGTGCAAGTACAGTTTTATAAACACACGTCCTGCACTGAGAAAAGATCCTTTCAATTGATTCACTAAGGAAAAACAACCCACATTTAGTTTCCCCTTAACTTTCCCTCCTTGTCACACCGGGTGTATTTGCAGCTCTATTGCAAGTGTGGGGTCAGGACAGCTCAGTTACATTCCCCCCAGATGTCCTCGCACAGCACCAGACCTGCACTTGGCAGCATCCTTCACGGGGCTGATCTAAACAAGCAACCAGGAAGAGCAACAAACAGAGTGTGGTTAATTTTATTCTCGGAGGGGAACGGAATAAATAAGCGATATGAATCAGCACAGGGAGTCAGAGCACGCAGCCCAGAGTTGCAGGAAACAGGGCGAGTCAGGGCTCTTTGTAAGCGGAGTATGGGCTGCTGAGACATGCCCAGGCTCGCTCCCAAGCACTTCCCGCTCGGCAGGAAGCAGGAGAGGCTGCAGAGATCACCCTGCAACCCACGGGACAAGACACGCTCTCTCCAACTCCGAGGATAAAAGCCCTGCTGAAGCCCAGCAGAACCTCCGCAAGCCGGGGCTGGGAGGACAAGGCATGGGCAGGAAGACCAGGTCCTGGCTGGATGCCGGCGTGCGGCAAGTCCTTCCTCCGACACTGATGCTTCCTGGCCAACTTCCTCCATCCTCGCCTCTCTCCACCCCACGCCAAAAAGCCACGCAGCACATCGCGGAGCACCAGCTCCATCTGCTGCTCACTGTCGGTACGCTGCGCCCCCAGCACCACATCTGGGACACATCTGTACAGGCGCCGTGGGACTGGTGATGCCACGTCACGACTGTCCCACGCGTGGGATAGCCCAGGTCTGCCCTGCCCAGCAGGGAGGGTTCCTGTGCCCAAGCTGCTCCCACCCTCTGTGCCATGCCCTGGCAGCTGCTTCATTCTCTGGGAGATTTCAAAGTTCCTGGATTTGCTTAGGGAGGGACAAGAGCTGGCCCGTGGCCTTCCCCAAGGGATGGGATGCAGGTCTGATTCCTGGGCTTCACTAACAGAGGACCTGACTGATCCTAGCTCTGCTGGAATGGGAGAGCAAGGACAGCTCCAAAAGCAGAGCCCAAATCACATCCTCTTGAAGAAAAGGTAAATTTCAGGGTTTTTATCAATCCTGCAGCTCAAGCTGCCCTCTGAGCACTTTATCAAGCCTCATCTCTGGGCCTGCTCTAGGAAAAAAAACCATAAGAACCAGCAAAGTGTTCTGGGGACACCAAGAGAACCAGGAAAGGAGAGGTCTCAGGGTAGAGATAGGTTACTACCGGAGCTACCCGAGTATCAGGATCAACCACTTTCAACATCTTAGCAGCACCAAAGGTCCGAGTTAGGGTGATGTTTCCTGCTTACAAAGAGGAGGAATGGGGTAGGCTACAGCAAGAATAAAGAGGTGCCGTCACCTGCTGGCCTACCAGAAACTGGCACAGTACTAAGGGTAAGGCTGTGTGCTTGAGGAGCAGGCGATGGTCTCTGCTCTCTACTAGGAACTCTGCCTAAGGACAGGTAAGTGGATAGATGTGAAGCGCAGTGCAAGCACAGGCTGGCTAATGAACCCAGGACACGTCAGGCTCTGCCAGGAGAGAGGGAAGAAGCTGTCCCACTGAGGTGATCCCAGTGAGATCTCACCTGAGCCCTCCTGACCATGCCACTCACTTACACCCAAGAGATCAGTTCTGGTGCAAGCCCTCCTCACCGAGCCATGAGCCAGGCTTTACTGCAAGTCCACAAGCACATAAAGACAGAAGCCCACCCCACAACACACATCACTGCCTGTCCCCACCTCCTGTAACATTCCACTCAGGAGCCCATGTCCCCTGGGAGCAGCAATGCTGGCAAGGCTGCCCGCAGAGGAATTTGGGTTCTGAGCAGAGCAGACAGCAGCAAGGCAGCCACAGGCACAGAGGAGTGTCTGCAAGGGAACTGCACGCAGTGGTGGCCTGGGGGTCCTCCCACTTCGGTGACATGATGACACAAACCTGAGCTTGGCTGTCGTACGCACCCTCATGGGCCACCGCTAACCCACCCCAAGCAGCTGGGAGGAATCCTCCTGAAGGTGCACAACCCCTCCAGAACAAGGAGCACTGCAGCACAGTGAGATTGCCACCACGGATACATGACCCGTCTAAGCACCAGCACTAGCCAAGTGCTGTTTAAGAAAAAGGACAGGTGGGACTAATTACCAACAAGTGATCTGTACGAACACCATTAAGGTTGCACCTAAGCAGAGTTCAGCTAATATTAATTACCTGAGAGACAAAAAGTTACAGGAGGAGCAGAGGACACTTCCAAGCCATGCTCTGCAGCAGCACCTCAGGACAGGAGAGTCAAGTTTACCCGGAGTCTCTGAACTTAATACTCCTCCAGTTTTCAGACACTTCTTTAAAGTGAAAGAGAGCCTGACTGCATGGACTGCACTGACTATGTTTTTAGGAGGCGGAACTGTTTCTCCGGCAGGTAGCAGGATGAACATTCGCACATGGAAGCACTGTGACCTTTGCAGGCTCTCCATCCCCCTTTTCAAAAGCTGACAGCCTTTTCTGATCCCAGTCCCGCAAGACCCCTTAGGAAGCCATCTATGCACAAGCAGACACGGTCCTTGAGCTGGGGCACTGAACTGGGGCCAACAACAGGGTGTCCAGAAGAGGAACAGCACTGCCCAGAGCAGCTGCTCTTCTCCAGCAGAAGTGTTTGGCCAGAGGTGTTCCCGGGCCACACAGCCACCCAGCCCTGGGCCAGACCATCACTGAGCACCAGGACACCCCCGGTCACCTCCCCACAGGGTCTCAGCTCACACGGAACAAGTCGTTCAAAGGAGGCTGGGGAGAGACGCATCCTTCTCCAGAGAGGTGGGAAGGAGAGGCTTTCCTGTAAGGAGCTGGACAAGGGCTGGCAGCTGAGTGAGTTTCTTTTCCCCGAACTGCCGCTCCCTTTGTCTTAGGGCAGGTTAACGTTACCCGCACCCTCACACGCTCCTTCCATAACGCCTGGCGAGACCCCAGACGACGCTGTGCCCGGGGTGTGCCCACCAGCCCAAGGAGCCCGGCGGGGGGCGGCCGAAGCCGGGATCCCGGTACGGCGTCTCTGGGCTCCCCACGGGCAGGCCCCGCCGCCCCCCGCCGCCCCACACCTGGTGCCGGAAGGTGGCTCCGCGCAGCAGGTCCCGCAGCAGGCCCAGGCCGATGTCCCTGCTAGCGCCCTCGGTGACCAGGTGGAGGTGCAGCGCCTCCCCGCCGCCCAGCCGCCCGTGCCGCAGCAGGGACCGCAGGGCCGCCTGCGCCTTGCCGCGCAGCGCCGGGTTCCGCTCCGCCTTGGTGAACATCAACAGGAGGTGCAGGTCGCGGCCCCCCGCCGCCGCCGCCACCACCTCCCCGCCGCCGCGCTGGGGGTGGCGGTGCGCCGGGGCGGGCGGCGTGGCGCGGAGACGGCGGGTGGCGCTGGAGAAGGTCTCGCCACCGCCACCCAGGTAGTAGAAGGCGCAGACGGCCAGCGCGGCGGCCAGCGCCAGGGCGCAGGGCTGGGAGCGGGCCCAGCCCCGGCCCGCGCGGCCCAAAGCCGCCATGGCGGGGGCGGGGCAGCCGCCATGTTGGGGGGCGGCTCCCCTCAGCCCGCCGCCATGTCGGGGCGGGGCGACCGCCATGTCGAGGGGCGGTCCCCCTCTTCCTCAGCCCGCCCCACAGACGGAGGCGGTGGACAGCATACAAAGGTTTAATCAAGTACAGTATTTACAATCCTTACAGCATGTACAGTCGATTAACTACAAAGGTAATAATGCGTTTCTCTCATTTACAATGGCAAGCTACAGAAAACTACATTCAAGTTTTGGATACAAAGTCTACAGACTTAATAAATGTGAACTAGGGCTGGTTATACATTCCTTACAGTTACACCTTAAGGGGGAAGGGGTCACAGGAGCATTTTACTGCTGGAATGCTTAAAAAACACCGAGTACAGAGTGACACATGGATAAAGAAAACAACAGTTCATTAGTTCAGACAGAGTAACCTCTCTGCTCGAAGGATAATTTCTCAGTAATTTCTATCAAAACATGAAAAATCAAATCCTAAAAGAAAAGCGAGTGGGATTTTTTCCTCCTCTATCATCTCCTTCCATGGGAAGAGAAACAAGAAAATACTGTATGCAGAAAGATAAAGCAAGTGTATGAAAGGCGATGTACCAAAGTGGTACATTCATCCTTTTCCCCAGCACTGCCTTTCTGGAGCTGTCCCCCCTTTTAAAAATGTGCTTTTGTGCAAGACAGCAAGACAGTTTGGTTCCCAGGGCGCACAAACAAGTGGCATAATCTCTAACTTGGGAAAAAGTGTCCATCTGTGAATGGGCAAAGAGGGTAGGTTTGCAAAACTGACTCTCAAAATACTTTCAAGTGTACTAGATAATGAGAATAATCAGCTCAGTCCTTTTAACAGTGTAAAAATATTATGCCCGTGGTACTTACACACTAGTTGTAGTTCTATCAAATGGTCCTTTTATATTCACTGTGTCATTTGGATATTTCACTGTGTTATGATCAAAAAGCAGAGTTAACATCCACGCTTTAAAACAGATGGCTGCAGAGAAGCACCACGGTCCTGGAAACACCACAGCCAACCCTATGCTTACTCCGGTTCTCACATTTTTTCTTTAGTGCTACAAAGTTTTTGCTCCATCGAGGATAACTCTAATAATTTAGACAACATGTGTGTACTGATGTCATAATGCAAAACAGGAGAAACTTCCTCTTACACGGGGATTTGCTGACAGAAGTTGGAAGGTCTGGTTGCATTTTCTAAAACCATTTCAGCTCAGTATATAAATAGGTAAAATATAAAACCCCACAGAGTGAAAAATGCAGTATCAATACAGGGTCCTTTAACACACTAACATTAGAGGCCAGGAATGATGCAATCCAAAGCTCCTGAAATCAGTGCAAAGGCTGCCACTGATTTCACAGAGTTCTTAGGTTAGGTCCTAATTGGTAAAGAGGCTGAGATCTACAACATATTACTGAACAGCTGAAACACACATTCAGACAGCAGTATGTGCAGCTTGTGAAAGCAAAGGAAGACTTCTACACCATCTACCGACTTCACCCAAGTTTACAGGGACAAATTCCAGCATGTCTAATATAATTCAGTGGCATAATTCAGTATGGTAATTCAAAAAATTTAATTTATATGCACTGTACTGACATTAGGATAAAAGATGAGACCTTACAAATAATCAAAACAATACAGATCACTAAGGAAACACCACAGACCCCACTTTAACCAACGTGCAACATAAGTAAATTATACCTCTGAAGTCAAGATGCATTAGAATATATGCTGAGCTCCTCGACATTTGTCTTTCCAAGAGATCTTTGGAACACATGATCTAACTCTGGCTAGGAAAGATATTATAAAATCTTTCAATGGGCTATCTAGTAAATTACTAGAAATCCACACAAAAGCTGATTTTAAATTATGTTAGGAATCTACTGATTTGTACCTCACTGACTGAGACCTATGATACTTCATACCCACACAGAAACATGAACTAGAATTGAAGCTTCCCATTACCTGGCACAGTACAAGATGCTAACCCACAATGGAGCATTACTGTCTTATTCTAGTTATACTCAGATTCATATTGTAATAAAAATGGAATTTTCTTAATATTACTGAGCAGAAGATTAGCACTCGAGTTAGAACTCGATATGGAAATCCAGATCTTCAGACTAGTAGAAATAATCATATTTCTTATTACTGAGGGCTGGATCCTCCAAGTTACAGAGGCCCTGGAGCACCGACCCTGACAGTCTTTGGCAGGACTAAGCCCTCAATGCATTTCATGCAGCTTAATAGCATATTCATTTTTGCTCATGAGCAACATATTGACACATGTATTGCACCTGACCTGAAAAAAAAAGCTTTAACTGGGTGCAGTTTACACTGGACATCCCAGCATACCTAAAAGGATTGGGGAATGAGGCTGCAGGACCAGAAGCCATTACAACTCCAGAGCTCCTGAAAAGAGTAACACAACCTGGGGATCAGGTATGTTATTATTCCTTTAGCATAAATAGACCGATACTGCTTCCCAGACAGACCAGTCGGGAATGCAGCAAATGGATCTGCAGAGCTACTGGGAAGAAACTTTGTCTATAAGAAGCTGTCCTGCAAAATGTGTCACAGATTTTCATGGCTAGGAAGGAAAATACCAGCAGAGATCCAAAAGAAGTTTCTCAGACATTTTTCCAAGAAGCACAGACTGAGATAGCGATTATGCCATTAAGCTTTAGGGAGCTTTACGTTGCAACCAATCACACCATATGCTACTGTCAGGTAGGCTGCGAAAGGTAACTCTTTAGAAAAACCTATGTCTAAAGTGTATACTATACATAGCCATATCTTACATTGTCCCATCTGTACACTGGGAATTTTACTTTCTCTAAGATCTACTATAACATCCACTGCTGTTAAATACTGCAAATTAGGAAGTATATTATCATTTCATAGACAGCTATTTAAAAGACAACTTACTAGAAACTACTGCTTACAGGTGATACTCCTAAGTTTCTTATTATTCAGACTAAACACACTTTTTAAATGGGCAGAATCTCCTTTTCCTAGCATAATTAGAGCACTCACAAAGCAAGAACTGTTTTGTAAGATTCTTCTGCTTGGAAAAAGAATCTAGTGGACACTTCCAAAATGCTATTAGCTTTGCAGCAATAATCATCCAGATCTGATGCATTATTGCACACGATGCAAAATAATAAATATTTGAAATACCGTACAAATTTAACATGCCAGACAGTTTAATTTTACCATAGCTTACCAAAAATTTTTAGCCAATTTTTCTTATCTCAGCCAGCTTGGAGAAAAGCCAATTCATTTTCTAAATACATTCAAACAGCAGGTTGACATAATGCCATGGCTATTAGGATTGTTAAAAACTCAGATTGATACTATGCTACCTAAAAATTCTCCTAAAGTTGTGTGTAGGGCAGACAAATAGAGCATAAAAAATTGCATCTGCTGCTTTAGTGCTTCAGGTGATTACTATCTAGGTATTAAATAACCTGACACATAAGCATGTATCTACAGACACCATTTATAGACGTACATCAGCAGAGCTCACTATTCCATAAAGCTGTGTTGCAGCCCTCAGAATACAGCTGGAGACTATGGTGGTTCCCTACTTTGCAAAAACATGCAGTGAAGTTTCCAGGTTTTCTTGTTCACACCTTAGTTTAGACAATACATCTACATACACATCTCTGCAGATCATATAAAGGATACTGCTTCCTGATATAAAGGATTGACTGCCCTAAATTCAGGGTGGCTGCATTACGTATGAGATCTTATATATTTGCTTAGGGCTAGTAGGGAGAACAGCGAAAAGGAAAGGTAACAAACAGCCTTCCCATGACTGTTCTACACAAACTCCACTGGCTCAATATTTACTTTCATGTCTCAAATTTCAAGTTCTGATGTCAAGATACTACAAACAAACCCCACATCATGTCCAAAAGGATTAAGTTTATTGTTCATGAAAGGTTCCACATGCTCATTTAAAAGTATACTCGCTGCACAGAAAGTTTAATTTAAGAGAAAAAAAAAGGAAAAAAAAAAACTACTCTTAGAAGTTTGGTCCTCCAGGATAGACGCCTATTGTGACTGACCCGCAGTCACCAGCGTAAAGGCCAGCCTGGTGTTAAAGCTCCCACTTGTGAAAGAGCTTGCAAAAGAGCAGGAGTTACCACCTCTTGTTATTAACAGCCTACCTCTGACCACAGTCAGTGTAGGAACAAGAGAACCTGTTAAGTTACAGGCCCACAAATAGAAGGACAACTCACGAAGTCATTACCCGATTTCCCTTCCGAACAGTCCCAGAAAATGCAACCCAGACCTTCTTGTCAGAGGCACATTCTTCATGGCAACAGGGAGACAGATGACAGTAGGGGACACTAAACAGCAAAGGTGGTCTGACCGTCCTGCCATCCGGAGTCTGCAACGCACACAGCTATGCTCCTCTAACTTTATGTACGAACTGCAGACAAATGCCATACTTGCTAACAGGTACTATTTTTATACAGAGCTAGCAGGCATTTACTTTTTTTTTTTTTTAAACATTTTCTTCAGCTGCTGAGGTATACATACTGGAGGACATAAAAGAACTCACACATTTCCCCAGCTACCACAATCTAAAGCTACATTAGAGTGGTCATTTTATCCAAACTATCTAACAAAATGCATATAATTCATTCCGTTAAAGTAAAAAAAGACTTGCACTATAAAGATCAGGTTCTTTTCCTTCTTGACACTTAAGACTTCTGGGAATCTGACTGCTGGAAACGGTTTAGCTTCTCTGGATTATTTGATGCCATTTGAGAAAAGTCACGAAAAATGTCCTGATAAATTTCGTCTCCTAGGTAGAAAAGAAAAGGGAAACAGTTTTAACCAATTTGTGATAGTTAACATCACCCACCATCACACAAATGCCCTACTGTGCTACCAATTACTGTTTAACACTTATTCATGTATAAAGATTACTTATAGATGGAATGATGCTGATGGGAGTTCTTTGGGACTGTGTACTTGCATGCACGTTCTGTAGAAGCAAATTAAACAAAGCCAAACTATACCTGAAATAGTACCTCATGGGCAGCCACACAGAGGAAAGTTCAGAGTTAGAAAGGAAAAAAGAAAGCATTTTAAAGCAATGTAAAAAGAAAAATGTGTATTAGCTATTAAAGAATAAAATTGTTTTTGCAAGGAGGTGCTAACCAAGATTCTCTCCAGAAAAGCAGAATTGGCATAAAGAAAAATTTTTTTGGGAACAGAGGTCAGAAGTCTTACAGCCAGACAGAACTCTCCATGAAAGAAACAATCAGCAAGCAACAGCATAAAAAAACGCGTTCCTAAGTAGAGACGACATTGTTCATAAATCCTTTGGGTCTATTTCTTTAGCAAATGTAAATTTTTACACGCATTACTGAACATTCATTATACCTTTTAGTTTTATCTGTAAGAGTTTAAGGAAAGTATCATCACATCTTTCATATGTGGTGGTTTTTTTTTTTTTTTTCATCTTCCCCCTTTGTGCTTACACACAACCCAACTACTAGTAGATGGACAGGGCAGAAGTGAGGGCCGGCAGCAATTCCCACTGGGCCTGTCCCCTGCCCCACTTTATCTGCACAGGAGCACATGCTCAGGAGTGACCAATTCCTTCTTCAGTCCTCACCAAGTCACTCTTCTGCCACTTTAAAATGGACATTTCCAACATTCTTTCATCTGCCGCAGCATTTTGGGCCTTGAGTCCAGGTTTTACTTTATAACATTAACCATACCCTACTGCCTTCAAAGGGAATTAAATACATAAACCATTTGGTCCAGTCAGGAACTGTGCAGCCATCCAAATTTTTACTGTCTTCCCAACACCGCTGACCACACAGGACATGATCCCAGCACTACCGGCCCTTGCCGACAGCTTGACTGAGAGCATGACAAGGAAATCAACCCCAAGTCTCTCTCATCGCGTATGTGGAACAGGAAGATTTTATTTTATTCCAATATCAATGCAGAGGAAAGGTACTATTCTACCACTTTTTTTCCAAAGGGCAGTTTTAAAAAGGATTTTTGAGTGTTTAGAAGTTGGCACCACAGCGAAAGGTTAGACTGTTTTGGTTTTCCATCTTTTAATGCACATTTCCAATATTAGAACTATTATTGTTTTGGAGATGAGAGTGCATTCATTTGAGAACACTTTCAGAAATGATAACTGACCTTCCAGAAATATTTAACATGCATGGCATGTGGGTTTATATAAAAACGTAATGATACAATTCTTCCCAGACTTCAAAAGATAAATCATTCAATACTGCTCTATTGGGAAAAGTCAGTCCTAGTGAAATTCCCTTCTGGTTTTCAGATTTAGTTTCAAGTATGCTCTAGAGAGGAGGCAGGGACGGGACACATTTTATTCTAACAGTTTCTGATAGCTGCTTGCACTAGGGATAAGCACAGAATGAAGGGAGGGAGTTGTGACATTCATCAAAAGAACAGCTAGAAAGAGCACAAAGCGGAATCAAAGCTTGTATATAAAAGCAATTAAGCTTTTAATACAAAAGCGGGTTCCACCAGTGAACTACTACTTGTAGTTCAAGTTGCCATATTTGGTTCTTTCAAATTAACTGAAAAGAAAAAAAAACCCAAAAGCTATTTTTGCAACATACATTGCGGCTCTGGCTTTGGCTCTATTACATAACAAAAATATCACATACAAAAATAGACTAAAATAAAGTGCCCCTTTAGTCTGTATGCTGCATTAAAATACTTAATACTGTAAACCTTATAATTATTTTAAAATCCTACTTTAAAACTGAATTCTGGAAATTCCCTTTCCAAGCAGTGTTTTCACTAAAGTGCAAATTTTATGTACAAAAATACTGTAACAGTGCTTTACCATTTAACACCAGAGTAACTCAAAAGGCACACATCGTACATTCAAGAAAAGATAGGAAGATAAAGTAGCAACAGGGCTGTCAGAGAGTTGCAGACTTAATGTAGCACCAGAAGATGAGCACTCAAGTATTACACGAGAAACAGTACGATGGTGCATATGGCTTCTACCACCAGAAATGAACTTTTTGTGGAACAAGCTACTTTCAGCTCGTTCTCATTCCAGGAATATTTTGGAAGACCAACCGTACCTTGCAAAGCAATATGTACATTCTCTCGGTAGCTCAAACCAGCCAGGCATATTTAAATGAGAAATGTTGATGCCATTAGCTACATTAGTTATTGTTTGTCAACTGCGTTACTAAAGCAAAGGCGGCGGCAGTTGGCTTCACTCTGATGACAGCAAACTCATCCATCGATATTTACCCTCACATAGCTTCCAGCAAACATACAATTGTCTTGAAAATCCTTATTTTCTTCTAGAATCGTAATTTTGGAAAAGAGGAGTTCTAAAGTAAGGGCAGTGCAGATAATTTAACATGTATATGCAGTGAAAAAGACCAGCCTCCTCTACGACCACATGAAGGTATCTACCATACCCTGTGACAGCAGAGAGAGGGTTTGTGCTTACACGTACACATTTACACGACCCTTCCAGCAGGCCAGCAGGCATTTACATTTAACACACTCAAATATTTACTTCAACTTCTAAAAGAGACTTCAGAAAGTAAAGAGTCAAGGAAAGCAGAGCTGTGCTGCCCAAAGAAACAGCAGTATCTCCTGGCTGGGACAGTGTGCTGCAGCCCGTGGCCCAAACTTCAAAAACATTACTCTAAGGGTACCTTCCCCCTCATTTTGGGCAAGCTCTGTCCCTTCTGGCAGCTTTGCCTCCCGCTGTCAGCCCCTCCTGTTCACATGGATCGGATACAATCTGATGCAGATATTTCAGAGACAGTACCAACTACAGTCTCTACATTCTACTGTCATACAAACTGAAAAAAAGGTGAAGATATTTTCAAAGAAAGACTTAGCCAGCTTTTTACTTCAACTACCTAATTGAAGAATCTGTCTAAAAAAATACTGTAACCAAGATGTCAGGGAAAAGAATCTCCCCCATCTCCAGTTTAACACATTCATATTTTCATGTCAGTAGTGCCTGTATTTGTTATGAATGAAACATTTTACTAAACATTTGTAATGTTTAGTAGCCAGCTAAGGCTTTTTGTACAGACTACAGAAACACATTTCTGGTTTACAATAATTTTGGACGACAGGTCCATTAAATGACCTAAAAATATTGATTTATAATTTAGCACAGAGCTTTTGAATCAAAATAACTACCTCCTTTACAACAAAGGCATTTTACTATTTGAAACAAGAGTTGTTATTTCTACTTCTTAAAATGAGGAGACTCAAAAATACTCCAGTATTTGTTACCTTCAGCCTGTCAGTGAAGTACTATGCATTATATCAGAAAACAGCTTTACATTCAAAATGGCCAAACTGGCAATAGACTTTTTTCATATACGTTGCCTGCTGCATTTTCTGAGTGGGGAACTCGTTCTCATTTAACCTCAGAATCAAGTATATACTTTTAAATTATCTGTTGCTCTGCCAAAGAAAGCATTTGAATGCCTGGATGTCTATAGTACTTTTATTGTTTTAACTTGAATTTCCTAGAAGATCGGTTTAAAAATAAATTTGGAAATCATCTATTCTTAAGGAGAAACTTTAGGAAATAAATAAATTTGGTTTATTTAATAGAGTTCATCTGGGATATTAACATGAGATTCAGTGTTGTCCCTTGAGTATATTCCAGCTCCAATCTGGTAAAAGACATAAAGCACACGCAATCCTTATGAATCAGTGGAAAATATGTAAGGGCTTTACAGGAGTTAGCCAAGAGTACTCAGCACTCACTCGACCTTAAAAACAAGGCTTGCCTTTCACTACTGCCATAGTGGTACAGTGGCAGGTTTTTAGCTGTATAACTTGACAATCAAGTGTGCCTTCATTATTGATATTTGCATGAGAGTAAGTTAGGTCCCTATGGAAGCATACCATAATAGAAGAAATGGCTTGCATAAATATCACATCAGAACATAATGTGAATTGGGACTGAGTGCCCGAGAATAACATTGCACATATTCATTAAATGTAATTTGTTACTTTCTTATACCAGTTGGCTCAAATGTCTGCCAATTCTTTCCCGCCTTCCCCCCCGCCCCCCCAATGGTAAGATACTATGCATACAAAAATACATACTTCAGAATGACTGTTTGGTTTCTTATTTGTATCTTAAATAAAAATATTTAAAAAT
The DNA here is from genome assembly GCF_964106895.1 of Numenius arquata. Lineage (NCBI taxonomy): Eukaryota > Metazoa > Chordata > Aves > Charadriiformes > Scolopacidae > Numenius > Numenius arquata. The sequence goes on from NC_133584.1 coordinate 14,674,235, forward strand.
AAAATTTGAGGAAACAATACTCTCCTATTTCTGTCTGGAGTTATTTTGAAATATTGATGTACATTTTTACATTGGTATGCAAGCATTTTTTCTTAAAAAAAGAAAAAGAGGACCATTCCACAGGAAGGAGAATGGTATCCTGTAATAAGATGAACTCCTCAACTGCCTCTGAGCAGCCCAGGTCAGAAGGCTGCTATTAAATAACGTCAGGTAAATCCTAACATTGTGTGAATTTCAATGGAACATCAACAGGAGAACACTGTGGACAACTACCAGCAAAACAGGTTGGTAATGGTTGTAGTAACATACACTACTATAATAATGTACTTTAAACACTCTCCTTTTAGTTCCTCTAAGTAATCTGACAGTCACACCAGTGAATTTCAATGAAACTTTAACACGTCAGTTGTTTATAAAAAACATGACTGTATGAACCTAGCTTAAATTTTCCTCAGGTCCTAAGAATCTAATTGTAAACTGATAAATTCCTGAATACACTTCTTATACTGCATTTCAGTATGGTTATTGGTAGAGTATTGACCTGGCTGTCCATAGAGTCCTTCCGATTCACGCATTTCTTCATTCATCCGTGCTAAACGCAACCTGTGATTTAGGAAACAAGAAGAACAGCGTCATCTTTAAAGCACTAAAAAAGACTGCAATTCAGGACCTACAACGCACCCCTGAACCTCACATCAGTGAGGTCATCTACAGATAGTGCACACTCTGATTCTTCTTTTCTTCTCCCTCCTTTTATGTAATGGAATTTTGACATTCCTTATATTTTTAACTGGAAACAGAATAGGATAACCTAGTCATCTGGTCAAAAACAGAACATACAACTTACAGCGTTACGATATCTGCATTTGCAGCTTCTACTGCTATACTCAATGGATCTTTCCCATCTTCATCAGTGGCATGCTGGTTTGCTCCTCGTTTTAGGAATAAACACACTTGCCTGTTTAGAGAAAACATTTAAGAATAATTTTCACAACAATAAAGGAAAAACGCAAGTAAATTCAAGCTGGATGCAACGTATTTGGCTTAAATCATCCAAAGTATCTTGAACATATCAAAACAGCATTATTCATCTAGAAAAATTAAGACATTAACACAGCAGTAAGAAAAACCTTGAATTAATCCACATTAGAAAGACAGCTTAACTCAAATCACACTATTGCAGCAAGAAGCAGAACCCTTCAGAAGCCAGACTCTTCCTTCCCCTGTCACCTTAGGTTGTAGAACCAGAAAACCTAATCCCTTTTACCACGACAGGCGAGAACCAATGAGCAGGATAAGTCAATACAGGAAAGGACACGGTTCACAGGTGTCCGACGTACCCGACAGAAACTGATCTTACTTCTCTCTGCTATTATAGTTCTTCTATATCCCATAACAAACAGGGCATACTGACCGAGCTCACGTCTTAAACTCTCCCAGGTTGTTGTACTCTAACTAGAATTCATGCATGCAAGGAGTTTGGGCACCACCAACCAGATTATTATGTCCTCATTTGAGCTGAGCCAGTACAGAGTTTCAGCTAAAAGCCATGATTCCAAAACGCAAGATGTGATATTACATTTTGAAGTGAGATACGCTCTCAGTGCAACACAGTTGGGGTAAGTCAGAAAAAGCCTTGGCCCTCACACACCACTATTTCTCTTATTTGTATAAGATTTGTATCATATTTCTTAAGAAAACAAGGAAAAACCTCATGAGTCTTCACCAGAAGTTCGTGCTATTTCAAAGCCTTATTAAATACATGTTTTTACAAAAGGGACCAAAGCATGTTTACAGGTGTTTTGCTAGCGGACGAGACTGATAATTCAAATTATTTCCTCTCTCACCACAAAAGTCTAAGAAAAACCTAGATCACCTGAAACATTAAAATGCTAGAATATTTGGGGAAATGAAGAAGCTTCACATCAATGTCTATAGCAAAGGCTAGCCATTTACAAACTCTGTAACAGGGAGTTACCCAGTGTGTCCTAGAACCGTGGCGTGGTGCAGCGGCCCCCTTCCCTTCATGTCCCTGATGTTCACGTTGGCCCCATTCTGCAGCAGGAACTCACAAGTAACCAACGAACCCTACGGAATGAAAGCAAAGAAACAATTCAGCTCTAGAGCTCTAGAATCAGAGCCAAACCTGTTCTGCCTTCTCACCACTGAGTCATGTGGCCAAGGAAATAAGAGGGATTTGCTTCCATATCAAATTTAAACGCTACTAGGTTAGATAATTCCAAACAAAGCGTTAACAGGGCAAAAAAAAAAATAGTTCAGAAACAACTTTGAGAGAACACTGTAAAGACAACTTCAGCATCCCATTATCATTCATTAGTGAAGCAAGCAGTTCAAAAGGAACAGTGACACAGAAATATCCCTATTATTCCCCTTCCCTCCTCCCCATCAGCTGGTGCTGTGCATCACATACCCCTCGCACGGCCTGAATGAGTGGCGTTGCTTTGTTTTCTTCTACATTGACCCAGTTTACTTCAGCTCCATGGGCCAATGCTTCTGCCATATCGGGAAGATTCTTCTCAAAGGCAGCTCGATACAGCTGCAGCCCTGGACTAGGCTGTTTGGAGTCACAGAACACAGAAGACTCTTGCTTGTCTCCTTCTGAAAAGAAAAACAAAACTTATCTGTAATCCCTGCTTTTATAAGGTACCTCTTGGAATTCTGACCAAAAATGTAGTTTCTCTGGCATAAAGTAGCCGAGGTTTTGCAGAACGCCGTGCACTGCTGCTCCAGTCTGCCAGGAGACATCACAGATGCCTTTCGCCTGTTCCAGCATTTGGGCACAGCCACTTCACATAATTATTACTGCCCAGTAAACATACCCTCCACACTACTGGCACGTGCAAATACCCCTCAATCTACCTATTCCATAACATTTCTAAAAAATTATTATAGAAGTATGTTTTATCCTATGCTGAAAGATATAAGAAAGACTAATTTCCTGCAGAGATGCAGTCATACAAATACATCCTTATCTGCAACAGCCTGATACGCCTAAATAAGAGGCTAATACCCTTCTGACCTAAATTTTGTTAAAAGATACCACTGTCATTCACCAATTACTCACTGTGGCTATAATCTTTTTGACTAAAGCGTAGTCTTTCTTTTCATCTCAATAAAAGTTATAAAGAGTGAAGTCTGGGAGATAAAGACATTGTTATACATAAGCTTTCCTGAGCTGTTACAGCATCATGTTTCTACAATGCAGTCAGAGAAAGGATCCAAAGCCACACACTGCTTTGCCTACACACCACAGCTCTGAACTATGGGGTTTAAAACATACCTCAAAAGAGCGCTTTGACACAGAACAAGTTTGCTTTATAAATAAATGTTTTGGATATTTTGACAAGCCATACTCAATACATCTGACAGCCCAGGATGCTAGTATTAGACAGCAAATAATTTCATCAATCAATTTATGAAACTTTGGGTAAAGAGGGGGTAATGTTTTAAGACGTGGTCAATTCCACATAAGCGGAAAACAGAAAAATTAAGCGAGAATGCTCAAACAACACATAAAAGCCTATTATCTGTGACTTAACAGGAATTCCATCTCCAAGGATTTAACTATTATAAAAGGATTATGCATTTCTGTGGAGACTTGTCTGTATCAAAATGCAGCACTGCGCTTTCTGCTAAAAAACGAAGTTCTGGCTCACTATCATCTGACTGGAAAAAACCCGTAATTCTCTGAAATCATTTAGAAGGATTCAATGTCATACTTGCTACCACGCCTGGAGGAGGGAAAGGTCACTGAAGCAATCATTACCCTTGTTAAAAATATCTCAGCCCACCAGGACAGAAGAGACAGGAATTGTATCTCTTTCATGTGAGCATGCTACCAAGCAGTACTGATTAAATTTTCATCTTAAAGAACAAAAAGTCTAACCCACCTGGTTCATACAAACTGTTTGCTGATGTAGTAGAGGCAAGGTGTTCTCTGCTGTCATCAGCGCTCTGCTGGATCCCACTGTCACTGCTTTGGACTGTTTTGAAGAGAAACCGTAATTACTATGCAGACTGTAAGCTACTGACTCTTCACAGATACCATGATAATAAAGCAAGCTCTTATACTTGGTCCTGAATACATATTTTTTTAATTGACTAGTAATTATATTTAATATTCTTAGCATACCCATAGAAAAATATGAAGTCACATACTGCAACCATAACATTTATTATTATAACAATAATATATGTCAAATATTATTAGAAAGGAAAAGATCAGGATAAGTAAAAAAGCTTAAATTATTTCATGAAAACACTAAGCAATGCAGTAGCCTGGAAACAATGGATTAAAGGCAGGGAGATGGCCACAACACACAATGGATCACTAGTGCAAATACTGAACACGCCACAGCTGTAGTACTTACTACTACGTAGTTTTGAAGAGGTATCAAAGTAGGAGAAGAGTGAATCTAGTTCATCAGGACAGAACAGAGACTCCCGCCTCGCCTCGTCGCTACTTACAGCAACCGCTGGGACATGCAGGTTAGCAAAGCACAAAGCAGGCAGTAAGGAAGGGATAGGGCAGGAGAGAACGTTATTGGAAAAATTAAGAAGGATGAAAATACGGAGGAGAGAAGGTGGTTAATACGTTTCTGAATGATAAGCATCCCCACTCTGAATTCTTCCCCACCTAAAAATGCACATCTCTGAAAAAGTCTTTTCTCCCTATCCTTCTGAACTAGGCTATGACCCAAAGACAAATTCCAATTTCTCTGCATGAGGCAGGAAATCAATTAATACAAAAATATGTTGCTTTAAAAAGAACATGCGTAAGGAGAGAAGTATGTAAATACCTTTTTGGGATGCCGCACTTTGTTCCCCGGCCAAAAGAGGTTTTTCAGGGCCGCTGTGCCTTTTCTCTTGTTGACTTTGAGGCAAAACTTTTGTTCCAGATTCCAGCAGAGATACTGATGCAGGCTGTCTCTCTACAAACTTTCTTTCCACGTATTTTGCTCTGATGTATGCCTCCCTCTCCTGCCTGTCATATACAAAATCCCTAGAGTTAGTAAGCTAATATTTTAATATTTTCCTGTATTAAAAGAACATCCATTTCATACTAAAGCCAGTAATCAAAATTCTAGTTTGGCATTGCATACAAGACATACTTATGACACATTTTCAGAAAGACTAAGGGTGCACTATCTAACTCCTTCTGGATTCTTGATTAGATTTTGCATAAGGCTCAAAAGAAAGTGATTTTGTTAAGTTCATATATGTATATTTTCTCTCAGGCAGAGACATTAGTGGTATGTGGAAGAAATAAGCATTCGCTACCGTATGTTACTTAGACTTTCAGCTGGAAGGGACCTACAACAACCATCTAGTCCAACTATTCATCCTTTATACATGTTTGACATTGTTAATAACCAATTAATATAGCATATATTTAGTTTCTTAGATAAATATACATCACAACATTTGTTAAAGGAACACGCAGATTGCACAAGAGAACCACAACGGTAGAAAGGGTCAGGTAGGCAGTTCCATAATGCATTCTGAAGTATTTTTTCCCTGTAACCTGAGGTTATCATTGTAAGATACACACACCAGTTGTAACAAACTGATTAAAGGGGCTATAAAGGTATTACTTTAGCAGTTACTGCAGAAAAGCAGTTACCGCTAGAAGGAATATCCAGCAAATCTACTACATTATTTATATTATCTCCAAATTGCCAGCACTTTATAAAACGCTGTTTTCTATACCATAAAACTGCCTGAGAGCAGGCAGCACAGAACTGGAAAATTGGTAAAAAAAGGTTTAAAATACATCTTATACAGCAGAACAAAACATTTGGAAACTACCTTCAAACACAAATTAGCATCAGAGGAATGGCAGACAGCAGAACAATTGAGCTCACGTACAATGTAGGCAGAAAAAAAAAGAGAATTCTGGGGATCAGGGAACAAAAAAAAAAATTAAAAAAAAAAAAAATCGAACTCAGAACAAAAGTCACTGTAAACAAAAAGCAGAGCCGCAGGCTCCTTCCAGGAGCACTCACAGACCCCGTACAGCTGGCTTAGATGGTACAAAGCAGGCAGGAAACAAAAGCAATGTGCCCAGTTGATGAGAGCGAGCAGGATGCTATCAGAAAAAGAACAAGGGACCAAGAGGGACCACCAGGAGGAATCCCCAATAAAGACAGAGAGTAAGAAAAGGGAGAGAGCAAAACATACTGGTGGTAAGGGGAAACAGAGTAAATTAAAGGAGAGTTACACAGTTAAGTGATAGTATTTTTTAAAGCTGGAGGCTGAAGGAAGCAACAAGAAAAGGAAGTAAGAGGCACTGCTAGTAAATTACTACCTTTGACTTCCAGGTTGTGGCTTCTTTACTCCCACTTTTTCCAACTTCGCTTCATATATTCTATTTATAACATCATTTCCCAATTCACACATAAGCTATGAAGCAAAATAAATAGATTCAAATACAGTCGCAAAAGGTTTTATCTACCTATTTAGTTGTTTGTAACCTCACTCAGCCTATTCTTGCAGCTTAGTATTTTCACTGGTAAAAGTACGCTTACAGAAATAAGCATGGTTTTATATCATGATAATGAAACCATCAGTGAATAGAGAAATTAAATTCCAAGTAAGATGGCAAAAAACACACAGTCACTCTCTTAAAGTGCCATTCCCTTCTGAAAAAGGGCTGCAAAAATGACCATCTGTCATTCAAGAATCTTTTTTGTGCAATCAGAATGACATCTGCAGCCTCATTAACATAGGCACTTTTTTCCACCAGCTTTGCCGGTAGCTATTCTTATCCCATCGGCAAGAGACGATTCAATCAATTCTATTCCATCTTGTCCAACAGACATTTTTGCTAAACCATAATTTGTTATGTCTACAGAAAAAGATGAGAGACAAAAGACAGCCTACAGATACTACTTCAAGGAGAATTTGGCCCATAAAGTCCAACTTACTGATGGAAATTAATAGACTTCTTCCTTTCAATACCAGGTAGAATATTGAGCTCTGGTACTTACCTAAGCAGGACAAGAGATGTAGTTTTGGGGTTTGTTTCCTCAACATGAACATGTTGATATTAAAATTATTCAAGGTCAAACCACAAGAGAAACGCCCCCACTCACATTGTCTTTTGACTGTTCAGAATAGAGAAGCAATACCCAAGTACCAGAACATCACAGCTAGAAACACAGGCTTTGCATCAGTTATTCAGTTGCACACACGCATCCATGCCTGAGTTCTGATTTCGGTATTTCAAATGTCATATGATTTTCAGAACCATGTTTCAAGCTAGAATTTTGGCACACAAGCAGCTGCATGAAGGTTCTCCTATAAGCCAGCAGGAGTACCTTCTCACTGTAAGAACCAGCATCTGAATTTTCAAGTACAATTGTGCTTTAGGCTCTTGGAACACTTCCAAAATTTTTCAACCCCCTATATTATTCGTCTGTAAACAGTTTCCATTTTTATATGTTGAAAGTATCAGATGAAACTTAATACTCAACGTGCATTTGTGAACCTGAAAGTTGTTCGGACTCGCAAGTTTGTAACAAGAATGACTACTGCTACTGCACGTATTAGAAGAAAGCATGAATTAAAAAAAAAAAAAAAACCAACACACAACTTTTACGTATAAAATTTAAGACTCGCATTTGTACCTAGTGCATGTGTTTCCTGTATTGAACTTTCTGATGCTTTGAAACAACAAAGTACCAAACAGAAACTTGTTTCAAAAATACTATCATACCTTTAGAAGTTCAGGTTCCCATGAATCCAGCGTTAAAGATCTTACTTTTGAAAAGTGGACTCCCAAGCTCCTAAACAGCATAAAAAACAAAGCATTAACCCGCAACTGCATGCTGTGTCTTACCTCAGACAGCTTTACCATTAATTCATACAAATAAATCAGTGACATCGATTCTATTTACAACAACTAGGGGTCTCTAACCTTGTTTCAATATACATTTGAAGAGGCAAACACCACCCTTCCTCATTAAGTCAAGGCACAACCCAAATACAGTTCTGAAGAGCTCCCCAACCTGTGTATCCCAGAGCACTCGATGCAGAGGGTGATTCCCAGGTTGATGCTGGCCCACCGAGGATCAGCCAAGCCACAGTCACAGCAGGCAGCGTTACCAGGAATGCACTGAACTCGCTGGAGAGCACTTTCTCCCTTTAACAACTTCTCTTTTGTCTCACTGCCAGATTCTAGGCTTCCAGTAGAAGGGGATGATTTCTTTTCCTGTTTCTAAAAAGACGACAAGAAACAAATAAAAAAAAAAAAGGAACACACACTATATTAAAGAAATAAAGGTCCTATAGTGTACTAGAATCCTAGAAAAGCAACTTCTGCATTTAAGGCCAAGGAAAGCCATAGAACTGAAAAAATGTTTAGCTTTTTAGAAGAAATACAGAACTGAATATAGGAGTATCCAATAATCCTATGAATTTTAATCCCACTACAGGAAAATCTCATCCAAAAATATAGGCCAAAGTAACACTACTAATATGGAGTGAAAGACATTATATCTAAATTTTAGCCTTCAGAACTTTATTGCACTTCCACTGGAAGACAAACAACGGTTTCTTTTTTCCTCCCCTCTCATAAAAAGAAGTTTTCTCTATTTTTTAATTTTCAGGATCTAAAGGGAGGGTTGTTGTTAGTTTGGGTTTTAAACTCACCTCAGATTCATCCCCTTTCTCTCTATATGCTGTAGCAATACTGGTCTGAACAGCCTTAATCCAGGCCTGTCGCAGCTTCTCCGAGTCAGCCTGAAGCATGCAGCTTCTGTGACAAATACACGTGTACGCAGATTCAGAGACCAACCAAGCAGTGAACATCAAACAACACATTGTTCAGTAAAATACAGACTCTTGAGAAAGTTTCTTGCTGTGACTACATTGTTTAGTAGGCATCGTCTAATAAACCCATTTATTTTGAGATAACAAAGAGCTGACCCTTTATGAATTGCAAACTTCTCGTTTCAAAGCTATTTGCAGATAATAAGACATAAAGACATGACTCTTCAAATAACCCAGGGAACGGCTTAGCTTCCTATTCCCTTTCTTTTCTTACTCCAAATTTTTCATTTTTGTATCCTCACATGCAATTTACCTTCATGACAATTGCACAAGATAGAGATATCAGTCCTTGATCAAAGTTAATTCACTGAGATAAAGATAAAATTTTTTTAAAGCTCTCTGACAAAGTATGAGCTACTTTTCACACCAACAGTCAAAGGAAACAGGTCATGAAGTATAAAACTGTTCCAACATTCATGGGCTGAAACAGCACAGGCGAGCAGGAGCAAAATGCATGCTGAAGTGAACCACAACAGAGGATAGAAACGTTAGGACAGCAATCTATTAAGGAGTGGAGAGCGTAGGTAACATCCAAAATGAAAAGCAGGTTGACCTTATACCAAAAATTTTTAAGTGGTCTCATCTCAAAATCATCAATGAGAAATCAATGTCCTGTGCCCTGGCTGTGGCAGGACTGTCACACTTCTCCAAAAATAACCAATGCACCACACTGCTAGAGCTGAAACTACTGGATAAAAACACTGTTAATTTAGTTCATTTAGTGCATTCTGAAATGTAATTTAACACTGAGACTACAACTTATTTATATGTTTCTCTCTCATTACACCAATCAGAAATTTGGAGAAACTGAGATCTATTTTCTACGTTATTAAGCAGCTTTGGTAGTCTCAGCTGCTGCTCACCCACAACAGCACCACAACCACAAGCCATTTATGCACAAGGCACAAGAACACACGTTTACTTTAATGCCAAAAGAAAATTAAATACTAGAAGCGCTTCTCACAGCATCACTTAATCTTTGCCAAAATTTCAGAAAACAGAATTGTTCAGATTCTTTTCCTGTTTTGATCTATCCCAAGAGAAATATTAATCTTGCACTTCAAGACAACCGAATGCAATTTTTTTTTTTAATATATTTTTAAATAAACATGCTCTATCACTTCTCCTTACTTTGTTGGAGAAACCACCTCAAAACAGAAACGTCTTTCTATGTCTTCACAGTGTTTAACCGTGCAAAGCCGCAAATCTTCAACAACTACTGTGGGATTATCCTAAGAGACAAAAATGTAACAAAACAAGTCACATAGAAGACAGACAAGTTGCTAATACTCCCAAATTATTTTTCATTTAATTATATTTGCTTGTTTACACAATTTTTTCCTCCAAAAATAAAATTATAAATAGGTGGAATCAGAGATACTTAGCAGAAAATATTTAGACAAATTTCAATGTTTTGTTATATTTTATGAAAAATGAATAGAAATGTTGGAGAATTCCTTTTTACCTACAATCCAATCTACTTATTAATCAACACTTTAAACAACAGTATTCAAAGGAGTTCAAAAGACACTTTCTAAGAGATGCAATTAGCTCACACATAAATCACAAACATTATACCAAATCTGCAGTATTATAAGTGCCAAGTACAAAAATTAAGCCAGATGCTGTGGTTTTGAAAATTTGTTTCAATTAATAAGAATTCTATTCTAAGGTAACAGCATTTTAAAGGATTGGTTTTGAAAGATAAAAGTGCAGTTGGAATTCACAAACAATGTGCTCACACAAACTCAACTGTTTGTTTCCTTTCCAACCACAAAAACACAGACCCCTCATTGACAGCATCAGCTAACAAGGAACAGCCTCTCAGCCCAGTCTGCTAACACTGGAGAGAAATGAGTTGTCATAAGCTCTACCTTTTTTTTTTTTTTTTAAATTATTTTTCCTTTTCCATACAGTTCTCTAGTTTTTTCCAACACAAAGAACAGCTACAGCTTTGTGGCACAAAAGCAGATCCTAAAGCAGTAAACAATGAAGCAAAGGCCCAAATCTTGATATTGGCTGCTGAACCACCTTAGGTTTTCAGTATGAAATACCCGTAGACAGCATCCCTGACTGTTCCTAACAAATGCTTTCATGCCTCCCACCTGCAAACTGCTAAATGGGGTATGTGAACCCAGTAACTGGAGAGAGCAAGTTCTGAAAGAGTTAAACCCAAGTGCTCAAGGCTGCCAGCAAGTACGTACAAGCCTTTTGGGACCAAGGACTTTTAAAGCTCTTAATAAACCTTCTCTGCAAGAAGGTAACAAACCCCACAAAGAGGCAAATAAGGTACTTGTCTCCAAGTCACTGTGCAGGAATCTCAAAATCTGGAAGTGTAGCTATTAGTCTCATTTTACAAAGGGAGAAACTAATTTACGAAGTGCAATAGGTTGTTCAAGACCACCCAGGACGCCAGTGTCAGCACTGTTTCTCCTTCCCCTGATCCGTCAGGAAAACCACCACCCGCACCCCAAAATATGCCAAGCCCCTTTTTGATACCTACCTTAAATTTCTTCTGGTACACGAGTTGGTTATTCTGTATTGAGAACCAGCGCCTATGCAAACAGAGAGACACCCAGAGGATACGTAACTGATTTTACAGAGCTTATTTGACCAAAACGTGCTAACATACCGTCTACAGAGGGACTGCAGGAAAGAGTTCACAAAAGAAATGCCACGGTCAGTTTCAGCAAGTATTTCGTGAGAATAATGGAAAAAGGGAAAGCAGAGACAAAACAGAAAAGAAAGCAAGGTTCAAATAATTTGAGTCCTAAACAAACACATTCGTGTTATGACAACATTAGTTAAGCTATCACACAAAACATTTTCATTTCAAAGAACATTTACTTCAGTATTTTAGCAGCAAGATACAATTTCAAGTAACTGATAACACAAATTCAGATAGATTGAATAACAAAAATACTTCATCTATGTAAACTACTCACTCCTGAAATACCTTTGAGAGTAGAACTAAGAAATAACTCACTGAGGCACTAAAAATACTACAGCAATGCTATCCCACATAAGTTTAACGTCTCTCTATACTTGGCATTTCTTAGTTTCAGATGCTGAAATAAAAAGACTGCATACAAAACCCAGGCAAACCCAAGAAAAACCTTTTAAGTAGAATCCTAACTTAAGCCTCAGCTTTGTAGGAAAAGATTAAATGAAAGATTTAATGAAGGCACCCTGTAAAATCCAGAAGAGAACACAACACTCCTCCGAACCGTATCCTTCCTTATCAAACTCACAGTTCTGATAGGATACAATTCATAGAGAATGGAAAGATAAATCATATTTTGGAAAAAAATCATGACTGCCTCAGATCTGTAACAACTGCAGTTTATCAGACCAATGAATATTAAAAAAAAGCAAATACAGCCAGCCCTTTCTACCTCTTCTGGGGATGCACAAAACAAATGCTAACCCATCACCACTGGTTTTGAACGGACAAAAATGAAGGGAACATAAAAAAAAGTAACTCAGTCCTGCAGTGGAATGTACACTTTTTTTTTTTTGTTGTTTGGTTCAGGCTTATAATGTGAACCTGTGTTTATCACAGCATAATTCCTGTTATCTCAAATACCCCACTTATACCACCCATCACTTCTTCCTGCACTGCCAATCAGTCTGAATGGTAACAGTATGCAAATTACTGTATTGCAACAGATCTTATTCTCCAAATGTTGTTGAACTTCAAGGTACAGTTTACTACAATTAGTAACAAAAGCTACATATAATTATTCAACCATCACAAGCCATTCATGAAAAGAAGCACATGAAGATTTTTAAGAAAAATTAAGATATACAGAAAAAGTTAGATTCAAATCAGAAAATCTAGTATTTGTTAGAAAAGTTAGTACTTAGTAGACAGATGAGATTCTACCTTTTAACAATAGTCTTTTCAAATGTTGTGCAGATATATTTAATTTAAAAAGTAACAACAGGATCTTCTTTTAATACTGGATTTCCAACATAATAACCATCTTTTTGGGTTAAGATAATTGAACAGAATACTACAAAAAGTTACTTTTTCAATTTATTAACACCAGTAGTTTTGGTCACTGCTATTTTAAAGGCATCACCTTCATCATTTACTTAAAAAACCAAAACAAAACACAGATGCAGTAACTAAGCATCAAATATGAGCATAAGGCAGGTTATTGCTAATATTTAAATATGTAACTCAACGAAAGAGCAGACTAGAAAAGGAAAATAAACTCAGGCTTTCTTATGTGCTTGTTTTGAACATAACACCAAATAGAAAAACATGAAAACCAGTGCCTAAGTGATAAAAGAAAAAAAAAAAAATGCAGCCTTGTCCCAAGGTAATGTGCAACGGAGTAAATCCCTAATAACAGCCTTAGGTAGTGTAATTAACTTCACTAATGCGATGCTTCATTTGTTCTACAGATAAATATTTACAGAGTTACTAAAGTAAATAAGCTCCAATCTGATCAAGTGAATGTATGTGAGCACACAAATTGTAAGGCAAATTTGTGTCATCTTTAAAGCCTAGTCTAGAAATTTTCAAAGTTTTCCAGCCCCTTTTTTTCCTAGTAGAGAAATTAAATCTGTTTAAGAGAACTTTCCAGCTCAGCCAAAAAGCGTGGGGGTTTTGGTTACTTTTTAAAGAAATTTTTATTGAACAAGATCAACAATTTAGAAAGTAGTACAGCTTGCAGATCACACTTTTGAAGTAGATGTCAATGGAAAATAAAGTTAATTAATACATTTTATTGTATGCTTGAAAAAAAAAAAAATCAAAGTGGCAGACTCCCCTCCAACATGTCAGCACCACAGCAGTTTTATTCAGGCCAAAAACTTTTGAGTTATTTCATATTAACCAAGTATCATCAATAAACTCATGACTGTAGGAAAGAGATGGCTGGGGCTCTACAGCAGTAACAGCCAGGAACTTCTGAGGTGTAATACATGGACTGAAGGTGCTGTTGTTGGGTACATCACATCTACCCTGTTCTAAGAACTAACATTCATAAGCCTTTAGGCAACACGTATGCACTAAATACTGACCATTATCAACGTTTCTTTACATGTGTCATTACGTCAAAAATAGGTGAAAAGAATGGTGAAGGAGAAAACATAGTTGGGGAATCTTAAACTAGTCCTCACTCAGTAGTGCTTAAATATAGTTTTTTGGGTTTAGAAACTGAATGTTTTCCATCATTTATACATTCGCAATTCAAAAGAGTATTTGTTAAATAGGAAACAAAACAAAATTCATTGAAAAACATTTCCAATTTCTAAGAATTGAGAGTAATGCCAAAAAGAAATATAAAATTTAAATTCTTTGAGTTTTACATAAAAAAAAAAGAATCATGCTTATTGATTCTCAGAAGGAAACAGTTTTCTTCAGTAGTTGCTATCAGCATGCAACTAAAACAGAGTGATTAAGAATGCACAACATTTAAAAGTTACATCTCTATTTCCAATGCAGTTGATAAGAAAAGTCTCACCAACTGCAACTGGAGAAAGTCAAAACACTGGTCTTGTACGCTCAGAAGTTTGAGTGCAGAAACTTTGCTTTAGTTCCTTTTTATCTAGAACTAGCTCAATCTTTCTCATTTTTTTAAAGGTGTTGAGCAGCAGGTACACTGGCATCCCAGGCAGAATCCTTCTGTTATTTTCTTAGACTGAGCCACTTATACATCCATTGCAAGTAATCAAAATTAAATGCAGGGTTAATTAAGAGCTTTTTGCGTGCCAAAGAAACATTGGGAAGGTATAAAAGAAGCTGGTTGGTACCTGATGTGATCGGGCTTTTTCCTGTCATGTGAAAAAATGGGGTAGGATTAAAACATAAGGGAAAGGAGGAGAAGGAATGAAAAATGCAAAATGAGCAAAATAAGCAAAGAATTAGCATGATCTGAAAATACAGCAGAATTAAAAAGGAAAACATTTACAGCATCCAACCTAAAAGCTATTCAGAACATACTAGTGTTTGAAAAATACTTTTCTCCTATACACATTTATTCAGGCATATCTTTCTTCATGATATGGACTTTTTTTCATTTGAATTTTTAGGAACCAAACCAGCTTTTCACCTACTGCTCCACAATAACAAATGCACCTGATTTCAGTTCTTGATGCCTTAAGAAAAAATGATGTACAGTAAGATACTTCATTTACAGATAGACATACATTCCAAAAATAGGTCTCCATACCTGTTACTGTAAGACTTCGCAGTATAAAGATATCATTTTGATTCCACTGAAGTATGTTATCTGAAATACTTGTGTACATTTTACACTATCCAGTAAGTCACAATAAAAAGATTGCAAAATCTCCAGCTCTTTCAAAACACAGCAACATTGAATTGCAAATAGCGTTTGAGCAGGTTACAAAGTAAACCACAAGCTATCTCTTTCTCAAGCCAGCGTCACTCAGAACTATCCCAAGAACAAGAAACATGATCAAAAGCCCAAATAACTAGTCATCAGACAATTAAACCCAAGCTGCCTCCTGCCCCAGGAAGAAACTACATCATCCTAGCAAGAAATTCGCTTGGATTGGAAACAAAACAAGTTTTCATTCATTAGAACAAATCTGCTCCCCTTCAAAGCACTGCATTAGATGGGTTCAATCTTTTTCTCTCCCAGTAGCCAGACTTTTCCCAGCATAAACCAGTATGGTGTCTGTGGATTCATTGACCAAGACATGCACACAAAAGCATCACAATTATCTGATTTGTTAGCTAGAATCATACTGATGTGTGCCAAACTCAGACAAAATCCATTGCACCATTTCCTTTTCTCTTATATTTTTAATGCTGGTAAGTATACACTAATAGTGGTAATTGCAGTGACTTTTGGGTGCCTTTCATTCAGTCTTAAAGGCGTATTTAAAAAGGTCTAAAACCATCAAGATATCAACTGATATCAACAGAGGGAAAAGAGAAGGTACCACTGTAAATACATACTACTACTGACAGCGCAATCAGCAGTTCACAAGGAAGATCAGTGTCATCGCCCTTGGTTCAGAACATCAGGAAATTCCAGTATTTCTTTCTAGGCAAATGAATTCCCTCTTACAAAATAGATAACTCTCTAAATGTTTCCTCCTTTGGTATCTTTTTTTTTTTTTTGGTGGTTTGTTTGTTTGTTTTTTGGTTGGTTTGGTTTTTTTGTTTTGGTTTTTTGTTGTTGTTTTTGTTTGGTTGGGTTTTGTTTGTTTGTTTGTTTTTACACACAAAATCCTTATTTGTACTCTACCTAATGACTGAAAAAAACACTCTCACCTTTAATATATGGTAAAATTTAATCAGTACTATCTCCCTGCAGCTGAAACAGCAGCACTACAGAAGTAAAGCATTCCATCAGCGGAAACAGGCAGCGGAAAGTGGCAATGACCACTTCAGTGCCTACAACGTAGCAAGCAATTACAAATGTACTCAGAAATAAAAATAAGATTAAAGTATTTCTCTATTTTTATTAAAACATGAAAAACGAGGCTAGATTCAAAAACTAATCGTTGTCTTCATTAAGGTTTTAAACATATATTCTATGTCTGATAATAGCTGTAGTAGTTTCATAACAACTAGTAATGATTTAAGTACAAAATTGAAATGACTGATTCAGTTTCTAAACAGTATTTATAGATAGCATATCCAATGCTATTCTCTGCCTAATTCTGAAGTATCCAACTAGCCTATCACAGTGCAATAAATTATCAAGAATCTAAGATTAAAAAGGTTAGAGGTTGAGCCTTATTGAATACTCCTGTGACAAACAGAAGAAAAAATATAAGCAAATATAAATTATATAGTAAAAGTAGGTAGCTCTGACTCATTGCTGAGCTGTTTACCTTGGCTCTTTCAAACAACTTATTGTTTTGATATGTTTTTATTATAATTATATACGTTCAAACCTGTAACAACCTGAAAGAATGTCATTGTGTGTCTTGATTTAATTTTGACTTCCCTGTGTTTGTTTTGTGTCCATTCAAATTTCCAACATACAGAAGTTAGTTTTAATTGAATCCTTCTCTCTAACCACCTTCAGGTAAGATACATGTACAGTATTACCAGGTATGAGCCACATGGAAGAAGAGATTTCCCAGCTACCTTCCAACGCTCCTCTCCTGCTCCCCCCATCACCTCCCTACAGAGCAAGGGCTTGATGCTGTCCACAAGAAGAACACAGTGAGCCAGAGTTTTGCCTTCAGTCACTTATCAAGAGGCTGCAGTCAGTTCCGCACACCACCTTACAAAAAGGACCCTTTCAGCCCGTTGAGAACCCAATAAAGGGCACTCTCCTGCCCCATTACTGCAGATTTTTCTCGATGTGCTTACGCTAACATTTTACTTCAGACCAGGAATGTGCTTTTGAAGCGTATCTCCCAGTTTTCTCCCTTCACTGCCCTTCCTCTTGGAGAACTCTGAATTCTGCATGGATGAAACTAACCCAGAAGGTACATGACAGTAACAGACAGATAATGAGACCACAAGACCAGACCAGAAGTAGACCAAAGCAAAATCCTTTACACTAGTTGCATGTGACTTGCTAATACAGATACTGTCTTATTGACACCAACGGCCCCTTGCATCAGTCTGTGAAGCAATCCCAATTTGTTATAGACCTGTGTCATTCCAAAGATGCTCAAGGAATTACAGAATAATTGAGGTTGGAAGGGACCACATATCCAAATGCACATTTTGGCTTTTGAAACACTTTGAATAGTTTAACAGAAGCACTGCTGCAAAAATTGCAGAGCAAAAGATAGCAAGAAGAGCTCTATCACAACAAATTGATTTAAAAATTTGAGAACTGTATCCAACTATACTATAAATGCTCCAGCATATATAATATTTAATTGAAAAAAACATACACCCTTGGAAACACAAAAAAAAAACCCCAACCCTGTTCAGGGAGAAAAATATTTAAGCAATAGTAAAATATACATTGTTAAAAAGACATGGCTAACAACATACTTTGAATTCCCAACAGGATCAACAAAACTGTTAAGCAGAAGTCACTGCAAAGGATATGAATTGCAAAGGATAAAAATTCTATGCTGATCTTTCAGGAAAAGTAACTGGAATCCTAGAGTACTTGAGTCCTTCACTGTGTCTCCCTGCTTCTAATAGCTATAGAACTCCCATTTCACTTTGTCTTCTAACACTTAGTTTCCCAGCATATACATTCATATAGCTTATGGTATACAATCCTAAGTATTGCTCTGTTTCAACCCCAAAGGAAGGCCAAAATGCAATTACAGAGCCGGACTGTGCACAACAAAGCAAGCTTTCCATACAAAGGACTTCTCTAGACTAAGACACACTCTTAGAAAAAGGTTTGCAAACATCTAGGATAGAAAATAAGAAAAAATAGCTTTGAAGTGTCATCTGTATGTTAATTAACAGTGTAGTCCAAGTGTTCTGTCAAAACCATGGAATCAGTGAGTTGCACAGGTTATAAGTCAGATCAGAATTCAGTGTAACACGCAGTAGCAGTATCTTAATAAGCTAGTAAATAGAGGTTCTGAATAATTACCTGTTCCAAGTCTTGAAGGCATTGCTGGCTCGCTTAAATAGATAGCCTTCCATAACAATACCATTGGCTGCATCTACATTGTATTCTAGTTTAGTATCATCACTGGAATAATCCTAGTACAAAGGAACAAGACAAGAAAAAGACATTGCAGTTTCAAATGAAAATTCAAATATGGGCAGTATTAATGTCAAAATGAGTAAACATTTAGGAATAAAGTGTTGCGAGCAAAACATATTAGTCAAGCCATAACTCTCAGCTCCTGATTTTTTTTTTTAAAGCATTTTTTAGGAGATCAGAATACTGATTTTTACTTTACCTGCACACAAGGGGAATTTCTCTCTCTTTCTCAGGTCTTGGTAACCTCTGTGGCCAACCAGAGGGCAAACATTACTGACAGAGCATCTGATGCTTCAACTGTCTGCTCAAACGGTCTCATATATTTCAAAGAAAGGGGAGAGTAAGGTAGAGGAAAAGGGGCAATGGGAATTAGGAGTCAGAACTGCAAAGCAATTGCAGCCTCCTGCTGACAACTGTGTAAAGCCAGCTGTGCTTTAGCATTTTCTTCAGCTCTGTCATCCTGACAAGTGAGCCGGATCAGAACTTAGAAGACAAATAACCAAATAAAGATGATGCTATCACTTATCTCTAAATGAAAGCCGACAGGATGCTGCTAATGACAAGAACTTAGCAGTAATTTTTACCCTATGATCTTTGACAAGAACATGAAGCTAGAAGTAGGACAAGGGAATATACATTTCAATCAATCTAATAACAAATAAAACCAGCTAATAACAGTTAATAACAGCTTTACAAGTTTTAGAACGGTTAACTGCTTCACATCTCCAGCAAAGATAAGAGTAGACTAAAGTAGTAATATATGTGATGAGTATTTGCTTTCATATCTCATCTGAAACAGCATGGGCTCTTCCCAGGCAGCTAGGGAGCTCAGGTATCCAGTGAGTGGGAGGTTAACAGATACTGGGAGTGTATGAAAAAGTACACATAGAATTACATCATTTATCATAAGCTATGTCCAGAGACTAAATAATATGCACACTATTATTTAATTTCACTGCTAGTAAAATATATCCTTAAAGTAGACTAGCAACATATGGCTTCTTCCCCTTAACTAGGGCAGAAGAGATATCACCGCAAATTAGGTTTCAGAACAGAAAAACAGGTTAAATACTGAAGTCTCAGGACATTTCAGGACATCACTCTCCAATACCTTTAGCAGGTGGTTTTTGCAAATTGCAAACATAAGCTTTGTGTGAATACTATGTCAGTAAATCTCTGTTTTGTACTTTGCTCCTTAGGATTTTTTCTATACATATGGGAAAAGAGGCTATACCAACCCCCCCCCACAAAAAAAACAGCTTCAAACCCAATACCATTAGCCCTATATAAAATTCCAGTCTGCACAACTTTTCTGCTGCACACTATGTTTACTCTTATACATGCAGATGGTATGGTCCAATCCAAGGTTAATTAAACAACACAGTGAAGAGGTTACAAATATCAAAATTGGCCCTTTACACTCAAAGGCCAGCACAGCACCAAAAATTACTCATAGTGTTTTCAGCTAGTATCAATCTGAACAGGTTAACTAAATTTGAAATGTTAAATCTAGATTTTCATTAATTCACTGGCAGATCATTGCAAAAGTAAGAGTTTCAAAAGAAAATGGAACTATTGTATCACTGCCATGTACTGATCTGAAAGAACTTTTAGGTTGCAAATAAAAGCTTCTCAAAAGTCACAAGTTTGTGCACTTAGTATTCAGCATTTAATACTTTTGATCTTCTGCCTCTTTTCTAGGTCAGAACATGCTGAACATTAAAGGCTTCATGTAAGCACA
The DNA here is from genome assembly GCF_964106895.1 of Numenius arquata. Classification (NCBI taxonomy): domain Eukaryota; kingdom Metazoa; phylum Chordata; class Aves; order Charadriiformes; family Scolopacidae; genus Numenius; species Numenius arquata. The sequence continues at coordinate 14,694,458 of NC_133584.1, forward strand.
AACAACCAAATATCACAGTACAATTTTAACTTAGTATTTCACAACTTATGACATATAAACAGTCTCAGTGTTAAAAGTCCTTTGTTTTTTTTTCTTAACCCCTCCAAAAAAAAATAGAAAACCCCTATAAGCACAGACTTAGACATGCTGATGTCACATTCCCCTCCCTCCCCAAAAAAACGATAAATTACTCTAACTTACCAGCTCCCAAACATAATGAAACCTGCTAAAGATTTGCATCTTCCTGCCTCAGCGATGCCTGCAGCTCCTTCTCTAGTGAAAGACAACGTATGCTCCCTCAATCTTCTCTGTCCTTAACTACTACGTAATCACATTTTCCTCCAGGTTTGGAGAACTGCTGCAGAAAACGCAACTGTCTTTTCTTTTTATGCTTTGAAGACATACACAAGCATGACAGGAAAACTTCTTTGGATCATTTATTAAGCTACACTCTCAGCCCAAATTGTCTAAAATACCGTGCCTTTCTCATGAAGTGCACTTAGTGTCATTTTGAATGGCCTCCCTGATTGACTTGCACCTTTATAGAGCAGATAAAGACACAAGAGTATACAGACAAGTGTTTAATATTTTCCTAACTATACATAGCAGACTACCAGCTGGGGTGCAAGGAAGTAAAGCTTCCATTCACTTTATCCATAAAACTTCATTGATAAAGATGTAGTCAGGAAGAAGATGAACAAACAAAAAACCCCACACTTAATTTCAATTAAAAGGATAAAAGTAGAGAAAGGAACTAGATAAACTGTGTCCGATCTTGTAGTCTCTGCTACTTTACAATTAAAGAGTAGGAGAAAAGCAGTCACGTTATAGTTTATTTTTATCTTGGCTCATGGAAAAGTTTAGTGAATCACAAAAAATAACCAGGGGGTGGAGAGAAATACATCCATGTCTTTCCACTGTCCTGTACAAGGGAATCACATGTTAGACAACCCAGTCACTTTATGTGATTCAGAATTTCATATTACTTAAGCAAACACACAGCTGATAAAGACTGAATTTTAAACAGCATTTATTTACTAATTAGGTGTCAGTTAGGACTAAAGTGCATTCCACCTAATCAGAACTACGGAAATTAAGGCAGTATTATGAAAGTTACACTGAAGTGCTGTATTGCACGTTTAATTCAGTTTTGAAGGAAAGAATATCTCTACCTCCTATTCTGATACACATTTTTCAAGGCTGGCCAGCTACTGGGAGAGAAACACGTAGAAGATGGTTATGTAAGTGAAGCACGCAGCCTGCTTTCATGCCTTTTTTTTTTTTTTTCTCCTTTAAATGTCCATGAGAGATAGCAAACCAACTGGCAACGGAAAAACAACTTTCATTTCCACAACTAATCCTTATCTGGTGGGTCACAGAACACTTACTGTCCTTGACAGCGTTTCAGTGAATGCTTTTTTATACAAATTTATCAATTTATCACACATAATGGTTTCACTGCACAGTTTGCGTGCCTTCTGTTTCTCTACATATAATCTTCTTGCTACCAAAACAAACCCCCTACTTTTCATCAGCAGAGTTTTCAATATGAGGATTGCTAGCAGGTCATGAAAGCTATTCAAGCCATTTTACCAGTAAATCATAGGGAGTGTGAGTAACAGCATTTTAGCATCGAATACGTATTCAATATGTTTTTTACTTTACAGAAGAAAAGTTTTTAAAATTTTTAAAAAGGCAGTAAATGGGGAGCTTAAGTACCAAAGAAAATACTAATCTGAAAACTTACTCCAACATATACTAAACAGAAGACACTAATTGTGTAACTTCCCCATTTGGAAAATTGCTTCCATTCCCATCCCATTGGCAAAAGAGATGTTTGTCATGCTTAAGTTGAAAGTCCCTTGATGAAGGGCTTAAAACAACAACAGAGACAGCAAGTAACAAGATTTACAGTCCAAGACAAAGTGAAAGAAGGTGAGATAGTCATTGAGCACATAAGGCACGTAAAATACTGGCACGTATTGGGTTTTGAGCCAGGAATTAGTTTGCATTACTTCTCAACAGCAGCTCTGGTTTATGCCTGCTTTATGACCATGGTAGCATCTGGTTTCCGATCACTTTGTTTATTCAAGATGTTAAAAATTTTCCAATCATTCTCACTCCAGCTGTTTCCTGAACAGATCTTCTGATACAGATTTTATTTTTTTTAATGAAAAAGGGATTTGAACACAAAAACCATTTGAAGTTCAATGTTATACTGACACTGTGACACCACTCTTTTGATATGAATCTTTCCATATAAAAGTATACTGCAAAAGGTTCCCAAAATGATCATGACATTTCTAGATTAATTTGTGGTATGTGTTGCTCCAGATTAATGCTGAAAAAAAGCTTCTTAAACTAAAAAAATTGTTCCCTGAATATTCGCTGAGTAAACAGAAGTTTCAATAAAAATTAAACCAAATAAAATAATCAGACATCAGTTCTCTTAAAACAGTGATCAAACTACAGTGATGATCAAGCCCTTCCATGACTTTTGTATTGGCCTCTCAAACAACAGCCTAATTAAATAGGATGATGATTATAAAGAAACGTGAGATGAGTTATTTAATTAGTGCAATTATTCTGCATGCATATGTACATATATGCAAACACAGGTAGTGGGTGGGTAGGTGTGTGCACATATGCACTTACCTATACATTTCAGAAAAGGAACTGTTCTTTATCCACACAATGAAGAAAAGGCGTCATTCTGAAGCATTAGATTAAAACTTCAGTATATTAAATACATATATACCTCGTGGAATATTCAACACAAGAAGCAGAAGTTCAAGTAGTTATTATAAAATGGAAGATTTGGGAACGTATGCCTAAAAGGCAGCCCACTGGAAAGCAACACAAGCCAGGGGAACAGAATAGGGAACAAGGTTGCCATCCTGGTCAGGGTGACCAGATGACAAATAGTGATATAAAGAACAAGATTCAAAGTCTAAGACAGGTCAAGATTCTGAAATCCTGATGAGCTGGAAGCAAACTTGGTGGGAAGGTTGGGAAAAGCAAGTAGAAGGAGACATAAAACAGACAACACGATTTGAGTAAGAAACCAAGAAAATTATTTGAGGAGCTGTAAGAGGAATCTCCAAAATAAAGCATGCCCTCCACAGCCCAGGTGCACTAATCTAGAAATTATCGTCACAAAAATGCATTGACTTCACTGATAGGACAGGATACACATCACGTAGAACTTGAAACACAGAACTTCAGGAGACAGAACTTCAGAACACAGAACTTCAGAACATACAATACAATCTGACTGCCCTGATTATATTTTAAAGACAGCGTAAAATTATCATTCAATTAAAATAAAGAACAATATATAACCTCATTATAAATGCCAGTTGTACTAGAAACCAAGAATATTTATATTACACACAGACACAGCTTATCAAGTTTCATGCAGTTTAAAAGTTTCAATAATCATTAATACTATTGGAAACAGTTTACCTGGAAAGCAGCCTTAAGCAGCATTTGAAGAAAAAAAAAAAAAAGACTGTCAACACCACTAGCAACAGCAATGACCATAATCCATGGTAATAAGTTATTATTTCTGTAGCCAGTTAAAATATGATTGTCCATAACTTACATTCTTCACTAAGTACTGCTGTTCTCTAACAGTAAAACCCTCTACTACTACCACCCACTCCTGAAAGTAGGCCTATTAAGCCCGAACAAATTAGAATTTGAACTTCAACACTAATTCTCAAGTTCCATCTCTTCCCCATTTCCCCTCTTTCTTCCCCTTCCTTGCCTGTAGTTATTTCCCAGCTGCCTCCAAACACAGCACGTGAGCACTGCCTCAAAACCCATCATCGTATCTGCTCAATTTCAGTTACAACAACCCTAATGCTTCCCACCAACTCCTGCAGGAAGGACAGGATGAAGCGACAAAAATATTTTCAGCAACGAAAAATGTTACCTTTTCCCATTGGTATTAATATTGACTCCTACCAAGGCTACCTAAATTATAATCTTAGCATGTTTCCATTCCTGAATTTATTTACTCATCCGTTTTCAATTACATTAGGCTTTTTTTTTTTTGATTTATGCCACCTGAACAGATACAGAATGTATTTGAATGAAAGTAAGAAGTGTTGCATTACCTTTACACTGGTATCTAATCCCTTTCAAAAGTATTAGCTCACTAGCTGAGAGTTCAGTGGAAATATTTTTAACTTCTAGCATTATACCTGCAAAACCAATACTGATCTAGAGCTTCTGAAACATCCAAACAACAGAAGTCATTCCCCCCACCACATGAATTATCTACATTTTTCTCAACAAGCATAATAGGAATTATTGCACATACAAATCTTCCCAAAACAGCAATTTTACCACTTTCATATTTGTGTACAGTTGAACACCATACAATAGACAGCCTTCACAAAAGTTTACTTTTGCTCTTTATATGCAATAGGAGCTGCCACACAACCTCAGAGCACTGCACTCCCATTTGGCACAGTCCAGAAAGCAATACATACAACTGTAGTACTGTGCAGTATATACATCTCTTCTACAGACACAGATGAGGTCAAGACAGCAACTTTTACAGCTATATTGAATCCAAGATGTAATGGGAATTAAGAGTTCTAAAGAAGTGTTAAGAGTCCCAGCACACAAATAAATTCTACTGCTCTATTTATATTTCAGTCAAAACTGAACATAATATTCTGTTCTGTAATACAAAATGAATATCTGCAATCCAACCCTGTGCTTAGTGACATGTAAGTCTGCCTCTCTGCACTAATGATCCCATCCCTCACGGTTCCGATGCAGAGATGCACTGCTGGGAGAGATGCTAGAGATACAGAAATGTGTGCGCAGTCTGCCTTTCACATTCTCTCGAGTACCTTTTGTTGAATAGTGGAGTGCTTTTGCTCCATATCTCTCTTCTCCTTTGCAGCATCTACAGCCAACTGATCCAGCTGTAAAGAGAAACAGAAAATTGGATCTTTAGATTTCAAGAGAAATTTGGCTCAGTAGATTTCATAATGCTGACAAAAAAGAACACAATCTGTCTAGACATTGCATGACTTTTGTTTTATTTGCATAGTATAATTACTTCTCTGGTCACAAAGTGTTTACCTTGAATAACCACTGAAGCCTGGTTTAAAGCACTGCACTACCATCCTGAATTAACCTCTAGAAAAGGTGTACGTTTCTTGTAAGCCTTAGAAGCACTGTTTCAAAGAACAGCATGGTGCCAAGCATATGCGACTCTATACCGCATTGGTGCTCGAGCTCTGAGGAGAATGACTCATGCTTTAGCTGCTCTCCCTGCCTGCCCGGCCTATGCAGCAGCGCTGGCATTAGCAGCACAGACCAGGAGTGAACACCACTGATTTTTCCCCCTCCACAAAGAAGGGGAAAACTGCCTCCCTCAGCCAGGCTTGCATATCGATAGCTTTGATCAGTAGTATTTGAGCAAGATTCCTTGAAATCTTAGGCAGAACCATTCAAACTGTCCCTAGTTTTGAGAAATAACATCAATATGATTTTGCAAAGAAGAGAGAGTGTCACAACAGAGAGGATTTAAGTTAGCATACTTACTAAGTCTGCGATCGTAAAAAAGACACTACCAAAAACTTGCTGCAAGCATGTCTATAGCACTACTACATAAATTTTCCTCTTAGAATTAGAAGGGGAAAAAAAAAAAAGGGGGCAGGAAATTTAAGATATCCCGTAAGAGAGTAAAGAGGGTTTGTGGTTTTTTTCCCCCCTCGTTGGTGCTTTTTTGTTGTTTTTTAGAGTGGTTTTTTTTGTGGTGGTGGGATTCTTTTGGGGGGTGGGGGAAGGTATTGGTTTGGTGTAGGTTTTTGAGTTGTTGGTTTTGTTTTTTTTTTTTTCCCCAGACTGTGATGTTTAAGTAAGAAATATTGTGGAGGAGTAGATGCTGCCTGAAAGACCAGTTCACTTGGTACTGATGGAATCTAATGAACTCCTCCTTTATGCAACCTGCAATACAAGCCTGCCTTTAACCCCAGTCACAGCATCCCACTGGATAACAATGCGGATGCAGTACTGAACACAGCGGTCCAGATGCAGCTTCACATCTGTGGGACAGACCTCGCTCTTCTCCAGGCCTGGACCAAGGACGGCAGGAGCAGTGTGCACCACCAGCTTTCCAGCTGGAGGCAGTCCCAGGGGAGGGGGAACAGCACAGCAAAGAGAACCTCTAATTCACACATAAATGGGATTCGCCTCCACCCACTCTCATAACCACGAGTGAGAGCATCTGGCAACCCTGGTCTTTTTTCCGTGTTGTACTTCCCCTGCTTGAAATTATACAAACGAGAGAGAAAAGGGACAATAACTGGCTCTTACACCCTTGTGCTAGACAGTCTCTGACAATTAAGGAGCCATCAGATTCTTGGGACATCTGGATCCAATTCCATACTCTGTTTTCTTAAGTCTTCTCTCCCTGGCTTCTTCTCTGGCTCAAACGGCTAATACCAGCACTTCCACACCTTACAGGTATTTGTGAACATGAACACAATTAAGACCAAAGTGTCCAGACATCGTATTTATGTAGCTATATGACTTAAAAATGGTAGAATAGCCTCTAAACAGAGACTGGGCTGCCACTGTGCTCAAAGACTGCTTTGCACCAAGTACCCTGGGAAAGCCATTCTTTTGTGTTAAAGACGAGAACTGGTCCAAGGGCTGTTCAAGACTTCATAGGAATTAAGTTTCTTGCTAAAAATCTCAGATTCAGCAATCTGCACATGGCCCCCAAGAAATTCTTCCTCCTACCCTCCTAGACGAAACAGAAGGTAGTCACATTCAGATTAGGGCAATTACCTCTATTTTATGTTAGATACAAGTGTTTGAGGATATATTTACCACAGTGTAAGTGCAAAACCAAATTTTTTTTACGAGCAGCTCATTTCATCATGTACTTTTTTACTACCAAGACAGCATTGCATCATTCCAGTTTCCATGCTCAGATAAAAATTTCTTCTTTTCACTCAGGTGAGCAGGACATCAACTGTCTTAAAAAAAAAAAAAACACCAAAAAAAACCAAAAAAACAACCCAGCAGCACACAACTATCAAGAGCTGTGGCCAATCACAACTAAACTATCAAAATCCCAGTGATTACACCACTGCTGGATACCCTTCAAAAAATCAGGTTTTTCAAAATACTGAATTTATAGGTAAATGCATTTTTATAGACTTGTAGTGCTCTAAGTTATATTCGGTAGAGAATAAATAAGACTATAATATGTAGCTTTTTGAATAGTCATTTCAGAATGAAAATTCAAGTAGGTTTTCTTTTTAAACTAATACCACATTTCACATGAGAAGTGTTGAATGCCATAATTTCCATGCAAAAGCTTATATTACACTTATGTGCCATTAAAGATTCCCCTACAATGATCCAATTCACAAGTAATTGTACCCTAACCTAAAATATCCAGAAAGAAAAATTGCTTAATCTTATTCCATCATGTAAACCAGTTACTTTGAAAATGCAAAACAAAAGAATTAAAAATAACTATACTATTTAAAATCAATTTTAATACTTCAGGTGCTCTTAAGCCTTATAATAAAGGTCATCCACAAAATTTACCTGGGAATGAAAACTCACCAATGGAAAGAATCTAACTCATTTTCAGAAAAATCTAGCAAATCCCTGTTTTCTTAAGTCACAACATACCTTCTCTCTGACCTGTTAAAGGCAGAAGCTTCAACCAATACAAACCGCAAAGCCATTAACAGTTAAACTTTCATAAGCTATTTACAGGTCTGCTTTTGTCATGAAAAATATCCACTACTCAAATGCCAAGGTCTGCCACAAAAGAATAAATCAGCAAGTTGTACAACTTAAGGGTCTTCAGTTTGTCTTTGCTCCAATTGCAATATATTTTAAACATGTTCAGCTTTGGATTTTCTAAAATTAACTCCTTCAGTTGCTATGATACCAGCACCAAAATGAATGTTATACAATGCTCTTTACCAGATCAAGCAAAAGGATGACCAGCCATTCAAAAATAACCTTATGTTCCTTGCTCAAATAATCTCAATGAAAAGGGAACATTAAATCCTAGCTGGTACCATAAACCACTGCTGCCTCCATAGTTTTTGTCTCCTTTCCCCATCCCCTCTTCTGCAGGGAGACAGGACACACATTCCATACTATCAAAACACTACGGCTCAACAACCACAACCCAAAATAGAAGGATGTTAAAGAATAAAAGGCACAACTAAGGACAGAGTCACGGGGGGCTGCAGCTGTGCAGTCACTGCCTTTGGTGGCAGTGCCAGCTCAAGCAGCCTCTCTCTTCTCGGCTCCATCACTTGTTTGCCACACACCTGCACACACACACAAGCACACACCTCCCTGACGTGTATTTGTACAAGTAATTAAGACCCACAGTAACCTGATTGGGGACTAGTCTAGCAGAAAAATAACTATTTAAACATTTGATTGTTGGAGTTATTTTCTACAGTTCCCAGTCTGCTTCACTGCACAGACACAGAAGCAGGCTGGGGGGCACAGATGCCAACAGTGCTGGGGCAGGAATAACCAGCTCAGAACAATGTCATTTCTTCCACACTGAATGACACATCTACTTGAGATGAACGCAAATGACTGTTTGCTGTCACTTGTTTGCTTCTATATCTGGATAGAGACACTTAGAATTTGGGTTAGCTCTGTTTTGTGGATCAGGTTGGGAAGTGGCAATAGAGAGTCTTGCAGCAGTGTGGTTGTTGCAAGTCCCTGGATAGAGGCAACAAAAAAAGAAAAAAGAAAAAGGAAGTGTTGTACAAGTATTTCCAGGCCCATTCAACTTGCACTGAAAACAAGTCAAGACACTATGAGTCTTCTTCCTGCATCACAGATAGATCTTCAGTTGAATATTGTATGTTCCTAAACTACTTTGCGTGACCTTTTTCTATTTGTCTGGTGTGCAGTTGGCTGTGGTCCATCTACTGAAAACGCAAAAGTTGCAATTGTGTGCTCTTAAACAACAAAACTGGACAAGAAGGATTCAATGTATAAACTCTGTTTTGCAGAACTTGATAAAAATCAGACTTCTGTTTTACGGCCAACATTGCTAACATCAATTTTCTTTTTGGCACATTGCATAATTTATACAGTAAATAATGTATTAAAGTAGAAGGAAAAAACCTGATCTACTTTTTATTGTTAAATATAACATGGGTCATACACAAAAACTTTTAAAACAAAATAATCCAGTGTTATGAATACCATGCAATACCACAAATGGCATTACAAGGCTATATTAAAGTATATAAATCCCAAAGGTAGTATTAATTTTAGTAAATAGACAACTTTTCAGTTTCTATTTTCATTCCAATCACAGTGTATTTTTGTGCTTTGCCTCTATCACACTACAGTTCCCTTTCTGTTGAATAAATCTATGATGTACCTGATATGTATGCATACATTGAGTTCTCATCCATCCCAGCACATAGTTACAAATTTTTAAAGTAATTTGTTACCTGTGCACCAAGATCTTTCATGTAGGGCTCAAGTTCAGTGAAAAGATCATAGCCTTGATGGAAAAAAGCCAGATGGGCATACATAAATGATAACATCTGGAAGAAAAAAAAAGTACATTTTTTAAAAAGACAAATATTTATCAGATATCACATAAATACATCACTTAACTAATCTACATGAACAAACTTAAAATACAATTCCAGGGTTAATTTCTGCTCTATTGTGTCCTGGAAATTTTACATCAATATCTCATAGAGCTTCCAATGCTGTAAATAAACATGCAAGGTAAAAGGCAGCAAAGAACCAAGCCCAAAGTTTCAGAAATTAGTTACTAGGATTAAATCCATTAACAAAACAAATCGACATAAGGGCAGAAAATTACTTCTACTACATGTCCCTATTGAGTCTGTTTAACACTGTCCAGTCTTAAAAAAGAAAACAAGCTGGGAAGACACAGAGCAGAATGGTAAGCATGTCTAAAGCTGTGATGCAACTACAGGCTTTGCTATTTAAAGGAATTAAGGAAATTATGGGAGTGCAACTTTAGACCTTTGAAAGAAAAGCACCATTTAATTTGGCAGTCTCTACCTCAGTAAACTTCTTACAGAGATAATATGAACCAGAAAAGGGAATACAATCAGAAGAAAGCTAGCATGCAGATATAGCAGTATATTAATTTAGCAGAACCCATACTAAAGCATGTGGTATATTTGCTATTACAATATGCTATTTACATATAAAAAAAAACATTTTTGTAGAAAGAGCTGAATCCATCTTAGAACGGATTTTAAGTAATTATTGTCTATAAATTAATATAGCAGACCTAAACAGCAGAATTCTTGGCAGATAAAGTTAGATTTTAACCATGAAACACATATCAAAGAGTCAACAGCAGTGAAAACCTTAAAGTGTTCAAATCTGAAGCAAAAGGATTGCCAAACACAATTAAGCATTATGCCCAATTACAATGAAGGCCAAACTGACTGTCAAAGTGCCAAATGCACGGGTAATGTTTTGATGGTTAAGAGGACGAAATCTTTAGTATAAGGCTTTGCAGTCACATTTTCAATTTCAGATGTATTTAAATATCTTCTGTATAGAATATAAAGTATATCTTACCGATTTTAAGATTTCTGCTCTCCTTTTAGACTGAAGAACATTGATCTAGAAAAAAAAAAACAAGCAACTTATTTTTTATTGTACTTGCAAATTTTCACCACAAAAGTAAACTTGAAATTACTTCCAAATAATCATATCGAAGCATAAAACATTGGAAGAAAATAACTCAATATCAGACTTCACAAAGCACTTTGGAAAAAAGACACATGCTAGCTTTGTCACTTTAATAAAATTATGCAATCAGAAAAAGTTTACGAAACTAGAATTTCACAGTGATAGTCACAACTGTCTTATATTAGAAGGGAATGTATAAGACATCACGTGTTAGCTAAAAGTAATTATATTTCAGGCAAGGAAAACTGGTACCCATTTTCAAGAGAATGAACTCAATATGGCTTATATACCGTCTCCAACAGCATGAGCTAACCCAGCCCACCAACTTCCTCAGGCAGCTGCACTCAGCAGCGCTGCCAGCTCCCAACAGCCGAGAGGAAAGGATGGGGCATGTTTATTTTTCCCCTCAGGCTGATGTTGTCTGAAGTGTCCTAAAACCGGGATATAGCCCCAGCCTCTGAAACAAGCAAGATCGTAACAGCTTCAAAAAGTAACTTTGCATTCATGCTTGCATGTTTAAGCTAGCTGAAGACCAATGGTGTTGCCTTAGAACTTGAAGTAGTTCAAATTACATAGAAAAAAAACCTGATTTTTCACATTCACCTAGTTCCTCTATCCTCTTTGTCCCCTAATCTTTAAGGTTGTCATTCAGAACTACAGATTTTACTTTAAAAGCCCCATTTAGCAGAAACATGCATGATTTTGTAATTTAACACCTCCATGTCAGTTTAAAATTCCAGCAGAAGAAATAAACTTACTGAAGCTATAATCAAAACCAGATTGTACTTCTATACTTAAATACTCAGTGTTTTGGAAAACCTTCTGCAGTAAAAATAATTAAGATGCGTTGTATAGAACAAACCCTCAACTTGTGAGGATAAAAAAAATAAAAGGTAAAGAAAGGTTTTGAAATACAGTTGAAAGCCAATATAGCTACAAAGATACCATAGTTGTGAAGTCACTTTTCTAGAAGACTCACCCGAGTAGAAAGAATGCCAAAAGCTGAATTCATTTTTGCCCGCATTAATTAAGAGATGCTGAAACTTTTCCCTGTTAGTTTAAGTGCATCTTTATCACAGGAACCGCTCGTACTTTGAACATATGAATTCCAGGAGGCAAATGAGCTGCAGTTCAATGCACACACAAGGAACTGGCCTATGGTAACGACTGCCAGCCTCCCCCTCCACACTATTTGATGTTAGTACAAATAATCAAGTGGTCCATAATTCACATGACTTCTTAAACATCAAAATTAACTTTGCCCTTAGTGTTCAAAAGGCAGGAGGTCAGTGTTGACCACTGACCACCGACCTCCGTATCTGTGCACATGCCCAGGATGGTCAGATCAATCCCACTTCATGTTACAGGTAATACATGCAATTAAAAGAACAGTTAACTAAGCTTTAAATAACTGACTGGACTGTCAACAAATCAAGATGATAATGTCTAATATTAAACTAATACAATTTTAAAGGGTTGTTCTGTGTTTGATCATAGGAGAACCCCAGACCCATTTAGGAGCCCCCACCAGCTCATACCATGCAGGTTGCAATAATCCTGTTTTGCTGTAGTCGTGGGTAACTATGAAACAGGTGAATTGTAAGTATCAACAGAAAATTTATTATTTTACAGGATTCAAAGTAGTGGGACAAAGAACACCTCTCAACACTATAGATCTGCACTAAAAAACAAATGAGTAGTTATGTTCTTGATTTTCCCTATGGCATCAAGCCAAACTCCGAGGCTTCTGGACAAGTAGGATTTGTTAAATAAAACCCAAAGCAAACAGCTGGAATTGTAGCAGTAGCCAACATCCTACAGAATTATTCAGGTAATTTGTGTTTCCTAGACTAGGTTACAGTTTTTACTTCAAATATATAAGGAACTACAGCATAGCCAACTCACGAAATACATTTAGGTAAGTATCAGCCAAATACTGTTTTCCCAAAATTAATGTTCAAATTGAAAATTCAACTGTGTCTTTACAGCAACTGCACTGAATACTGAAGCATTAAGCAATAAGAATGCATCAAGTAAATTAATTTTGCTCAGATTTCATTAAAAAAGAAATTACTTGTAGACCAAATTATTCCTTTTCCAATAAATCTCCACAGCTTCCAAGAAGCTTACAATAAGAACTTCTAAAGGACGGATCTCTAAGTATATCTAACATACATATATATTTGGTTTGGAAAAATAACTTATATTGCTGCACCTACCTGAAGAACATAATCCAGAGCTATGTGTCGAAAACATTTCCGTGTTGCAGTCAAAATATTGGTTGCCTCCTCTACTTCGTGTTGCTTATTTCTTTGAACCTGGGCATTTTTTACTAGAGCATTTTCTTTTTCTTCACTAACTTTTTCAAACTGTTTCTTTGCATCTTTAAACTTCCTAATATCTCTAAAGAAAAAGGAAAGATGGATAACAAATAAATTCCAAAGCATGAAAAAAAGTGTTTAAAGATACACTAGACAGACCATGCTCCTGACAGTTACAGTTCGTTTTCATGTTCTTTAATAAATGCTTGGATCAAAAGGAAATCATACAAAATATGATAGGTTCTCTGTCTTTCTCTTCTGAGGAAAGGACAAAATTGAAAATAAGATAAACACGTCTCTTGCTCACCGGGGAAAAGCTCTGGTAAGTACTTTTTTCCCTAAGCTTAGACAAATGACAACATGTAATTAAGACCAGTAATTCATACTATCTCAACCTTTCCACAGCTGGATCTAAAGCCTCATTGATTTAGGATGGTTTTTGACAAGCTTTAATACGCAATTCTCAACTTATGGCTGGCGATTTTCAGGAAAGATGTTTCATCAACCCATTCAAATCAGTTGTTTTTAAATTCTACTTTACCTATAATTTTCCCATTACAAGTGCAAATTAACTTACTCCTTAACGAAAGTCTGAAGCTGTGCTTTAATTGATCTTTGGGTTTGGTCAAACAGGATCTGAAAGAAAAGCATTCTTATGTAGGTCAATAACTTAAGGGTGTTCATAACTTTTTGTTTTAGACATATACTGTTATTATGCAGAATTAGATGAGAATTATTATTATTAAACTGTGTCTCATATCAAAATATAAACCCCTTCAAAGTAGTTTTGAAATAAATAAAAAATAAATAAGGAGTAAAATAAAATGTCACAAAACCAACAGCTTTTGCTGGTCTTGTCTTCAAGATTGTGGTAATAAAGGAGAGACAAACTCCTGGCATCTTATTCTCTCATCCTGACAACGTAAGGATATACCCACTTTCATACGGCGTGTTCATTGTGATTATTAAGCAGTTAAGAATATTACTGTACAAACAGCTTTGAAGAAACAACTTTAAGTAACATTTTTTTTTATTCTTTTAATAGACTTCCACAATTTAATCAACAACTAAAAGACAAATGAAACCATAGAAAGAACATGCCCTTAACTTCTGGCAAAAAAAACACGGACTGAAATGAATGTTGAAAATGTAACATATATGAGTAATTAGTACCATGTCCTTTACATAACATATTTGTAAAAAAACAACAAACCAAACCCCACTGTCGAACTGCTGAAAGAATGGCTGCTTCTTTTTCTAAAATTAAATGTTCTAAGCCACGCTTCTCAAACTTCTTATGATTTGGTGAGGCTGGGAGGAAGGGAGGCAGAATTATAATCTACTCATTCAGATTGTAAAGATTGAGAAATTCATTAAGGTCCCAAGGGCAAAGCACACCTGGATGTTAAGACAACTTGGGTTTTCTCTTATGACCCCAGAAACACTGAAGAATGAAAACACACATTCTTTCAGCTTCACATCTGCCCTCGAAGTTTTAGGACAGAATGGAACAGGTCAATGGCAATGGGACAAATCCTTTTGCCACTTATCACTGTGCAGATCAAAAATGGTGCCTTAATTTCCAACTCCTCTACACCTCCCCTTCTGCATTATGACAATATACAAGGTCTGATCACAAAAAATAAAAAGAGGTGAAAGAATACAAGGAAGTAGTTGGCCCAACCGAACAGAATCTCTTGCAAAAGGTAAAGATCTTTAAGTGTTAAATATTTTTATTGAAAGAGCAAGTCCAGAACTCAAAGTTTCAGGTCAAGCAATGTTTTCTTTAAATGTTCTCAGTCTTAGTCTCCCCATTCACAAAATTTGGGAATGAAAAAGGCATGAAATGCCAAGTACTGACAGCAAAACCCTTACCAGCTTGTTTCTCTTTTCAAGAAACACTGAAGGAACAAAACCATGACTGATTAAGTCACCCGTTAACAGTGGTACTATATCCTCCATCCAGTCTCCATTTTTGGGGGTTTTCAAGACCAAATGGGATAAAACCCCAAGGAACCTGCTCCAACCTCAGAGCTGTCCCTCATTTAGGCAGACAGTTGAACCAGACGTCTCCTGAGGCCCCTTCCAACCTGCATTGTCCTATATTTAACAGTAACACACAGAAGATCCTGTTTGTATTCCCTCTAAAAAAAACAGAAAAACAGACAACTAGAATAGATAAAGAACTTCTTGACAAGCTGGAAATCATGCTGGGACTACTCCCACTGCTGACATTTAAGCTTGCCAGTGCCTGAGGAGTGCACCAATCAAGATCAATACAGAAAGAATATAACCAGATGGGAATTCAACTGATTAGTGGACTTCCAGAAATATGAAACTTGCAAGTCTGCTTACAGTAATGAAGAGGGAAAAAGTGTTAGTCAGAAAAATACATACTTTTTTTTTCCCCTAAAAGAACAGGAAAAAAGCGCCCAGACCATGATCTGACTAGATTTACAGCCTTTCGTATACATTACCTTTCACACTCTCCAAACCAAGTCTAAGAAAGCTGCTATTTGCCATAAGCTGTCAAAGTTACTTCCCCACTGCTAGATCAGTGAAGATGCTGCATTAGTCTGGCTTCTAGCCTGATCTGCAGCAAAGCCTCATATGAGAAAACAGCCAGTCACCCAGATCTCACTGGGACCACCTCCTACCCCCTCCCTCCCCTCCTCTGCAAGATGTCCAACTCTCCTCTTTCATCCTCTACCTGCTTCTCACTCCTGATGGCTCTCCTGCCAACTTGGTCAACAACAGAGCTAACTAGCTCTGAGCTAGTAAGTCCTGCTGAACTAAGCAAATTCACAAAAAGCAATGTAGGACCATGTCTGAACATTACATCAGAACCTCATAATATCAGAACCTTACTTCTCATGTTCATGCCTTTCGGTACTGTTTGCCACTGTTCTACTCACTGTGCTTGAGCACAGCAAGAAAGCTAAGGCGAAAAAAAAGCAGGACCACTCAGAGTGGTCCTACTTAGATCTGCAAGGAAATTTTCTTTTAATATGGCTTGTTCTTTGCTTTCTGCCCTCAAGCTGCCCTAAAGGGAGAGCTGTGCTGTGCCAAATTCTACCAAAGCACTTCAAGCCACGATCATGTAGAAAGATACCAGCAGCAAGAATATAGGACCTAGGTCAGATGTGTCAAAAAAACCCCATACCATATAGCAAAGCCACGGTTAAGAGGGTGACCAGCAGCAAGAAGTGCAATGAAAAGTGTAAACCAGGGACAGCCAACTGGTTTCATCTGCTTTATCTAACCTGCAGAAATCACTGACATGAAAGTACCACTTTCTCCCACTGCTGCTGCCGCTTTGAACGTTCTGCACAGGCTTCTCTCTGCCATCAAAGTATCACTGTCCACTTACTCTCCTCCTTACAGTTTTCATTATATTAGGTGTAGATTCGTACACCTCAGAATGGAAAGGATACCCAGCTCAAGAGTATTAACCTGCTTCCCTTTGTTTCCCTTCCCTTCTAAAAGCATGCATTTTCAAAAAAATGCCCAAGACAACAGTTTTAGGAAGCTAAGTTAATGCTAACAAAATTAACTTCAGCTGAAGCTATTTGAACTGCATTCTCTGTATCTCATTACATTTTTAAACTCCTAGCAATATTAAAAAAAAAATTAATTTTAAGTGCCCTGCATATTTTCAGGACTTTGGAGACACTTCAGTTGCTTTCCAGCAATTTGCTGGAAAATGAAAGAAAAGAAGTAGGGGCCAAAGGAAGAGGAAAAAAAAAAATAGAATTACTAACACATCCCTTTGACTTTCAGGACATAAGGCCAAATTCTTTAGAGGAGAAAAAAAAAAAGTAATCAGTTCTCAATCCAGGCAAAACTGAGCTTTCTGATGAAGTCTCACATGCTAAAAATCACTATTGATCTCAAATCCTAGCATTTTCTCCTTTCTCTACACTTGCCTAAATCTGTCATACTTTCAAACAGTCAACTACACACAAATCAGAGGTGCTTCATTTTGTGCATTATAAAGGATGGGAGTGAAAAAAAAAGTAGACATTTTGGAAAAGGTAATTGTTATTTCAGTCCAGCAAAGAAATACACTCTTAGTTTGTCACTGCTGCCCCTCAGTTTGATTAAAAAAAGATGAAACAATCCAGTATTTACTCTGTCTTACAACACTGGGGTTTTGCAAAGCTTACAAATCCCAAACAAAAAATAAAGCAACATAAAAATCTGCAGAAAAGGGAGTATTTCGAAATACTTCATAAATAAAAAAAATATTTAGAAGTATAAAATGAGAGGTATTTAATACCACTTAAACCATGACTTTGCAAATACTATCAACAAGAAAAGCTTTAGCATTCTTCTGTTATCAAATATAACGGGAGGAAAGCTATCAGTGTCATGTTTCAGCTTGAAACACTTACATTGTGATAATTGATCATTTCCTGTAAGGTGTCGGAGAACTTCGTCAAGCTGGTCTGTAAAGAGAAAAACAAAGTGGTTTAAGTTAAGCTTTACCAAATACACAGCACGAAAGCAAGGTTTCAGAGCTTTACAGTTTTTCAATAAAGAACTTAAGAACTGATTTTCTTGGGCGTGGTTATTAACTAAAACTATTACACTAGAAGGAGCACATGGGGGTAATATCAAGTAAATTTATTACAGCTACAAGCAACAAAAATGTTACTGATACCTATCTATATATAAAGGACCAAACTGAAGCAAAGCAGGAAAAATTCAAATTAAATTGACTAAACTATGGGAAGTTCACATAATTTAACATATTAACTTATAATATTTAATATTACACTACTCAATATTTATTAACATTAAATACTTTAACTCCAAAAACCTAGTTAAGATGTTGTAATTGTCATAGACACACATTTACTGTAGGAACTACTGCCTCAGTAGCAACACTGAAATAAATCTGTAGAATCAATGTCTCAAAGACAGTTAGAAAACCATGATCCCTAACACATTTGGACAATTGCTTATTGCTTACACAACAAGGGTAACAAAAACCTACTTGGAATCAATTAACATAAGTTTACTAGTTTGCCATCGCACTACATGTCAAGCAAGTACATTTCCAGACAACACCAGTTTCAGTTGCTCACAGACTACACTGAAATTCACAGCCATTATCTATTTCAACCAGCCTGTGAAGATGCACACATGCAATCAATGTTCTATTACATAACGTGCATTAAATATAGATGATATACACAGAGATGGGCACATAATTATACCTGAATATTACACAATTTCGTGTCTCATTTCAAAGGAGCATAGACAGAAAATATGAAGATTTTCAAATTAGCCTAACAAGGCATCAGTCTGTGGTAACAACAGAGCAGGCTCTGTACATTTAAAAATTAAAATTTTTATGTATTAGATAGTGCCAATTCCAGGACCCAAGAGATCAACTCAGGGAATTTAGTTGCACAGAACTGGCTCTTGGGAATCTCATGACTAGAACCCCTTCATTTAGCAAAGTAAACAGGGGAGCTGTTCACAGCTTCCACCTGACTTTCTCCACTCCTCTCAAGATGACTAGTCCTAACCTAACACCTATTTTCTGGACTTTGGAAAACCCTTGCCACTGCAGGCTAAAGCTGAAACTAAACAGCACAGACAGCTGTAGTGCACCACAGTCAAAAAAAGTTCAGTCATAAGACATTTCAAAGAAAAAGGAGCAGAAACGCAATAGTACAAAATATACATAAATAGTATATAAACTTCAACTACTTCTCTCGCCAACTGTTACATTTTACCCCTTTTTAAGTTACAACTTCTCTCCTTCCATTTTTACCTCTTAAAGAACTTACCTCAACCAACGCATCTTTACAGGAATATTGTGCAAGGTCTCGAATTCCATTCATGAACTGCTTGTTGGCTGTACAAAATGCTTTCCCAGTATCGATCATTGCAATACAAAGCTTCACCAGCTAAAAAGACAAAATGGAAGTTTTTGCATTTGTTCTGGTGTTTCGTTTTTTTTATAACATCATATAAACATGAAACACACTGAGATTAGTTAAGTCTAAGAAACAAAGATTTCAAAAACTAAATTCTAGATTTACAAAGCCCCTGTTCTATGAAAAGCTTTCTGTTGTATAGTGATAGTTATAACAATACTAATACAGGTCAATTGAAATGTCACAGAGAAGGTTCCTACTCTTTAGAAGTTTTTTATTATTTTTTATTTGCTTTATTGTTAACTGTGATTTTGCACATATTTCAAGAGAGAGGGTTGTTTGCGGGCAAAAAGCACAGCAACCAAAACTGGTTAGAGCCCAAGTAAAATTATAAGCATTTTGTGGTTTCTGAGCCAAAAAAACCCAAAAGAAATGCACACCAGTTGTTTCATCTTGAGACACTCGGAACACAGGCACAGAAAAGCAAAAGGCTCTCTGCACAAAGCACAACTGAAGAGAGATGGTTACCTCAGAAGGCGAAATCAACTGTGTTTTCGCTCATAGAACCCACTAGTCTCTCTCTGGTGGGTTTCCATCCCTACCACTCACTACTTAGGTCAGCACCTTAGCTAGGATGGTACTGCAGAGTCTGATACAAAAGCCATCAGGATCTTGCAAAGGATATTTTCCCACTTTTTGAACGACTTATGCACTGAGCCATTAATGAAATAAGGAATGATCAATGCAATCACTAAGATGTTCTCTTGAGAAAAGGTATATTATAATTGAGTTCCCTTCACTCTAAACCAAACAGAATAAAATCAGAAGATTGAACTTTCATCTCTGATGCACTTTTCAAGGCTGTTAGACATGGTTTCATGAAGAACAACATAGAAGTACTTGAGTCTATGTTGGGGCAAGGAAACCACCCAATTGACCTTCCTGCCTTTTTTCCCCCCCCAGTAATTTTTATGCTGACTCAGATCCTTTTAGGAAAAGAAGAAATCTGAGCATCATCTCCCACATTCTGATGAATGGCCAAGTTGCTTTAACAATGGACAGAAAAAAAAAAAAAAAAATCACTACCAACATGATCCTTCCCCTCCCCCCCTTCACTTTTTGCTTATGGTTCACAATCCTGAACCCAGCATCCTTTCTTCCAGGGAGGAAAGTAAATGCAGATAATGTAGCCCAAAGTCACAATTGTGGGACAATAAAGCTAAGTTTAGCATGAATAACTGAGCAGAAAAAGTTACCAACCAAGTCTAGACAAATCATCACCCCCAGGCCACAGTTAGTTCAGCTCACACAAGAAACTTGGCTCTCAACTTAATCGGTACACTAGGTCACTTATTCTTCACATTAAACTACTTAAATACTTACCTTGTGCACTTGCTTCCTTGTCAGAGGAGCAAATGGATTTGGGTGGTTTTGTTTTAAAGAATACTAGGATACTGTCTCAGGACAAAGAGCAATACCACAATCATAGCTTTTACATGATAGAACGGTAAAATTTGCACTAGCCTCCTGCAAGAGGCTGGGTGTAAGGCCCTGAATAACATCCCTTAAGGTACTTGAGAATTCTTTTCCCCAAAAATACAAACTTCCAAGAGAGATTTTTCAGATCCTTTAAATACTTACATGGTTTAATCCACCAAAAGAGATTCATCACCACTACTGTACAAATGTGCCTTATACACATTAGTTTCACTAAGATTCACACCAAATCAAAATTAACTATCTTAAGCTTATTTTGAAAGAGCAAATGGTTACATTAGTTACTACCAAAGCTACAAATATTATTACAAAAAGTAATAAATTCTTCAGACTTAACACTACACTTGACACTGACTTCATTTGTCTGTCTCTTTCTGCAGCCAACTCACAGCTGCAGGGACAAAAGTTTGTACTCAAAAAGTAGCTACGGCGTTAAACAAATGATATCTACCTACCACATTAAAACACAGGCAAAAATTAATTTTAAACATTTAGCATCTAATGCTAAGGGAAGGAGATTTTCTACAGATGTAAAAAAAAAAAAGCTATCTTCAAAATACTAGCAAAGAAAGAACAAAAGTCTCCAATGCTACTTGTAGGGACACCAATAAATGGATTGTAAGGCACCGGTAAGATGGTACAGAGAACCTTTCATACACCTGCACAAAGCACGACAAAAAGCAGGATGAATGTCACAGAAGTTAAGTCTTCCAGACAAAAAGTGAAGGATAAAAATACACACACACACACGCCCCCCTATCCCGCTGCGAGTGTAGCGCAGACTACCAAAGATAGAAAGCACAGACTTTAAATCTCTAAAACAAAGAGTATCCAGGTGTCCTCACAGAATGGAGTTGTCATAAACCCTAAGCTCCCAGTGCAGGGATGGCCAGCCCCTGGCTTTAACTCCCAGGAAAGCTGAATTAACTTCCACACAGCTCCCACCGTGGGGCCGAGTCACCGAGTGGGAGGGGGCCACAGGGGCAGGAGGGTATTGCACAATCCAGACCCTGCGCTGGGAGAGAAGTCCAGCTCCTGGCTGGTCCTGCTGTTCCTCAAGCCTGGGTCTCTGGGGCCCAGCTGCGCACTCGACCAAAATCCATTCCCGCTTGGTCGGCAGCCACTGCCGCTTCCCAATTACGAACTTCAAAACAAAACCTAAACACATCTTTTTACATTTTTCAGAATGGACATTGTTGAATTAAAAAGCTTACCTTGTCAAGTTTCAGTTCCAGTTCTGTCACATCTCCTTCTACTTCTTCTAAAGCTGCCCTGCATAGTTAAAAAATGTTTTCCTGTAAAACTTTACACAAAAATACACTGTGACTGGGGAGAAGGGGCAGGGACACATTAGTTTAACCCATCACCGCTATCAGTTTCACTTAAATTTCGACTATAAAACAGCATAGATTTTACAGAACCACAAGAATTGCAGAAATTTTGACAGTAAAAAGAAGAAAAACTACATCACTGATAAAACATATAGCTTTGTAATAAAGATTTGAGATGAAATTTTATTAATCCTAATGTTTGTCACATTGAGATAGGTTTCCTATATTCTTCCATAGCCAATAGTCTTTACGTTTGAAGGTAATAACAAAGGAAAGAAACTGAAAGTCTGAGTGAAATTTCTTAAGTAATTCTTTCAGTGACTATCCTGGCTCAAACCTACAAAATAACTTCGCAATGAAATTATGAAAAATACAGAATTTGCCATGAATCAACTGACTCAGCAGGAAGTTCTGATGGCACACTTCTTTGTATCACTTGCCTCAAGTCTAGACCGGTTGTAACTTTCAGGCCAGTCAAATTTTACTTGCTAGTAAAAGTTGCTTTCATGAAGCATTTTTAAAGCTTTTTTTTTTTTTAAGAAAAAAATTTTTTCATTTGAGAGTTTATGTTTCCTATGACACCTCCTTCCTTACTTGTTGCTACCTGAAAAAACAGAAGACTGAGAAAGGCTGACGCTTTTCAGAGAGTTCGTGAACATTGTGGTCTCATCAGGCTATCGCCTTGAGAGCTTGAATGTACTAATTTCTGGCAAGAAACACCTCGCTACAAGAATCTATTCCAGGAGGCTGGGATTTCACATTACACAGGGGTTTGTAGGAACAGCTGTATTCCCATCCCTTGCTCCCATCCCAGGGCGCCTCATTCTTTCAGCCATTCCAGCATAACCATTCACGGAGCCACACTGTTCACCAGTAGTAGCCTGCCTTGGGGCGGGAAAAAAAAATAAAAAAGTAATAGGAAGTTTTCTGTAACACTTTCTGGAAAATTGCATCAGATGAATTTCACTCCTACAAAAAACTCTTCCTGGAAAAAGTGAGACAGTCAGGGAAGCACGATTCGGAGCAGGAATTTCTTGAGCCAGCTTTACCACTGAGGAGAGAGTACACAGAACCACAGCTTTGCTGTCTCTTGTTAATCGCGTTCTAGTTCACATGAGTTCAAGCCAAGAACAAAAAAAAAAAAAAAAAAAACTGGATCAGGTCCCAAACTCAGGAAAAGCAATTTTTACAAGAACAGCTCTGAAAAACACTGCCAGTTGCCTGGAGTTCTCAAACACTGAGCATGACATTCCCAGCTTTTTGCAGATTTCACTAACACATAGTTGCATTCCAGTTTTTGTATCTTAAGGCATTCCCACAGTTACAGCCTAGGTTTTATATCTAAGCACATTCCTGCGCAGTTACATTTTGGCTTCTGCCTCTCCTCTGTCTTCAGAGCATGAAAGATTTCAGGCAACATCAATTTCTCTTTTACTTTCTTTATTTTCTTCCATAAATGATTAACTTCATTTCAGTCTCTAGAGTTAAATCTTGTTTCAGACAGCATTACAGAGAAAAATAAAAAAATAACAAAAAAAAAACAGAGGAAGGAAAAGTATCTCAATATTTAGACTGCAATTTTGTATTCATTTGTTTATAATTACAGTGCAACCAATTTCTATTTGTTTCTTTGGCATTAACATAAAAGCATGATTAAGTAGCTTGTTTACAGAACTGCAGCAAGATCTGATAAGAATTTTTTTCTTAATGCCTTTAACTAGCAGAGTTCTAGCTCCACAGGACTTAATGAGCTGAAAAGTCTAAGATCCAAGATGAAGAGGAGAGATAAAGGCAGTTAGAGTAGGCAGAACAAATGCAACACATCTGCCCAGTAATTAAAGGGAAAATTTTAAGACAGAATAAGCCCAACTGAAAAAACTTTTCATCAAAACTTTTTCAGCCCAACTGAAAAAGAGCATCAAAAGACTGAAAAGATGAGGGACAAGTCAAGAAAGAAGCGTAAAGCAAAGCAGAAAGAGACACCACAGCAGAAGGGAGACCTACAGCCCCTCCACCACCTGATTAATTTCAGATCAGCTTTGAAGGACCACAGGCCCCCAAAGCCTCCAGGCTATTTCCCACCACAACCTGATGGAGGGCAGGCACATCTGGGCCCTACAGCTGGATATGGATCAAACAGCTGTTAGGTTCCAGCCAAACCCCATTTCAACTCCTTGTTTCTCTGCATAGAACTGGTTACTTTCACCGTTTCCATCATAAAAACTAGTAGAAGTTATTCTCACGCAAACATACTCACAGCACTAGACTAACACTGGATGACAAGCGTGAGAATGGAGGTGATGCCCTCAAACTATCAGAATAGAGATAACTAATATCTAATAATACCAGATATCCAATAACATATTAACACCATCTTGTCAGAAAAATCGTTTTCGTACTGGGTTAGGGAACACAGTAAGACCAGCTGATCTGAGCTGTGCTGTTAATGCAAGCCTTGTTTTTCTTAATTTAATACTTTTTGAAGCCACAGAATACAAAGGTACATTTCTCTCTCTAAAACATCTGTGTCAGGAATTACTTGAAAGTTCACAGAAAGTTGTCATAATTCCAAGTAAATCTCGTGTGCACAGCCAAGACCCAATCTCCAGCGATAAACAAAGGAAGTGGTCATAAAACAGCTGAGGACTCAGTGCCAGACCTGACACGCACCAAAAATGTTGCTCCTTCGCAAAGTGGGAACTGGGAGCAGGGTTTGCGTCAGGGTAATCTTAGCCAGAAGGCTCTGGCACTAGGAATAAGGATCAAATCTGCCTCAGCATATGAATCAAAGTCAAACATCTGTGGTTCGCCAAGATGTTCAAACACCGCATGGCAAGGCACAAACCCAGAACAGCTGCTTAAGGGTGGGGGATAACTTTCATAAATGAGCAGTCTCCCTTCATACTCCCTAATGAGGGCTCTCAGGAATGTGTTTCTCTCCTCTGCTGTTCCTCCTCTCCTTCACCCCCCCCGCCCCCCCCCAAAGCCCAGCTCAGTTTGTTAGATACAGCTTGCTGCAGAACTGCAACACAGGAGGAATACGGGAGATGATGGAAGAAAACTCAAGATGTGACTTCGCAGCCTTTTGAAATTAGGATAATGTCACCAGTCACTTAGCCCAGCATACAACAAAAGAAAGCTGAACTCCCTGGTGCCCATCACAGCATTCCCCTCCAACTGACCAGTGAAAGACTTGCTTCCAGATTAAGGTACTATGGGACACCAAGAATCCCAGGAACCACACAGAAAGCTGACAGCTGAACTCTCCTCTACAAAGAGAATCGGTCACTCTTAGGCCGTGAGCTGCAGACACGTGCCAAGGAAATACCTTAGTCCAGACTAAACCACTACACGCCGCTGACCGAAATGCCAAGCACACTGTGGCCACGGGCGAGTGTCTGCTCAGCCTGTTTACTCTCACAGTGTAAGACGTGGCAATGGTCAATGCTTTTAATGTCAGCTGTTCTTCAAACGATATCTAACTGCCATCGAGTCCACATCCTGCCTTTCGTCTTTCACTCACTCACCGTGTTCTAGCTTGTGTTTTTAGACTGCCTCCCTGAAAGTGAGGAGACTGGAATCAGTACTCATTATAAATTAGATGCTGACAAACAACAAATTGGAGAACTCAAAGGTGCTGCGGATAATTAACAATTAATCATTCTTAATTCTAGAATTAACACATCCCAGTATTAAAAAAAAAAAAATATATATTCAAAAGACTAACAGCCCACTAATGAAGTATTTTCCCATAGTTTGGGGATTTTTCAAATTTTAATTGAAGACAATTTAAAGCTTAAATCTTAGACTCACCTCTTGAATATGCTTTCAGAAGAGAAACAAGTACACAATCAACTGCTATTCAGACTGGGACTTCTGAATACATTCATTTATTTGAACTCATAAAATGGGAATAGTAGATTCTCACCATCACAATTTCAATAACATTAATACTAAAGTCTTGTCTTGAAATCTTGGAAAGACACAGCTCTCCTACCTGCACATATTCCATGCAGAATAGCCCCTTCATGAACAACTTCGATTTCACTGCAGATGACATGTCCTTTCAACTAACACCCGTTACAGTTCAATAGCATAAAGCTAATGTGCAAGACTAGCCACAAATTATCAATAGCTAAACCAAAGTATTTGAGTACGCATACTCAAATCTAACTACATTCCCATCTTCTTCCATTTACTGCAGTATAACTTCATGAGACCAGCTGTGTATCAGAGCAGTAAAGAAGCATTACCATGCTCCACTGCCAGTGGAGAACAATTCAGCCTCAGAGGGACAGAGAACATTGAACATGAACCAACAAGCAAACAGTACTGTGATTAACTCCCCTTTGTCCTCTCCAATTGCATTTCATTTTAAACTTTAAGAACATTAGGAAAACCAAAAAGCAGTTACAAAGATATGTACAGCTCACTAACTGCAAGGGCCAAAGCTGGATAAAGCTGGTTCATAACTGACTAAAGTAAAAGCAATTGATCATTCTCTCATGTTACGTACAAACCCAATACAGACACTAGTAGAGATTAGCTGCAAGCATCTGTGCATCCCACAGTGGTATCACAGTTCTAGATGTGCATAAAAATCAAACTATATTAAAATTACCAAGCACTCATGCTATAGCTTTATGTGATACTTCATGTATTCTGCTTTATGTCTTGGTTAGACTTCAGGAGCTTTCTACCAGCACTTTCTTCTACCTTGCTGAGGTCCTTCTGAATGAAGGACCTACCCTCCAGCATATCAACTGCTTCCTCCAGTCACTTCATTTCATCTCCTTCATCTATAGTGAGATACGAAAAGGTATCAAGAGGCATCTTAACTAACATGCTAACACAGAATACATCTGATACATGTATAAAGGCATCAGACAACCCAGATTAAAAAAGAAACATGACATATTGAGGGACAAAGAAGTCATACACTGAACAATAAGGCCTACTAACCTTGGACACATACAAGCAGAGTTTTATAGCTTATTAGATGTGTCATAGCCATTTAATACAGTCTGAAGAAAGAACACTGTTGCAGCCTGTCACAGAGCCCATTGAAGTCCTGGTTTGGCACCACAGAGATTTTTCCCTGCTGGCACAGAGCCCCTCCATGCTGAGGAACAGATGATGAACACTCCCTGACATGCCGAAATAAACTTCCTCAGTCATGATAGTACTCCTTATATTATTAATTCTTCAGTCATTGCCACAAAACATTCTATCAATAGCTTGGAAGAGCTTCACAATATGAACAGTAAGACTCTGAATCAGAAATGTGACATTTTCTTCACCCCCACCCCAAAATCCTAGAAATATTCTATGAGCCTGGCGGATTGAAATATGGAAATCCATTTCCTGAACTGAAGATTATCAGGCTGATGAATAAGCCAAGTTTTCTCAGGTCCATAGCAAGCACTATTTGCATTTCAAAATTCCCCAGAGAAAAGAAACAAGAATCAAGTCCTCAGTATTAGAAGAGTCATTCTTCTATTCCTCCCAAGTCAGAGCTCTCCTCTTAAAAAAAAATAATAAGATTAAATAAGATAAGTGTACTTACTGAATTCACTTAATCATTAAAGCAAAAGTCTGCCTGTAGGTACCAGTTTTTAAGATCTTCTTAACCTACAAAGTTCAGCTCATTCTCAGTAATTCATATGGTCTTTGATATAACAAAGAAACAATGCAAATCCCTTTACGGCACACACTTCACTTCATTTGTTCTTTACTGGAAGACTTCACATGGCACATTATCTCAAAAGATAATGAACATTATAAACATATAAATCTTCAAGAAAGGAAGAAGTTCTATTGCACTTAATATACATGGCTGTAAGTCACACTGATTACCACTAAACTTGCAGCAGCATTTAGTGTTATCATACACAGTCTGTAAGGACATCTGTGTTACCTGCTGGACGGAAAATCTCAGGCTTTTCCTCTCATTACTCCAGTGCAGTAAACTGCCAGAAATGCCCAACAGTGTTCTTTTCCCAATAGTTTTTCCTAATATTTTTCCCCTAAGCTCTTTTACCCCAGGAGAGCCTGATAGTTAGGTAAGCCGAAGTAGAAAATTAGCAACCCTCTTCTTCCACAAAGATTCTGATAAGCAGGATTTTCTTCACCTTTCAACTTAAATGTTTTGTTCCTTGTGGGACAGCTGTTAACAAGACAGGGATACAATGGTGACCACGGGGATACAATGGTGACCACGAAAGCTCCTCTGTAAAGAAGTTGATTACATTGGAAAACAAACTCAGATAAGAAAGCAACACATCACAATACCTGTGCTGCGTAATTTTTACTAGTAATTCCAACATCTCAAGAATGAGTCAAAAGCTTTTTAGGAGGCCTCATTATCAGATAAGGAAGTAGGACTACAGTATCAAGATGTTGGGAAAAAAAAAAAAAAAAAAGGGCAGCAGAAACAAGCTCAAGAAACTGATGGCGCCGTGCAGAAACTTCTTGTGGCTGAAAACTTGCAAACATCACAGGGCTGCTTTAATCTTTTAAATCTCAGCAACTACCCAGGAGCTTGAACACAAAAGCAGCAGAAGGAATGAAGGATTTCAACATTTGAAAACTCAAATATGTAGTAAGGTCAGGATGTGGAACCATAAATATAACCATCAAGCAACCAACTGCAAAGGATACAAGATAGGGCGTAGTGTTTAGATGGAGGGATGTCCTATCTATTAGCCTGAAGATCTGGAGTTCCTAGTCAGATATTAATGGGTCACATCAACCCTTCTTTTAAAAGCTGTAATAACAATCTGAGGAAAAATGAAGAAATAAATCCCCTATTTGGGAAGATACCCCTTAGGTACCTCAAATGCAGTCAATATAAAAGACAGGGAAGCAGTGCCTGAAAAACAGGAAGAGTAAATATCACTAGATTCCCCCAGTACAGGATTTTCGGTATCAATATGTTCAGAATTGATACAGCAAGACTTAACCACCCGTACAGAAAATCTCCTACGAAGTAGAGGCAACCGGAGATCAGAGTACTCTCTAATTAGTCCAAGAGTATTCTTTACAGATCTCATATAATATTAATGAGTCCTGTGTTTGCTTTGATTTCAAAAAAATAAAGCAATATCTGTCCCTTTCTTTTTGTAACTTCCTTAGTTGCTAAATTATACCTACTACAGTTAGGAAAGTACAGCTGTGTCCAAACAACCATAAGATGGCAAAGCTTTTGTAACAAGATCTCACCACATTTTAGAAGAGCTAAGGACCATTAGCTCTCTACAATTCCAGTCACATCAGACAGATCTTCTTTACCGAAGCCAAAGGAAAATTCCAGATTTGCTATGAAGACTGAGTCCTCAGCAAGTATTTACCCTTTTTGTCCATTCCAGAAGCTGAATATTTTGGTAATACACTTCCACAAAATCAGAATGCTCTATTTGACAGTCAGAGGAGAGCTTGCAGCTTTGTTGCAACAGACAAATTTCAAACTTGATACATACATCTACCTCACACTCAGTTACCATAATGTTTTTTACATGTTAATTTAAGTTAATAGCTTTAGTTGTTCCCTCATACTGCAAAGAGACAGTCTTTGCCCTTTTTGCCTTCGCGCTGAAGCAGCCAGTCAAATGAATCCAATCTCAAGATAACAGAGTACATAGGCATTAGGGATAGGAGAACATAGAAATGCAGAGTATTGGTGTTTTCCTCAAATTTACAGTTTTCACATTTGGAAAAGCCAGTCTCCTTTCCTTTTCACCATTCTCAAATGATAATGGATGGCCTATTAAAAAAAAAAAAAAGCATTTGGAATGTTTTAATGTGAAAACTACAAAATACATATGGTACACCCACAGCCCTGGAAAAGACTTGAATATTCTTTGGGTACATTTAGTACCTTTTCTCCCACTACTTTTAGTCATCAGGAGATTTAAAGACCCTGGGCTTTCACTCGTCCATTGATGGTAATTGCAGGTAAACTATTTCTTAACCAAACAGAAGCTTACATGTCCTTTATTAATTACATACAAAAGGTTTTTCATCTCAAATGAACTGAAATATTTTTAAAAGATCTTGCAAGATCAATACTTAGAATATAGTGGCTATTTTGCGACAGCATGCACACTTAACACTTCACCTTCTTATTTTCCATCATTCATTTGGGGATAAATAAAGTAGGATAGTATAAACAGGCAAATATTTTCTTCAAAATCAGACACTTTACAAAAGAAAGTAGTCCAGGAAGTTAAATGAGTACTTTTAAAAGTCATTCTTCACAAACTGGAGATTCTTTTGAAGAGATTCTCCTGTAGAGAGGCTGCACACGTGTGTGTATACTTTTTAAACAGACTCCCATTTAGCAACACACAAATTCAGCCAGAAGTTGCATCCTCAATAAAACATCAGAGATTCCTCAATCATCTTAAACAGTTTTTACCCCCAGTAACAACCCAGACTGGCAAAGCCAATACACTTGTTCTATTCTTGTAGCATGCCTTATCTGATCAAATTCCGGTATTTAGGCATAGATACCAGAGTTAGTCATCTAAATTACCTTTGGAAATGACAGAGTGGAAACATGCTATTTCCAGGGTGCAGTTCACCTTATCCTGACACACATGGCTAAAACAAATCAAGATGCACTTGGGATACAACTAGTAATCTTCGTTAAGATTTGAAGGAGCCCAAGCCTAAGATCTGCCTTAAGAAGAGAGGTGGCTACACAGTAGATGAGATGATGAACTCTACTTTACATGTTTACAGAAGTTAAGAAAGAAGAGGCCAATTTCATTAATTATTGAACTATTTAAACAGACAGGAACTCCAACCAGCTTACATGACTGCTACAAGTCTAGGAAAGACAAGATATAACCTACACTTCCAGTTGAGCAGTGAGTCTTTTCAATGCCTTTTGCTAGTCCCAGTTAAGATCACGAGGCCCGACACCACTCCATGTACATTATTTTTCTTCTTCACCCACCCAGCTCTTACTTAAGTCATCTTAAACCTAGAGCATATTAGCAGCAGCATATTACATAGAACCAACGATACATAGAACCACTGGTGAGCAGCCACAGCAGCAAGGGGACCACTGGAGAGCTGGAGCCTAGGACAGCACTGGAGAGCAGGACAGGCCCCCTGGCACTGACTCACACCAGCCACCAGCCAAAGCGGCCAAGGGAGCCCCAGGCCCCATCTCGGAGGGGGACAGAAGGGGCTCAGTGCCTCCCTGGGGAGAAACCACAGAGCAGAAAACCAACCCCCATCTCCCAGCACAAAATCCCCACCTCTGTTTTGCCAGGCAAAAGGGATAAAGCATTTGCGGCCAGAAGTCAGACTCTGAATACAACACGCCTTCCCTTTGTACCAAAAGACTGAAATAAATTCAAATTGCAATCCACAGAGTCATCCTAAACATCAATACACAAAAATCTGTTACATGATTACGTAAGTTATACATCTTTTTAAAAAATAATTAAAAGATCACTAATAATTGAAGAGTAGGATATTCAAAATACAGAGAAACGTTAAGTGTCTTTGATATCCATGTGTTCCTACTTAAATTAACATCTGGCACCCAGAAAAATGGAAATCTGGAATTCTCTTGCACAGAACTTGCTTTTTAAAGTTTTGTCAGGCGGAATACATGTCACTACATATAGCTTCTCCAGTTTCTCTTTGCATTATATCCAGCTTAAAATACAAAAATACATTCTGGAAGTTTAGAAACCTCAAAATCACATCATGCAAACTGATCACTAGCTCTGCTTTAAGTTTATCCATACAAAATTGGCAACCAAGGTCTTCCTTTAATGTCTGTTACTGAAGGCGTATCATCAATTCATGAAAAGAAAAAAGGTAGTTTGTGTGTGTGCACTGACAACTGCTAGACTCTCTCTCATGCAAAGCCACAATACAACTATTTAAATCTCAGTTATTATTGACATATGAACTCTAGAAATTATTCAAGAGCACCATGCCCGCATATTGTAGAATCTTAAAATTTCAAACAGAAAACTTAAAATATCAAACAGAAAGATTCGTGCCACATGAGCAAGTCTGCCAATCATCTGACAGGCATGCACTGTATTCAAAACCTCCCCCCATTCATAAAACACTTGAAAGGACTACTTTGCAGCAAATTATTTTCTTAGGGTATCCTTGTGTCTTGTCAGTTTGAAAATGTATATAGGACATCATCCCATAAATTAGATTCTCTTCTACGCAGGCATAAGTTATGTACAGTGGATAAAAACAACTGACTTACCCGAGGTCTGGTTTACTTTCAGTATTCACAGAGTAAACGTTAACAGTAGTTATTTTGCCACATATGCAAGGACTCCTCTTGAAGAGATCATCAGGAAGGTAAAACAATGTTTTAGTCTACTGGACTGCTTAAAATTTAGTTTATTATCGTAATGATAATATCTACTATTTTTCATGTTCTTGATCTAATCTTTTAGTAATATTAAAGTGGCAACAAAACCAGGACTTATATTGTCACACAGTGAAATATGGAAAATTCCTACATATATTAAAATAATGTTACAGTCCACATGCTAATCAGCATTTCCTCCTAATGGTCTTCCCCTGCAGACAGCTACTTTAGCTGTCACTTTTGTTATAAATCTGCCACTATAAAAAAGCAAACAACCCAAATTATTACCCAAACTCACAGCAATATCCAAATCTCAAACAAACAGCACAGTATGTGCTCAAAAAGATCACAAATGCATTTGCAGAGTTTAAACTTCTATATATGTTTTTAAACTGAATTTTGCATGTACGAGGCAAAAAGGTAATTAAATTAGTCACAATTCATTCTTCTATTTCCTACCCACGTAAACATAAGGCGCTAGATGACATAAAACTAAGTAACCACATGGGGTTTTTTGGTGGGGTTTTTTTGCCCTCACTCATGACACTTCTGCATTTGCATCTCCTTGAGGTGCTAAACTAATTGATTTAGCCAGGAAGGCCTGCATCAAGACCCAGGCAAAGGGTTCTTGGCTCTGTAAACCGTAATTGCAGTAGGAATGTTTCTGTTGTCACCGAAAATCTAGTATTTTCCTTTTCTTTTTCTCTCAAAGCAGGTTATCAGGATGGAGTTTGCTTTGGGGACTTTTTAGAATGATTTACTGTAGTAAAAATTCACCAACAACTTAAGTCACGTTGTTTACTGCACAAAGTAAGAACAGGAAAAATGCTGAATCTAAGTAACCCAGTTGTGAGTACAAGGTTGTCAAGATGCTAAGCCTGAAAAAAAGATCACAGGACAGCGTTAACTGAGCTGATTCAGCACATTTGCTATTCAGTGTGCAATGACTTCACAGATACGTACAGGAAAAAAACAAAGCTACCCAAGTCCACCTAGCCCAAGATAGACAGATTTCTATTTATAGCTGCCCCCTTCCAAATGAATAGTCTATTTACTAACCCTGCTTTCCAGAGATTTTAACACTGACATTCCTTCCCTTCCAAAATATAAAACTACCATCTCCATAACTTCAGTTCTTAATGTAATTACTGGAGATGTGCTTAGCCAACAGAAGTGAAACACTCAAGGCTAAAGAATCAAGTCTCTTCAAATCTATATTTAAAATTTGAATTACTGTAAGATCTTGTATAATTACAGTTACGTTGCACACACGCATAAATAAGCCGTCCTTCTAATTCTACAAGTACTCATTAAAGGTCAGTTGCACAGGCTTAATTAATACTAGTTCTTCAGTGATTGATGCTACTGCTGTGCTACCGCAACACTATGATAGCTAGCAGATTTTGTTACTACTTCCACTGTAAGCTCCTTTCTTCTTTATTCCCAGATAAAAACTTAAAAAGACCAAAACCAAGGAAATTAACATTTTAAGTTCCTACTAGCAACTTGAGATACAGTTAAGATTTTTCAGTTTGCTGTTACTTCACATAAATCATAATCAAACAACAAAGAAACACAATCTGAATCATTACTTAAAAAGCCCTAACCTTTGTAATTCATAATTACAATAGACAACTTTTTTTTTTTTCATTAAAACAATTTAGGTGCACTAACTAAATCATGACAACCTGATATTAGGACAGATCTCTAATGTCTATTAGGAAAGACTGTAACAACTTACTATTAAATTTGAAAAGATTTTAAGAGATTTCAGCATGAGAGATTTGGATGAAATTTATTTGAGGGATGTTCAATGAAACTTCTTTATTCTGGTATGATTACCATGGAATAAAATGCTCTAGCATTGGGTCCTATCTTTCAACACATACACTTTTTTTTTAAGGTCAATTATTTTCTGCATGCACATTTGAAAGATTTATTCACATATTGAAAAATAAATAAATCATTGACTAGAGTCTGAGTAAAACAGCACATTCACTGTAATCTTCACAAAAGCGAAGAATTAGAAATCTAGAAGCACTCTGTTTAACTAACTCCATCAAACTCCTTGTTGTACGGACAGAGATGTTGCACACGTGTAACTCGCCAGCATCCCGCTAAGATTGTCCTCCACATCACTACACTTCAGCTATGGCAAGTGCTGTTCTACAATCACATACTGGAAATTATAAACATAACAACGACATAAGTATGAAAAATGGTAAACGCAAACTTACAAACAAATGTTTGGCAGCTTTCTCTTTCAACTTACTGTATCTTTCTTTTTCTGGTCTGCTGCTATACTTTCCAGCCTGCTGTGCCAGGTAAGTTACAAACTTGCTTTTCAGTCCCAAACACCAAGGGCAGAAAGTCCAGACCGAATGTTTCTTTAAAAAAATCCTCCTAGAACAGCTAGGTAAGTCTGAGCCAAACAAACAGATTTTGTATGCAGACAGAGTTCTTGCTCACATACCTCTTAACACCTTAAATGTGGCTGAGCCCACCTACATGAGCGGCCTCAGTGATTTCAGCGGTACCACAACCACAGACAGATTACCCGCACTATAACCCCACTGATCAGAGGGGTTTACTCCCTACTGGCAGTACTGGGATGCAGCAGGTTGGGAAGGAGGCTGCACTGCAGTGCCGTACCCACTGGAACCCTTGATATTCCAATTTCTACGTGTTCAGAAAGTAATAAGCAATTACTTCAGAAAGTAATAAGCAAAGCAAAGTATACAGGTTAGGCACATACAACAGTTTCTCTGACTACTGATCAAGACCTATTCCAAATAGGTTAAATAAGTCACTTTCTTATATTACTCCTATTTTAAAGTGACAAAACACTTTCTGTTACCTGGGAAACAGATGCTTAGTGACTAAGTTCTGGTTACACAGTAGTGAAGAAGAGAGGAAAAAAAAATAAATCATAAATCTAGAAAGCCACAAAGTGGCAGGAGTGACCTATTCAGCCTGTATCCCCTGTGTAACCATGCGGTGCATCTCAGCTGGCCTTGTTTTGATAGACCAGAATCAAAGCCACAGAAGACGAAAACCACCCCACACACCAGGGAGCTTCAGTGACAGCCAGTCTTCAGCTGCGGGGCTGCCTACACAAAGCAGTGCTTTAGTTCCATCTAAACGGGAGACTCCTCAGACAAGTCCCTTTGAAGGGAATACACTAGAACCACCAGTTCTACCCAGAAACTACCCACGATATACTTTTACTAAGAATGGTAATTGGCAATGGTTTCACTTATATTCTTTCTTCTGCCTCGTTCATCCATCATCTGTTCTGCAGCTGGGGTCTCAGGAAGTTAATACAAAGTTGAATAAAAATAAATAAATTTAAACTTCAGCAACGGTGACAGATAAGGAGAAAGAAATGATCCCATAAATACACAGCTTTTTACTGATATATTTTTAAAGACTGGAAGAGGCTGTGGCTTCTTCTAGAGAGTTCTTACAATTGCATACATTGCAAGCAACAGAATTTTACTTTTTCTTTCTTTAACTGTTACTTACAGCAGCAGCTATATTTCCACA
This sequence comes from Numenius arquata, assembly GCF_964106895.1. Lineage (NCBI taxonomy): Eukaryota > Metazoa > Chordata > Aves > Charadriiformes > Scolopacidae > Numenius > Numenius arquata. The sequence goes on from NC_133584.1 coordinate 14,730,123, forward strand.
TCACTTAAAGTTGCTTCTCCTTTCTAAAAAACTAGGTTCAGAGTGATTCATGCAGCTGTTACAGTGCATATCTCATTCATTAAGAGAAAACGTTCTTTTGTTAGAAGAAAAAACAAAAGTGAAACATCAATGTAAAAGCCTGCTCCATTAAACTCCAAAACTAAAATTCTCATTGCTTAAAGATAAGGAGAAAGTATTATTTCACAATACTATTTGCATATCAAAAAATGATGCCAGGAATTCCTGATTATATACACAGAACTTGCCAGTACAGCTCAGTTCTTACTACTCAAGGACTGCTCCGAAGCCCCTCCCCAAGCAACTTCTTCATTTGATGGGAAGTCATCGACACATTGTAGGAGAACTGCAAATGCATTTCCTTGCTGGATCTTTGGTCTGTCCACACTTTCAGAGAGGGAGTCAAGAAGGAAAAGCATGTGACTTCAGTGAGATTATTTTCAAAGTGGGCTTAAAAAAAAACATGATTGCAAATTTGCAAGAGTGTGCACAAATTTATAGCCTTTTCCATGACCCTTTTTGAAATCAATTTCTAAACCTCGAGTTTCCAACCCCAAATTGGTATGTCCTAAGTTTACAAACAATAGGCCATCATTGCTTCAGATTTTATAACTTAAAGATTTCTTTATCTACTGGAGGGGGAAAAAAATATGTGCCTGACTATGAAATCGCCCACTATACTTCTAACATGAATCTTTATAGCCATTATTATCTAATCAAATATCAGCAACTCAACAGCAACAACCCATGCTCCCTCCATATGTATTTTAAGCAAGCAAAGAAACCTTTATTTTGTTGATTCGGGTAACTATGATATTCCCAGTTACACCTCAAAGCCAGAAGAGATCAACATGAACTTCATGAGAAACAGATAAGCAGGAAAGTCATGTGTCTGAAGCTGTATGTAGTAGCATGTTTTAAAAGATTTAAGTAGCTCCCTGTGAAAACAGGGATTTGGTGACTCAGGAACTCTGATTCACCCAGTTCTCTCCACGACTACAAGAAAGTAAACTGTGACATTTCTATCCACTATATGCCTCCCAACAAGTTTATTTAACAGCTCTAACAGGTACACTGATGGGAAGGACTGAGACTACACCCACCTGCTCAGCAAGGTCAGGAGAAAGCTGCAACTGCTTCGCTGTAAGATAAGGAACACAGCACAGGAAAGGTGCCTTATGTCCACACTACTCCCTGCAAGAACACTAGGACTTTGTAGTGACCTTGCTCTACATCAATGTCTCTACCATTCCTTAATAAAACCACTGCAGCAAACTTCATTTAGGTTTCCAGTCTTTGGTTTAGGTAATTCTTATTAACACTAAGAATGACAAAAAGCGTAACAGCAAATACTAATAATGAAAGATATGAACTTTTTTCAGAAATACTACAGGATTTTTGCTTCGTGATTTTAACCACTTCTTATCAGCTAAAGGTTGGAAAGATGTTTTGATGGCATCAAGTGATTACACCATAAGGTCTTCCGCAATTTCTTCAGAGGTAGTAGTACCAGAGACTGTCACAAAGACCACAATGTACCCTGACATAGGGTCTTCCACAGTTTTTCTCTCCTTGAAGGAAAGGAAACAATAGGAGCAAAAGGAGAATGATACAAACTGAGTTCAAATGAACTAGGATGTCTTAACTTGAAGAGACAGCAGCATACTCCTGCTAACAAATTTTAGCCACAATTTATTGCTTTCTCAAGTATATTCTACACTTCAGCAAGTATCAGTAATTAAAAAGAACAATAATTATATTTAATGGTACAGTTCAATGGTTAAATTAAGCCAATCTGAGACTGCATTGTCACCAAATAGGATGAATCCACATTAAACATAGTTGTGCCAGAAAGTACATATAGTAGCAAGCATATCCAACTCAGGGCTAAATTTTGTGGAACAGCTAAGTCAATATAAAAGCTCCCCACTACCTTCCTCTAAGCCTCGCTTCTGGCAGTGAAGTTTCCTCTTCCTCCTCCCCATAAGCTTTAGTAGGTTTCACACCCCTTGCAATGCTGACTCAACTCACTAATCCAGCAGAAAACCAACCAGTCTCTTCTGGCAGGGCAGCTAGATCATTGAAGGATCCAACAATACAAGTCACGGTCATCACAAAAACTCGTGGCAGAAGCTGCCAGGAACCAGCTGGCAGCAGAGACAGGAGCAAAGGAGGGAAGAACAGGAACTCCAACTTCTGCCAGGGCTAAGCCATTCAAACAATCTTCTTCTCCAACTTCCTCCACATCCCAGAACCACACGATTGCTAAAGCTGACACAAAGAGGAGGCACGAAGACACAGCCAGAGACCAGAGGAAGAGCAGGACCAGTTCCCTCAACAGCCAGAGCTCACCCAGCCTGTGCCAGCCACAGACGCTCCAAACATTGGCTCAGCACGGGACAGGAAGGCGCAGCAGTGACACATCACATCAAGCCACAAAGCTGTCTGCCTCTCCATCAGCTTGCAGGGTGATACCAGGCACAGAAATTGGGCCTATGCACACAGAGCAGCCAACAGAGAAGCAGAATTATGCTGAGTAGATAAATGGTGTACAATACCTATATCAAATGGATAAAAGCATAGGGAAAGATGAAGGGGAAAGTTGTCCAACGTAAGCAGAAGTAAGCCTACAGCAAAGAGTAATGCCTTGGTCTGACAACAGGAAGTAAGATTATACTGAGCTTGTTTAATACTGGCACCCCAACAGTGGCCAGAGTGAACATGGACACATGCAGAAGACACAGGTGGGAGACACCAGGAGCCAAAGTGTCAGCACAACTCTGAAGAGCCAGAGACAGACCCACTCTGGAGCCCGAGCAGGCACTGCTGGGGCTGCTGAGCGTCTCCTACACCAGCTGCCTGGCATCCCTCACCCCCCACATCTCCAAGGCGGGTGACCCCGGCCGTGTCCACTGCAGAGTCTGCTGCCTCCACATAAGCCCCAAGACCCCACACACTACCCACCCAACCCCCCGTACTGCCCCCCTTCTTTTCACCTCCCACATCCCCCTCCTCCCCAGAGCTCCACACACGCCAGCAGCCCCTTCCTCACACACGGCCTCCAGCCCGTCGTAGCCACCCCCCCTCCACACACGCTGCGCCTGCCCTGCCACCCCAACCCTGTCCCCTAAGCCTGTCCCCCACCAGTTCCACGTAACCGCCTCCCCACAGCGGCCCCAGCCCGCCACTCTCCTCAAAGCCGGTTGCCCACAGCTCGCCACCGCCTGCTACCCCCCAGGGCCCCCACAACCACTTCCCCCTCCCCAGCCCCGGCAGCCCCTTCCCCGCCCTGCGGCCCGTCCCCCCCGCGGACGCTCGACCCCGCTTCCCACCCCCCCACAACTACACCCCGCCGCTCCACCGCGGCCTGTCCCCCCGCACGGCCCCGCCCCGGCCCCTCGCCGGCGGTACCTGAAGCGCGGCGAGTCCTTCAGGCACTCCTCGAAGTCCACGGTCACCTTCATCCTCCCCTGCCGCGGGGGACCCCGCTGCCTCCTCCGCTGGTGGTGGTGGTGGTGAGCCCGAAGCGAGGCGAGCCGAGGCCGGCCGCCAGGCGGGGCTAGGCAGGGGCGGCGCTCATGAAGGGCGGCGGGGCCCAGCGGCTGCTGCGGGAGGGTCGCGCCGATCAACCCCCTCTGCCCGCCTCCCGCGCCCGACCGCGACTGACGGCCCGGAGAGCCAATAGACGGCAGCTCCTAGCAGAAAAAAACCAATAAGACGCCAGCGGAGGCGGGGCTTCCCCCAAAGAGGCGTAGAGCGGCCAACCCATCCAGTCGCAAGAGCAGGGGAGAGCTCTGGCCAATCACAAGGGGAGAGAGGCGGGCCACTCAGCGGAGGCAGCCAACAGCCGGGAGCCGGAGGGATTACTTCCTCATGGAGCATCCTAAAGAGTGACAGCCTGGTGAGCCAACGGGAAGAGCTGCCGTTGGCCTCCCACCAATTGGTAAACTCCATTACTACGGCTACCCGGAAGACCAATCCCAGCGCTCATAAACACTGAGGGGGCGGTTCCAGCCGTGCGATAGGCTGATCCGCCCGTCGCTCGGGGCGGATGACGTCCCCCGGGGGCTGGGCGTGGCGGGCGGCGTCAGGCACTCTCCAGCTAGGCGGCTTCCACCCATTAATTATTTTTTTTTTTTAATTAAAACTATTAATTAAGAAGGGGAACTTCTCCCTCAGGCATCAGACACGCGCGGGAGGTCCCCGCGCCCACCTGAGCAGGTGAGGCCTGGTCGCGGCCGGCCCCCGCCCGGAGGGGCCGAGGCGGCTGAGGGGGGCAGGCGGCGCTGGGGCGGGGAGGCCGGGTCGGTGGGAGGGCACCCGGGATCTCCGTGCCCCGGGGAGCAACTTCGGCGCCACCGAGGAAAAGTTACAGGTCCGGATGGTCTCCAGCGCGCTTCGGTTTCAGCTCTGGGAAATCACTGTGGATTTGTGTGAGTTGAGGGGATTCAGAGTTGCCTGTTAAGGGGCAGCGTGAAGAGCAGGGCGTTCCCGTACAAAGACCATCGAGTGTGCGTGTCTGGGTTTCCTACGGAACGTCTGCCCGAGAATACTTTACTTTTTGAAAGCTTTTGAGACCGCCAAAGGGGCTGCACCCTAGAGTGAAAAGGACTGTGCTGGTCCCGGCCCACGTTGTGGTGACGGACTGTGGAACACTGTAGATCTCTCATCCCTTAAGAGAAAACAGAAAAAGAGCTTTACCGAGTTTGGCACTGCTTGGTGTTCCCAGGTGTAAAAATGACAAAGGCAGAGGAGCGTCACCCATCCTCGCTCATCCTCACAGGCAGTGACAGAGGAGCACAAGTTACTATTCTCTTCAAGATAAAGTTTGCAAAGGTGAAGCAATGTCCTGTCAAGGCTCCATCCTGCAGTTAGAGGGATGCCGTGCTGGGAAGCTGACATGAGTTGGTGACCTTCACTCCCAGCTCCTGCAGCACTTCGAGGAGCTGCCGTACCTGCTCCCAGCAAACCTGCTCACCCTCTGCAGTCTTCACTCCCTCCATCCCTCCAGTGCCCCATCACCTGCACCAAGCTTCACTTCTATTTTTCCTCTCTTTCCCTTTCTCTTACCCTACCCATTCTGTCTCGTCTGACTTCCTTTTTGGTCTCACAAGGAGAAACGATCAACATGGAAGGGAACATAAGAGTCTTTCCAAGAAGCCGAATGCCTGCTGTACCCTCACTGTCTCTCCCGCTGTTAAGATGTCCTCTCACAGAAGCAAAGGGAAGCTTTTTGGTTCAGTCAGTTGTGGTTCAGGGTTGGGGTGTTTTTTTCTTTTTTTGAGGACTGGTGAAATGTCAGATCCAAACTGAGTCACACAGATGCAACAATTGGTTTTTTTTGTAAGCTGTTCCACATAGAAAAAGCAGCAAGTTAAGAAATTTTTGTATCACTTAGGCTGCATTTATGTTGTGAAATCCACTTTTCAAATTAAAGTGTGCAATTGAAAAGAGAGCCCAGCACTTTTTTTTTAATACAGTTTTACTTCCTAAGGAGTAGTTGGTGTTAGTCATTTTCCATTGCTCAATGCTAGTGAGCGATTACTCAATGCTGACCATAAAAGAAAGACTGGTCTGTCTCTTCAATTCTTCCACACACAAAGAAAATTACCTTGAAAAATTCAACCTTTTCCGTGGTGCTGTCTTAAATTCACGATTCAGGTTCCCAGAGCTACCCTCACACCTAGGATGCCAAGCAACCACTAAATCTGAAAGTGCGTACAAACTGATGTATATCAAAGCTACACTATAGAGTACTTCCTCATGTGCAGTGATGAGGAAATCGCAATATTAGTTTAAGTATTCATCTATGAACACACCTACAAACTTTACACTAACTGCCAGTTTCTTCTAAAAAGCTCCAAGAAGTCAAACCAATCCATCTAGTATTACTGCCGTAAGACAGTAATGAAAACAATGGTTTTATTTACGTTGTGACACTTAACAGTGGTTTCAAACAGCGTAATTACATTTGTGAGGTGGTATCGTAGTAAACACCACAAAAAGCATGTTACAGAAACAAAGAGTTCTGGTAAGTTATACAAGTTCAACACAAGAGAGCAAGCTGTGGAAAAAATATTTGCAGTTTCCATAAACTGTGTACCACTCAGTGTGAAAGAAACTTAAAAGGATAGAAAAAAAACTTTTAAAGACGGAGTTAAGGCTCTTACTTACAAGTGATCTTCCTACTGGAAGCATATTGAAAATATTTTCTCTGAACAGGATACAGCTTGAGGACTTAAACCTGTGCAAAAAGCTTCACAATTACGATGCTGTGGAGCTCAGTGTCCACAAGAGTAAGGGCTGCGTGTCTTCTGTTTCCTCTTTCTACTGTACAAATGAGCCTTTACCCTTTGTACCCTAAGATCCGGACCTGCATGCAAGCTAAGTCCCCATCAAAGGTAAAATGAGAAAAGGCATTTCTTCTCTTGTCCCCGTTCCACTGGGAACAATAATTGATATTTCCACAATAGAAGGAAATCAGACATCCCTCTGTAAAAAAGTCTATATAGAGTATCTCTAGTTACTGCAAAATAAACTTGCCTGTTTTAGCTTTTTAAAATACACGAAGATGTAAGCCTGGATAAAATTAAGTAAACCAGCCTTTCAGTTAAAAGCAGTGTCAGGTATCTTGGGTTGCGCTCCAGGTGAGCGACATGAAGAAACATGAACAGAATTTTTGCTAGCACTGAAGAGAACGAAGATAACAAAGCCTTTAATGAAACCCATAAATAAACTAGTACAAGTTCCAAAATGGCATCTAACTAAAACTCGGGGGCTTGGTGGCATGGCAAAAGGGAGATCACCCAGACAGCTCAAAATCATCACTGATGAAGGGACCTACTGTACATTCTGAGGTTCATCATCTTCATGGATTTACGTATACTGCACCTCCCTCAAAAATACATACCCATTTCATCCAGGATTTTGGATGCCATTACAGGAAAGGTGTTTACTGGAAGTTAGCAGAGTGGGATTTTTTTGTTCGTTTATTAAACAAAACTCTTTGCAGGCATTGTAGGGTACCAAGTACCCCCACCGAGCACCAAAATGAAAATGAGGTTTTGGACACAGAAAGCGTGGGGGCAGGAGGGCAGGACATTAGCTCATACAAGAGCTGCTTTTGATGGATTCTGCCTTAATTGTGGGTACTTATCAAAAAGTACCAGTTATCTGTTTCACAGACATCTGCATTACCCACACATGGGTCAGATTTTGACCCATTCATCCTCCAGTCTGAAGGCAACACAGCTTTGCCAAGCATGTGGCTGCCATCGCCAGGGCAGAGCGGCCATCAGCCGGTCAGTCTGAAATACGAGTGGGTGCCGACATTCCAGGAACATGAACACTGCAAGCTGGTACAGAAAGGGTGCAAATAAAGTTTTTAAATCCTATTCTTGGGAGCCAAATTTAAAGCTACAGTAAGTGACTTCAGGAGTCAGAAGTATCTAAATGCTCTTTTCTCCTATTTATTCTATAGAAGTGACCATGTTTGATACAAGAAGAAACAGCATTCTCCATTTTGAAAAGTTAGCATCACCACACTAGACTGAATCAAAAGTTCAACTCTTTCTTGTGAAAAGACGCTAGTAATCCTGATTCAGGTCCTTAGAAGACTAAGTATCCCACAACTCGCAACTCTGTTACCTACTAAGGAGAGAAGATAGTTGGGAAAGGCACACAGCAACTCCCAGGTACCACAACTCACAGGTATCTTTGGCAACGCATCCATTCTAATGAATTATTCCTGTATGTGTCTTTCAAAGGACAGCACCCTATTGCCTTATTCACTCTCAATCTCTCTGAGATTTCATGAAAGCTCACACTTGAGAATGCATTTAACTGTAAAATAACTTTCATTCCTTTATTCAAACTTCACATATACAATGGACAAAAAAAAAAAAACATTTTAAAATAGATCCATATAATTATATGGATTTTTGCAACATATCAAATTCAGATCAAAATTAAGATATACACTGTATTCCATAACCAAGCTAAAGCTTAAGTGTATACTTCATTTATGTAATAAAACCTAGGAACTACTCTAAATACTGGAACATTCGCCAGTCAAATTCATTTGAGTGGAAAGTTGTTTACAGCAATTTGGAGGTTCGGAATCCCTCTTTACAGGGGCTATACAACCACACTGTAAACAAGTATTTGAATTAGGCAGTTTCCCTTCTATTCTCCAAACCGCCTTCATTTTACAAGAGCAGCTGCTGTAAGTTGCAATGGATACAGGAAGATTTAGACCAGTGGTTTTCAGTATGTAGGTTACCAACCCCAAATGAGCAGGAGATCAGGAGCAGTTATCTTTATATAGAAAGAACAGCCAGAGCCTAAAATCAGCTCATCTTCACAGTTCTGGTGTGGACTTGCTCATGGCTGGGTGTTTCTCCTCAGGTGCTAGTAGCACAAGCGCTCCATGCAACTGGAAAGGACCAAAAGTTTGAAACAAAGAGCCAGAAGAGTGACAGTGGATGTGGTTTTAAGAGAAAAGTTGGAGGGAACTTCCATGTTCTCATGATAAGCCAAAGAGAGCTCCACAAAACATCCAGTCCCGATGGAAGAGATAATGACAGTTAAATGCAAAGTTCAAGTTAGCACATTTCCAGTGTAAAAACATTCCCTCCACCAGATGTTAGTACTGCCTCAGTCAGAAACAAGCAACTGATTCCAAACACCAGTCTTAAAAAATAACACGGCTCTTCTTCTAAAGACTGGGAAAGTACAGGTAGTAACATCCTGAAATCTAGATTAACAGGTCAACATTTTACAAAGACGTTGTAAGACATAAATAATCCCTTTTTAAACTGCTGAACACATCTGATAAATAGCTTGCATGTCAATCTGATATATGCTGTACCGTTTGGCTCTTGAATCCCAAACCTTTCCATAAGAGATACCACGCCTAGAACACTGTGAAATAAATAGTGAAAAACCAAAAGATACTGTCTGTTTCGAAGCATGAAGAGTAACAGTACATGACGCAAGATAATCAGCATTGCACATACAGGGAATGCCATTCTGGTTGAACAGATTATGAAGTAGTATTCTCCATGAAATACTAGGCACAAGAATAAATCAATTAGACAGTTTTTTCTGCCTAATGGACAAGTCTAAAATTAACATTCTTGGCAATACAACATTGTAACTGATATGCTTCTCAATATTTACGAGCCTTAATTGCAAAAATCATGAAGCGATGTTTATATTTGTGTCTTTGACAAGGAGTTACAGTTCTGGACAGATTTCTTCTATGTTGTGTGCTCTACTTTCCAGCTGGTCACGAGTAGCCTGCGCTGCATAAGAAAGATTACAAAAAACCAGATCATTCTTCACACTCATTGAGTAATTTCAAAACACACAAAAATCCTCCTGAAATTATCTTTGCTTCTCCAAAGGTAATGCTTGCCAATCTGTTTTAGCAGCCTGCAAGCTTTTAGTTTGAGAGTGCAGAAGCTTCCAAAATAGTTATTTAACCCTCATGTTCTGAAGCAACGGCTAACACCATTGTTCAGCGTACCAAGCACTGAATGCTCACCACCCCTGGAACTGGGAAGATTTAACCCAGGAGTTAAGACAGGTATCAGTTTGCAGAATTAATATATGAGGTTCCTGAAACACGAGCAAGCACAGTACTTTTCAGGTCAAATTTCAATTCCAGATGAGACACTTTAAAACAAAACAAGCTTATAAATGAAGAAGCACAGTCCGCTGTGTTTTTTAAGGAAGTTGTTAAACTCGTGGTTTTGAGCCAAGGAACAGCAATACATCAGCGAGAGCTGCTTCTCATTACTGTTTTTCAGGTGAAAAAGCCCACTCTCTCTCTCTCTATATATATATATACACGCACACCTGAAAATTCAGTGGCATAAAGCAAAGATCAGAGAAAACCCCATCCAGATAATAATCTTCTTAAAAAAAGGCCAGTTAGGCTTCAGCACAAGTCAGACTTGGTAACAAGTGCAGTTTAACAAGTGGGTAGCATAGCTAACGAGCAGCACCCATTTGTGTATGCTCCCACCTTCTCATTTAAGTCACCTTTAGGGTGATGCTCACTGTGGTTAAGGAAATACAACATATTCTGTATTTACCAAAGGCCAAAAGAGCACACCCAGTCAGCTGACAGCTGGGCTGAGCAGCAGTATCTGAGCAGGGTTATCAGAGCACTGAAAGCTAAATTAAGCCTAGGGAGAGAACAATAGTTCTACTGCTTGTCAATTGAACTGCTACAGATCACACCCTCCTACGTGATACTTTTTGTGTAGCAGAAATAAAGACAGGTCTGTGCTGAAATCATCATGCTTAAATCTACCTACATCAGAAATCTTCTCTTCAATAACTTCAAAGAGATTTTTTAAAGAAAAAGTGTTTGTGGAGAGGAACAAAGGTCACTGTTTTGCTGGCAAAGTCTATTTATGTCGTTCATGGAGTCATAAATAGGGAGTAGCCGGAGAAATTCCAGAGCTGAAATGCTGAAGCAGGCAATCCTACGGCACTCTTACTACTTGAACTTTCTTTTCCACCAAAAGCCTTGGCTGCTAGAATCCACATGCATGGGTTAAGTTACAGCTACTTGAGGCAAGAAAGGAATGACCCATCCACTTAAAACATTTGGTAGCCCATGATGAAGATGGGCAAAAATATACAAACAGTTCTCACCATCACTGACTGGACTGGCCATCTTCATTTCAATCGCCAAGAAATCTCAGTCTGTAACCAAGAAGCGCAACTCATATTAGCAGACCTTGTGGTATCTGACAGAAGCTGTCTTAAAAACCTATCCTAAGTCTCTAGCCCCTTCTTCTAAAGGGGAGTGTAGAGATTAGGAGAGTATTGTTACTTTTAATCAAATAGAAAACAGACAGGATTAGAGGGTAAAAAGGAGCATCAGATAAGGGAAGCACAGAACCTTTAACGGATTACCATGGATAAAAAAAAAAAAATTCCAACTGAGAAGAGGGTCTCAAATTGCCTGAAAAAACAATCCAGGAGCCAGTGAAGCCCTTGAGTCGCAACAGATCACTGAGAAATGCCTCTTATGCAGCACCTTTACCTGGAACGATCATCAGTACTACAAAAGTTATATTATTCCACTGCAATAAAAAGACACTGCATGCCAGCTCTCGTTTGTATAGATTTACAGTCTCAGACATAAGAGGTGAGTGGTAGCCACATCACCAGATGTAACTTCAGAAAGACTGACGTTGAATGGAAGAAATTATCAAAACGTAGCGACAGCACAACATGCAGAAAAAGACTTTCCCTTCGCAGTTCAAGGCAAGCATCAGAGCTGTTAGTCAGTTTAGCAGAGTAAAGCCAAAATAAGCCATCACAAAAATCATCTCCTGCATCACCCAATACACTCAGTAAAGAAAACCCTCCTTTTCTACTCTGTAAGAAAGCACTTTAAAATACAATAATTTGAAGTCGAAGGGCTCTTCAAAAGCTATCCAGATGAATAATCTTTCCCCACGCTTACAGTCCTAACAGGGGAATCTCAGGAACAAGAAAATAAACAGCATTTTGATTCACTTCCATGAAGGAAACAACCAAATTGAAATACTGTTTTGAATACGCAACTGCCTACTATAACCAAAAGCATGGTGTGACAAAGCACAGACTAGCAAAGAATGCAAGTAGCAAATGTTAAAACCAGCTATTTGAGAAACATTCTGTAGCTCCAATAGCTGTTTAATTAATATTTATGAGTAAGGAGATTCTTTTGTGCCCTCAGAATACAGATGAGAGGGCAATAAAGATATGTTACCTCAAAAAAGGTTATTTCAGTAAAACTTCGACATTAATTTAATATGGCAATGTTGCTGAACATATATCATTCTCTATGTAGGAATTTCTTAAAATGTGGGTAGTGGCAGAAGACAGACAGGTTTATTAACAGTTTTGACCATGTTCCATCATCTTTTGAAACTACCCTACCACAGAGAATAACACATGATGAGTCTGAGGGCATTCAGTTCACCAGCCGTTAGTGAAGTGAGACCAGTACTTAACCTCAGAAGAATTTATGAAGTAGAGAGACCAAAAGCTATGATAGTTGATGCAGAGATTACAAGATAATGAAATATGAAGGTTTGTTAAGCAGAATGGTACAAAACAAAAATGAAGAATTGAAAACTACACCAAGTTAATGAAAGTATTTCTATACCCCAGTTAGTGGGTTGATAAACTGGCAAACAGTTACGTTTATGGAATCTATTGGCCATGAGCAGTCTAAAATAGATAATTACCAGTTGTGGCTCTGAAGTTGGTTATGAGGCAAGGTGGAATGGACTTCAACAATAGAGATGGAAAAATGCTGCAAAGGTGTGACTTCTTTCCACTGGCGAATGCAGCTGGGGAGCGGAGTTGCCTCTGTTTTACAGCAGAGAGCAGCGAGATGGCAGCTTCAGGCCATGGAGAAAGGTCATATGGTTGCCTATTGGAGCCCTCCTTTCCCCTGGAGAGTGAAGTTCTAGTAAATAGCCATTATAAGGCCTATAGTAAGTTACTGGATAAAGTCAGTCCATTAGTGGGTCTCAGACACGTACCAAATGACCCTTCCAGAACAATTATGAAGGCACTAGTCCTCCTGTAATAAATAATGGGACTAAAGTGTGCAATCCACAGAACTTAAAAACACGCAACTTTGCAAATCACCTTTCTATTGTGTGAAATTTAAACTAATTTTAGAAGAGTTCCTAGTTCACATGGTTGTGAAAAGCAAATGTGAACCAAATTAAACCCATGCAGCATCTTCCCAGGTCTGCAGACTGTGCTAACGTCTCATAGCTTTGCCAAGCAACAGATGAATGAGGCTTACAGACTTCATTGCCACTAGTCTCATGAGCAACAGATGTCTATTTTTTTAATGCCAAAAACTTGTTTGAAGTGCTGTTACACACAGAGGTGGGCAGTGAACAGCTGTAATTATTCACCAGAAGGCCACCACAAAAATCAAAGACTTTGATCGCAGGACTATCCTTTTCACCCAGAGAGGAGCTTAAAGATGAAAGAGAAGGTGTCAGCCTCTACAGTTTTATGAGTTTCCTATCAAGAGACAGCCCTGAAGCAGGTTCCAGAAACACCTCCCAGCTGAAAGTCCCAGACTTTCTTCCAGCACCCGCACTGAAAGCAAAGCTGAGGGTCTTATTCTATACTAAAAAAATTAACATTACTGCTTAAGGACAGGTGTGTACCAAAGTCCTAAGAGGAGTTTTACATTACAGTAAGACAGGGAGAAGTTCTTACTTAGGAAGTTAGATACACTCCCCTCCTCAGGGAGGAAGCATTCATGCTTGTTTCCCATTGCTAGCTACAGGATAGTTTGGGAGCAGAATGGGAACTGAACCAGAACCTAAGGCCCTCCCGTGTGGCTACAGCTTTAAGTGTTCTGTACAGGACAACTCCTCCTTTAAAAAGGATACTGGCAACTTTGCTACCAAGAGCCAGTTATGCTGGGGAAACTGTACGAAGCAGAGGTGTTTGCTTTTCTGTATGTCACAGCAAACAAATCCCACACGTTTAATTAGCAATACTGATGCTTTTGGTACCATGCTACAAAAATACCTATGGAGACAGCATGCAGCATTGCACACTCAGCGCTACACACTGTACCCTTGCTATTCATTCTCACACTGGGGTGTATTCAGCTGAAAGGACCACTAGTACATAAACATGCTTTCTGATTACATCAGTAGCTCACCATGTTCAGTAACTTCTGTATTCATTGTTTCTACATCTGCAGCATCACGCATCTCCTCATCTTCATCATCTTCCTCTTCCTCACCATGTAGTTCTTTTGCAATGAGCTGTCTTGCCAGTTTGATGTTTCGTCCTTCATTGTAGTGCATTTTTCTCTTCATTTCAAACTGTTTCTTTTTCTCTACGGACAAACAAATGCAAACATTGATTTTTGCCGCTTTTAAAAAAATATCAACCTATTTCCTTTTCAAAGAGGCACTAACTGTTTCCTAGGTCAAATTTATTCCTACCTTGAAAGTCCATCGATTATATGATCAAGAAATCACTGAATTAAAATTATTTTCTTTTAAATGAGTCCAACTTAGAAAAAGGCTGGTAATTAATGGACTGGAATGGCTGAAGCACTTCTTTTAAAGAACCTGTCTACAAGTAAGAGCGCGTCTGAACCAAGAGAAGCATCCAGTAACAGCATAAGAAATTCCAAAGTTTCGCAAGCCTTGTTTCTAAGTGAACTTAAGGACAAATGGAGACGTACTAGAGGGGTAGAATATGAACTTTTGCAGATGTCCGACTTGACTCCTGGCTGGCTACCAAAGGCCAGTTACGAGAGATATATTTACCACATGTAAAAAAAAAAATATTTTCCATTTTCCCCATGGCCTGAAACCTAACTTTGCACCGTATATTAAACGTTAGCAGGTCTAGAACTAATGCATTATAATTAAATCAAACTTCGCTTTTTGGCAGCCCCAATAGTGTTTTTTGGTTCCTTTAAAATAGTAAGGTTACACGCTCAAAGTTGGAGCCAGGAAAGATGAGAAGCAACAGCTAGATAATGCAAGCCTGAAACCTTAGAAGTATTATTGTTTGACTGTTTCCTCAAAATGTTCTAGCCCAACCTAACACAAAACAACATCTCTGCTGAAAATGCATGAGGCAATTTGCTGAGGTCTAAATGTAGATTTCCCACTGGATCATTCTACCAGATCCTTTGAAAACAAGAGAAATATCATCTGTATGTTTGCAAGCAATTAATAGCATCTTAATTGCAGTGGTACTCATAGAATTGTTAAGTCTACCTGAAATACGTTCAGATCAAGAAGTACTCCCTCACCCCAGAACCAGAAGAGCTTCTTATTTGAGAAGTCTAGGTTTCTTAAGAGGAACTCCCACACCTTAAGCAGCAAGGGGGCAGCCAGTAACAGCAAACTCCTCTTTACATGTAGATACCAAACCAAACAGTCCTAATTAGAAACAAACAGCATTTTTGTTCAATCTTTTACCCTTCAAAGACCTTACATGTCCATTTTCAAATGACAACATCTTTCTGTTAGACGGTACTTTTTCTTCCTAAATATTTCTTACTGAAAAACTGAAACTATTTGTAGAAAGGAAAAAAAAAAAGAACCCAAAGAAAATAACTTATGTCTACCTCGTTCTTCAGGTGTTAATTCTTCATCGTCTTCCTCATCCTCACTGCTTTCCTCTCGTTTTGCTATAATCTTGGGTCCTCTACCTTCAGCTGCAGCTGCCAGTCTACATAAAACATGCAGGACAAAATGCTGAAGCAGCAAAGTTCCTCACTATGTAAAATACACAAAATTTCAGAACACTCATACTAATTGCTTTGTTCATCATTTTCGCCATATTTATATGTAGTAACAACCTCTAAGAGGTTTTAAGTACCAGTGGCACTATCAAGCACCGAAAACTACTTCATTTGATAATAGCAAAAATTTGACTTCTAGAGAAAAGAGCAATACCTTTCCAAAAAGAAAATTACTCTGGAAAAGGGAAAATTATCTGAACATTTAGCCAATTTTCCGTGACAATACTTACTTTTTACTCAACACATCTGCTTTTAAAGGCTCATTTGATTCTGAATCGCTTACTGCATCCTCATCATCTTCTCCTACCATGCTGGGAAGGCAAACATAAATAATTTGCTGATTAGAATTTGCTTGACAAAACAGTCTAAACCTTACAATGCTCAATTAAAAAACTCCTTTAATGCTTCAAAATTTTCCCAAATCTAATTTACATATTGATATGAAGGACAACTTT